>NC_060140.1:940636459-940945255 GCF_021461385.2 Schistocerca piceifrons | reverse complement strand
AGTTCGAAGGCCCTCAACATTCTGAAGCCAAAACCACTGTGATCAAACACAACACCCCCTGTATGACCATCAGAGTATCGGAACTTGAGTTCGGTGTCATGGCGCCTCAGAACAAATGGCATATTCGGTATGAAATATGACGTATCAGTGTCCCTGTTGAACACATTGGCTACTGGAAGGGTGCGATAAGCAATAAGGCTGCCTCCACGACGTCTGACGGTACCTAAAATGGGAGTTCGAAGGCCCTCAACATTCTGAAGCCAAAACCACTGTGATCAAACACAACACCCCCTGTATGACCATCAGAGTATCGGAACTTGAGTTCGGTGTCATGGCGCCTCAGAACAAATGGCATATTCGGTATGAAATATGACGTATCAGTGTCCCTGTTGAACACATTGGCTACTGGAAGGGTGCGATAAGCAATAAGGCTGCCTCCACGACGTCTGACGGTACCTAAAATGGGAGTTCGAAGGCCCTCAACATTCTGAAGCCAAAACCACTGTGATCAAACACAACACCCCCTGTATGACCATCAGAGTATCGGAACTTGAGTTCGGTGTCATGGCGCCTCAGAACAAATGGCATATTCGGTATGAAATATGACGTATCAGTGTCCCTGTTGAACACATTGGCTACTGGAAGGGTGCGATAAGCAATAAGGCTGCCTCCACGACGTCTGACGGTACCTAAAATGGGAGTTCGAAGGCCCTCAACATTCTGAAGCCAAAACCACTGTGATCAAACACAACACCCCCTGTATGACCATCAGAGTATCGGAACTTGAGTTCGGTATCACGGCGCCTCAGAACAAATGGCATATTCAGTATGAAATATGACGTATCAGTGTCCCTGTTGAACACATTGGCTACTGGAAGGGTGCGATAAGCAATAAGGCTGCCTCCACGACGTCTGACGGTACCTAAAATGGGAGTTCGAAGGCCCTCAACATTCTGAAGCCAAAACCACTGTGATCAAACACAACACCCCCTGTATGACCATCAGAGTATCGGAACTTGAGTTCGGTGTCATGGCGCCTCAGAACAAATGGCATATTCGGTATGAAATATGACGTATCAGTGTCCCTGTTGAACACATTGGCTACTGGAAGGGTGCGATAAGCAATAAGGCTGCCTCCACGACGTCTGACGGTACCTAAAATGGGAGTTCGAAGGCCCTCAACATTCTGAAGCCAAAACCACTGTGATCAAACACAACACCCCCTGTATGACCATCAGAGTATCGGAACTTGAGTTCGGTGTCATGGCGCCTCAGAACAAATGGCATATTCGGTATGAAATATGACGTATCAGTGTCCCTGTTGAACACATTGGCTACTGGAAGGGTGCGATAAGCAATAAGGCTGCCTCCACGACGTCTGACGGTACCTAAAATGGGAGTTCGAAGGCCCTCAACATTCTGAAGCCAAAACCACTGTGATCAAACACAACACCCCCTGTATGACCATCAGAGTATCGGAACTTGAGTTCGGTGTCATGGCGCCTCAGAACAAATGGCATATTCGGTATGAAATATGACGTATCAGTGTCCCTGTTGAACACATTGGCTACTGGAAGGGTGCGATAAGCAATAAGGCTGCCTCCACGACGTCTGACGGTACCTAAAATGGGAGTTCGAAGGCCCTCAACATTCTGAAGCCAAAACCACTGTGATCAAACACAACACCCCCTGTATGACCATCAGAGTATCGGAACTTGAGTTCGGTATCACGGCGCCTCAGAACAAATGGCATATTCAGTATGAAATATGACGTATCAGTGTCCCTGTTGAACACATTGGCTACTGGAAGGGTGCGATAAGCAATAAGGCTGCCTCCACGACGTCTGACGGTACCTAAAATGGGAGTTCGAAGGCCCTCAACATTCTGAAGCCAAAACCACTGTGATCAAACACAACACCCCCTGTATGACCATCAGAGTATCGGAACTTGAGTTCGGTGTCATGGCGCCTCAGAACAAATGGCATATTCGGTATGAAATATGACGTATCAGTGTCCCTGTTGAACACATTGGCTACTGGAAGGGTGCGATAAGCAATAAGGCTGCCTCCACGACGTCTGACGGTACCTAAAATGGGAGTTCGAAGGCCCTCAACATTCTGAAGCCAAAACCACCGTGATCAAACACAACACCCCCTGTATGACCATCAGAGTATCGGAACTTGAGTTCGGTGTAATGACGCCTCAGAACAAATGGCATATTCGGTATTGAAACACGTATGTAACGCAGCAGCGATGGCGAGGCATTGTAGCATCTGTGACCAGAGAGTATGCGCTTGACCGCGCGAGTGTTGCGAGCGGTTCTCAGTCAGTAGCAGTCAGTCAGTCGTTGCGAGTCTGTCAGTTTAGTCGTTGCGAGTCTGTAGCTCTGTCTAGTTGAGAGCAGTACTGAGTCTGTAGTCGTCATGCAGAGCGGTCGGTCAGTAGTAGCAGCCCAGTGCGGTTGTGTGATGTAGGCGGTCGGCAACACTGGTCAAGATGAGGAATAAGGTATACTGTTAATTAATATAATCATTAGATAATGAAAAATTTTATTTATTGTAATTATTCTCCAACAAGTCTCCCAATAATAATTTTTTTATTTCAAAAGCATTTTCTCAAAAATTTAATTTTTTATTGAACTAAAGATTTCGTTGCACTTCCCATTTCATTCCACTTCTTTAAAAAAAAAATTTCACTAGAATCACAAAAAAAAAGGGAGAATATTATTATTTGCAATGCAGTTCCTCCAAGCGGTGCGCAACAACAAGAGCAGATATGTGACATCCATTTATTCTGAGGTAAGACTTTAATTCTGATTGTTTTACACAGGGCCAAAGAGCGATATTTCGGCTTAATTGAATTTTCTTGTCACTGAATGGACTTTAATTTTTTTTTGAAGGATTTATATTTGAGTCAGATTGCGAATTTCACAATTTTGTTGCCATTGTCAGTACATTTCATTGTGGGCAGGTTACGCTTAGAGCCATGTCCATCAGCATTTCTAATTAGTATCGTCCTTTTCTTTTAAAATTTTTGTAGGGAGGTTACACTCGGCTCCCATTTGTATTAAGTATTGTCACTTTCATTTCTTTTAAAATTACGCTGGGGAGGTTACACTTGGCGACACCCAGTCCAGGATCGAATTTCGTTGAGAGTCTTTTGAGCAACAGTCAGATATCTGCTCTTATTTGCTTAGATATAATTAGGATTTAGCGCAACGCTTTTAATAATATTGTGACTTTCTTTCTACAGGTCAACGGCAATTTGTTGCTTTGTTGTATTTGTGTGTTGCTTTTGCATTGTGCTTATTTATTTTGTGAAAAATTTTGACTATTGTAAAAATGCCGCGAAAGACTGTGAATAGTGTATCGCGAGGTATTATGAATGAAATTACCGGGTCAACGACTTTACCGATAGGACATGTGACATGCAGTGTAATGATGACAATCCTGCGTCCACTAACAATCAGTGCATTCCAACAACTAGTGATGACTTTTACCGTGATAATGAACAAACGAACTCAATTGTCTCGTCTGTTAATTTGACGACAATTGATGACGCAGAACGCTCTATTGTAATGAGCGCTGCCCAGCTTAACACACCCGATTTAGAAAATCTAAGTAATGTACAGACAAATTTTTCGAATGAAAATGGTCAGTGTACTGAAAGTACGACGGATTTATTTAATTCAGAAATAATGACCGACAGTGTACATTCGACTCGCAAACCTTTTTCTAAATCTCAGAATAACCAAATGGTTACAGTAAGCGAGAATGTTCCAGATCCACCACTAAACAGCACAGAGAATATAGTAGGTGATGTTACTAAGAATGAAATTAGAGTATTGGCACAACAAATGGGTAATGTTACTGAGGCTCAAGCTATCGCATTTTTACTACAACTCAGTGAAGAACTAAATAAAATGTTCAAACAACAAAATGAAAATTTTAGACAACTTAGGGAAGATATCAAACAAGATAACAAAAAACTCAGACAACAACTTGATGAAATTTTTGACAACCATTACAAACAACTTAGCGAAACAATTGATAAAAGTGTCGATCTCACAAACAAAAAACAAGACGACCGTAAAGAACAGAACAAACAAGTTAGTGAGCAGATTACAGCTGTTACCGTGCAATGTCAGGACAGTAAGGAACAACTACGTGATGATACTAAGACTTGTGCTAATAACAGTAATGAAAAGGTTGGCACTGTTGCACAAGAATTAAGTAGCACACGTGTAGGCACAACCGAATCACATAAAGACGAGATTATTGCAGTCACTGAACAATGTTCAGCAAACGAAACACTGATACACGAAATTAATGCAGTCACTGAAGAATGTCCTAAAAACGAAGTACAGATTCGCGACGAAGTTAATTTAGAGTCAGTGGAAGTTTTACACACTGTTAATACGGAAGTTGTTAATAAAAGTGAACGACACAACAACCAAATTGACGAAAGTATTAAAGTAACAGAATTAACAATTATTTCAGTCACCAATACGTCACAGAATCCGCCACTTTGCGAGCATTTGTCAGAGTTACGCAGCGTGTATAATGTGAGCAATTTACAGAGACTGCGAGATGTAAAATCCGAAAAGCCACGCGACTTAAAATATGAAAAGATACGTAACTTGAAGTACGAAACGACACAGACGAACAGATTCACACACAAACCCGAACGTGTTTTCAAATTCAATGACGAGAACGTAGATTACGAGCAATTTTTATCCGCCAGAAAATGTAAGGAATTTAATAATGACAGCGTACAGGTACATGCTTTGCACTGTATACGACAATTTATCTTTGTACATTCACCGCTATTGCCTGTAATGCAGAAGCTAGCTTTGAACCAGATGCGACAATTTGCTATTGTATTTTCATCAGCGTTACGTATTATGCAGAAACCAGAATTAACACGGATACAACAATTTGCCTTTGAAATTTTACCGCTATTGCCTGTAACACAAAAGCTAAAATTTATTTGCAGTGCGTAAATGACCTCAGGGGATTCATTACGCTTTAATGAATATGTGCCGTAGCGAGCATAGGGCCCCGAGCTGTAGTAGTGCTATTTCATCTTTAGTTTTCTGCACTGCTGCCTTTTCTTCTACTATCCTTTATATCTATCAAAACTGCTCTTTAACTATTGCTCTACCTAGGATTAAGAATATGTAATGAAAACCCGATATGACAAACTTTTACCGAATGTGACAATTTTCAGTAGGCACTCCCGTAATGACAACTACCGCCGTAATTTTAATTACAGATAAAATCGTAATCATCAGTATGTATAAAATTATCAGCAATAGCAAACCACATTTTGGTAACAATAGACGTTTTTCACCGCAACAGCATGAAAGTCAGCCGCTTAGCATACCTAACCAACAATGCAGTCTACAAGGTCAACCAGGCTTTAATGTTTCGCCGCGTGCATGTATAGTCCCAGCTCCAACAAATAGTAACGCATGGCAGCAAAGAAATAACCACGGACAGACAACACACTATTTCAACTCGCATCGCAATACGCCGTATAGAAATTACTATCTTGACAGACGTAAAAATAACGAGCACAATTTTCAGCGTACATTTAATAACAGTCGATCATATGAGCAGCAACAACATCAGCAACAACAAATAATCATGAATGAAACAGACAATAGGTGTCATCCATAGCGTAATACGTCAGGAAGAGTTAACAGAACAGTTCATATAGTGGATATGCCACAGCATCCTCCCGTAAATAACTGGACGTACGATAGAATTTAACCAGATAGAGCACAGATTGCATATTACAGTAACGCAAACATTACTTTTGACACGCAGAATTTTGCTCACGAGAATGTTATTTGAAACATGCTCTGTTGAATGCTCCACTGTTATCGCACCCCGATCTTACTAGAAATTTTTCCATTGCTACCGACAGTTCCAACACCGCTTTAGGCGTACACATTTTCCAGGAAATTGAAGAAGAAGGCTCAACAGTAATTAAAAACATCGCATTTGCAAGTCGCATTTTGTCACCCGCTGAACGAAATTATTCCGTCACAGAACTTGAAACATTATGTGTTGTATGGGCTTTTATGAGATTTAGGCACTTTCTTTATGGCAGACATACCACCGTTTACACAGACCACAGAGCGATACAATTTTTACTCTCGGCTAAATTTACTCACGACAGATTAAGCAGATGGAAACTTTATTTGCAAGAATTTAATTTTACGATTGTTCACATTCCCGGCACACAAAATGTTATAGCAGACGCACTATCGCGTTCTCTCGGTAACAATCAGCAAGACGTAGCAACCAACTTCTGCAAAGCAAATTTCAGTGTCATATACATTCAGCAAGTTGCATTTGAAAACTTTATTTCATCGTCATTACAGGACATAGCAAAGGAACAAAACAAAGACAATGTGTGGAAAGAAATTAAACAGCTTTGGCAAGATAAGAATAATGTTACGATTAGAAACCATTACACTGTACGCAATGACATTCTGTTTCGCCGCTCTCATCCAGACAGCAACAATTGGTTATTATGTGTTCCTGACGAACTGGTTAACAAACTAATTTGGTACACTCATTTAAGTTACGCACATTACGGAACAAGAAAATGTTTTCTTATACTGAGACAGAACTGTTACTTTGCCAACATGGAGAAACGTATACGACGAGTTTTAGCGTCTTGTAAAATTTGCCAGAAAGCTAAATCAGACACCACTTCACATATTCCTCCTTTATATCCCATTATACCTGTTAAATTAAGACACATGGCCGCAGTAGATATTTTTGGTCCGATTCCCAGAACTAACAGAGGTTTTTGCTACATCTTTGTCGCTGTTGAGCTCACTTCAAAATTTGTTACTTTCACTCCGTTACGCAAAGCTACTGCTAAAACTGTTTCGAAAGCATTTGTAAAACATTTTCTATCTCATGTAGGGCATGTGATGAAAGTAATTTCTGATAATGGATCTCAATTTCGTAGTAGCGTATGGACACGCATGTTACGAGCCAGAAACATTTCTCCGATCTATATATCCAAGTACCACGCTTCTTCGAACCCTTGTGAAAGATTAATGAAGGAAATTGGTAAACTGTGTAGAATATACTGCCTCAAAAGACATATTGATTGGGATACACACATACTCTCATTCCAAGATGTAATTAATTCCATTCCAAATGAATCCACTATGCTATCTCCGACTGTTATACTGAAAAACGTTGAACCACCGAACAAAATTAAAGAATTAATAGAATTTCCCAAAAGTCGTCGCCTACGACACCACGAAATAATTGACATTGCGCTGAACAACATCAAACGTGCCGCAGAGCGCCGGAGAAGACAGCAAAAACAGGTTTGTACACGCCGCGACTTCCACGTTGGACAGAAGATATTAGTACGTACACACTATTTATCCAGCAAATTAAAAGGTAAGTGCCGTAAATTTGAACTTCTATACGCAGGTCCGTATCGGATTCGCAGCATCCCTCACCCCAATGTTGTACACGTCGAAACTTTGAGAACCAGAAAATCGAAAGGCAATCACCATATCTCAAACATTAAACCGTTTATTGAGTGAAACCACTGTATGATTCAACACACTATGATGCCATTTACTAATGCAATTAATTCACCTGACTAATTACTGATGATTATCGTATTTTTTTCTTGGCAAGTGCCCGGCAAGGTAAGGTTAGCAGGTCGCTCTTCTTGTCGTTACACATCAGACCATGCAGATTTTTCCAGATGAATTTACACATTTATGACTATTTCTGCAATTATATTTATGTGACTACTTATTGATGATTATCGTATTTTTTTCTTGGCAAGTGCCCGGCAAGGTAAGGTTAGCAGGTCGCTTTTCTTGTCGTTACACATCAGACCGTGCACATTTTCCATTTTTTTGTGTATATGACTGTACTCCAGTTTTGTTTGTATGCACTATGAAATAGTTAAGATATAACACACACCAGTCGACTTTGACATTTTTTTTGCCTTATGACATCTCAACATCGTGACTGTTTCACATTTTTTTTTGCTGCTGCATTGTATTATTCTGTGTATATCTTTGTTTTTGAACACTGTCAATGTTTTTGACATATTACGTTTTCTGTCATGTTATGCTGTAGGGTTAATTATGTCACCATAAACCAGTCATTATTTAGTGGGTATATGATTTAAATGCAAGACATTAATCTCTGTTCATCAATTTCAGAAAGGAATGATGATTCTAAGAAATAAATTTAACATAAATGGAATTTCACCTACGGAATAAACGAAAGGAGATGCAATAACTTTATGAGGAAGAGTAAATGGATCAGGATTAACAAACATTAACAAGAATATACTATACTCATCGAAGAATAGCAGTCTTAACTAATTTTTTCTTTCAGACTACAAGGTGATTGATGCAGGCTGTCAGACTGAACTACACATCTTAGTTTTAGTGATGAAATATGCTAGAGATAAGGAATAGTTATGTAATGAGTAATGAAGTGATTTTTTTGCAGATGATAATGAATACTGATGAATAATGATGAAGGATATGGTATTATGAATAATGAAGTTTTTCTTTACAGGTGATGATAATAGTGAAGTTATGATGGTATTGATAATGAAGTTTTTTCTTTACAGATGAGGATAATGTTGAAGTAATGTATTTATGCTACGTAGTTATTTAAGTATTTGTTGCAGTTTGCTTTGACAGCAGGTGTTACATTGCATAGTAGGATGACGGAAAGTTTTGGAAAGGACAGCTATGGAACACATTTTATACACATTTCACTACCTGTTAATTCGAAGTTCACTACTTTTCAGCATAGTGTGCGTTTCTTCTTTCAGATCAATAATCCGTTTTTGTATTTTTTCCAGGAGAAGCTTTTCATGATACTTACTAAACCTGTTACTTATTATACCTGTTCTAGTACTTGCATTTTTATATTTTTACCCATTTGTGTCTATCGTTTATAAATGTGATCACATGTACTGCCTTGTTACATAATCTTGCTACAGCTGACTCATGACGAATGACGTTACCTATCCTCATTTGCAGCAATAGGTCAAAAGCAAAAAGTATTATGCCTCAGCAATTAATTATCGATCCCAACGCAATGCATTGCTAACAAAAAAAAAATATAAAATGTATTAACAGTCCCAAATAGTGATACCAGTTTGAGAAAATTCTGAATAATACTGATCAACTCTGAATAGCATGTCACTTGATTAATGACCTCTTAATGAGACTATATTCAAAATAATGCTTTGTCACTAGCTAATAACTGCCACTGTTTATTATAATGATACTACGTATAATGCCTGTGATTATTAATGATTTGCCTGTAATTAACTGATTTTAATAATGACTTTGTAATGGTCTGAATACTACTGAAGGAGGAACACTGTTTATTGTAATGTTACCACTTATAATGCTTGTGATTACTAATGATTTGACTGTAATTAACTGATTTTAATAATGCCTTTGTAATGATCTGAATACTACTGAATGAGGAACACTGTTTATTGTAATGAGTACTTGTAATGCCCATGATTATTAATGCTATGACTGTAATTAACTGATTTTTAATAATGACTTCGTAATAATCTGAATAATACTGAATGATGATTTTATTCAATACTTGCTGGCCACTGAGTGCCAATAATTAATGTCACTCCACGAATTGTTATTAATTATGCCATTGATTAGCTCTTGTTTCCAATGTTGATACTTTGTAATTTGAAATGAATGTGACTGTTTAATAATGCTTTGTAATTAGGAGAAGGCTAATAATTCTTACTATATTGGAATTTCAAATGATTAATTAACGATGCCATACTTTGTTATTGGAAATGAATGTGACTGTTTCATAATGCTTTGTAATTAGGAAAAGACTAATGATTCTTAATAGATTGGAATGACACATAATTGATTAACTATGGTACTGTTTAATAATGCTTTGTAATTAATTAAGGCTAATAATTCTTACTATATTGAAATGACAAATGATCAATTAATTAACTGTAATTAGACAAATGATTAATTAACTGTAATTAGACAAATGATTAATTAACGACAAATGTTTAATTAACTGTAATTAGACAAATGATTAATTAACTGTAATTAGACAAATGATTAATTAACGACAAATGTTTAATTAACTGTAATTAGACAAATGATTAGTTAACTGTAATTAGACAAATGATTAATTAACGACAAATGATTAATTAACTGTAATTAGGCAAAGGCTAATGATTATTGGAATGACAAATGATTAATTAACTGTAATTAGGAGAAGGTTAATGATTCTTAATTATACTCTGTAACTGAAAAGAATGCGATTATTTCATAATGCTTTGTAACCAGGAAAAGAAGGCTACTGATTCTATGTACAACAATTAATGAACATTTTTCTGTAATACTACATACTTGGTACAGAAATGTTCAATAACTGGGCTATGAATGCCACAAACTACTAATTAAGTCTGTAATTGTCAATATTATGTGACTTGATGTCCTTCACCTTATGAGCTAACTACCCTGAATTACTGCAATGTCCATTTGTCCTGTTTATCCTAGTGATCATGGAGCACTATCTTTGGTTTTGCACTAATTCTACGTTGGTGTGCCTTGTAAGAGTGTGGTGTTGACACGACATGCTGTCCACCACCATGAGCGATGAAGACATTATTATGGTCCCACTGTTTGGTGTACCTAATGTACTGCCAAAATGAAAACATGGAACATTACTACGACAGTTCAGTGTCTTGGCTACACTGATAAATTCTGATGGGAAAAGATCTTCAAGTTGTGTCACTTGGTGTTGTACTTCTGTGGAAAGATATGGACTTTCAGAGCAGCTGTGTGCAATCTAAAGTGCTACAACCATGATGCAATCCTTCCCTTTCCTATCCTGATTCTTGTCACATAAAGAAAAAATTTTTTTTGGTAACATCATTTATGTTCATAGGTTATACATTTTCCGATTCGCTGAACTCCAATGCGAGTACACTTATGTCACTTGTCAACATAATATTTTTTGCCAGTCTGTTTATTTGTTCTGAATATGCTAAAGAATTTTTTCAGTGCCTGTGCACTTTATCTGTCAAATAATTTGTATATACTTTTCTGATTTGCTACTATGTTTTGTACTCACATTTTGTCTTTGTCTGATATATTTTGTACTTAGTGCGTGTGCACAACATTTACTTTATGTACGACATCTAATCATTCTGTAAATTGTAGAAGTTTATTAGTTAATTAAAAATTTTGCCGCGATTGGCAAGTCCAAATGACTCACCATCGCTGCCAAATTTTTGCCCCCCCAGTGGAGGGTTATGAAACACGTATGTAACATAGCAGCGATGGCGAGGCATTGTAGCATCTGTGACCAGAGAGTATGCGCTTGACCGCGCGAGTGTTGCGAGCGGTTCTCAGTCAGTAGCAGTCAGTCAGTCTGTCAGTTTAGTCGTTGCGAGTCTGTAGCTCTGTCTAGTTGAGAGCAGTACTGAGTCTGTAGTCGTCATGCAGAGCGGTCGGTCAGTAGTAGCAGCCCAGTGCGGTTGTGTGATGTAGGCGGTCGGCAACACTGGTCAAGATGAGGAATAAGGTATACTGTTAATTAATATAATCATTAGATAATGAAAAATTTTATTTATTGTAATTATTCTCCAACAAGTCTCCCAATAATAATTTTTTTATTTCAAAAGCATTTTCTCAAAAATTTAATTTTTTATTGAACTAAAGATTTCGTTGCACTTCCCATTTCATTCCACTTCTTTAAAAAAAAAATTTCACTAGAATCACAAAAAAAAAGGGAGAATATTATTATTTGCAATGCAGTTCCTCCAAGCGGTGCGCAACAACAAGAGCAGATATGTGACATCCATTTATTCTGAGGTAAGACTTTAATTCTGATTGTTTTACACAGGGCCAAAGAGCGATATTTCGGCTTAATTGAATTTTCTTGTCACTGAATGGACTTTAATTTTTTTTTGAAGGATTTATATTTGAGTCAGATTGCGAATTTCACAATTTTGTTGCCATTGTCAGTACATTTCATTGTGGGCAGGTTACGCTTAGAGCCATGTCCATCAGCATTTCTAATTAGTATCGTCCTTTTCTTTTAAAATTTTTGTAGGGAGGTTACACTCGGCTCCCATTTCTATTAAGTATTGCTATATTTTCTTTAAAAATTGCGGTGGGGAGGTTACAGTATGAAATATGACGTATCAGTGTCCCTGTTGAACACATTGGCTACTGGAAGGGTGCGATAAGCAATAAGGCTGCCTCCACGACGTCTGACGGTACCTAAAATGGGAGTTCGAAGGCCCTCAACATTCTGAAGCCAAAACCACCGTGATCAAACACAACACCCCCTGTATGACCGTCAGAGTTTCGGAACTAGAGTTCGGTATCATGGCGCCTCAGAACAAATGGCATATTCGGTATGAAATATGACGTATCAGTGTCCCTGTTGAACACATTGGCTACTGGAAGGGTGCGATAAGCAATAACATCTCTGTTATTAAGTGCCTCCAGTCCTGCGACAGACTTCATTGTATCTCCTGGAGACCGCACAATGGCAGCAGTCACCCAGCCATTACCATTAAAACTCTTTATTGTTGAAATGTTCAAATGTGTGTGGAATCTTATGGGACTTAACTGCTAAGGTCATCAGGGCGGCTAATCCCGCGCGGCACGTCTTTATTCTCCAGTTTTATGTACACAGTGGTACTTGGGAAAGGAAAACGAATTCCGAGAGCCGGCCGCTGTGGACGAGCGGTTCTAGGCGCTTTAGTCCGGAACCGCTCTGCTGCTACGGTCGCAGCTTCGAATCCTGCCTCGGGCATGGATGTGTGTGATGTCCTTAAGTTAGTTAGGTTTAAGTAGTTCTAAGTTGTAGGGGACTGATGACCTCAGATGTTAAGTCGCATAGTGCTCAGAGCCATTTGAACCATTTTTTTTAAATTCCGAGAACATCTTGCAGCGGAAGACGCTTTTCGTCCCGTATAAACCGCGCTACTTCATACTCTTCTGGGCGTTCGTCATCCGATGAAAAAGTTAATTTAATCGTGACTTGACGATAGGAAAAAGCCATGACGGTCGATGAATTCCGACACTAAGACAAACCGCTACGCGAAAAGAAACAAACGCGCGCTCGCTCGCAAGCAGCGCAACAGGTGAGACGCAAACAAGGCGTGCGCGCCCCACCACTGTCGAAGGCAGACTGACCCACTAGACCACCACGGCCCTCAGTGAGTAGAGAACATGCACGAATAAGGAAATTGATGTAACAAGGAAACGAGTAGAGGACTGAATCAAGAGGGTCAGTGTGCAATTTCTCCGAGCTGTCTCACAAGGATATCTCAGATTTACTTCAAGTTTTGTACACCTTTAGCAGGCCATTAAAACATCATGATTTGCAAGTAGCAAGGTGCACTATTCTGGCAATTCAGAGAAAACCGCAGGAGAAGTTTTACGCGTGTTTTATGGGGCTCATTCACCTGTGAGTATGTGCCAGACGGTAGAGCTCATGCTGGCAAAGTGCTTAGCGTTGGACCTACGTAAAACGTGCGTGCATGAGGCAACGGTTCGACTGCCACTCAGACTTCGTTCTTAATCTGTACTATCGGAAGAAGAGAAATTTTCAAAATGTCGACGATGTGTGTTTTCCCTTAGAAACTCTCAACATTCCCTGTAAATGCGGGAAAACTGCAGTCATTCGATGTAGTAGATGTCGTTCCAATTTAAGTTTTCCATGTCTGTATGACAAATACCATCCTGCAACGTGTGATGTAAAGAGCACATCCGACGAGTAATTGCACATCTCTCTTGTGGTTTGGCACATTGTGACATACTAAATTATTGAATAACGTCATTCGCATCATTATTTATCGAGGTTTGGCTTGTGCTTTCCTAGCCTGTGCCTCGCCCTTGAAAATGTAATTAAAGATACCAAATAGACAAATAACACATTAAATTCACTAAATCTTCATTAAAATGCACATTTTTTTCGTTATATTACCTTTCAAATGCCATATGAATTAAATAATGTGATAAAAAATATAGATTAAAAAATAAGTGTTAACAGGATTCTAATCGTCGCTTCATTCACGAACCTCTTGCTTATCGCGAACGCTAACCACTTTTTTATAAATAATTTCTCGAGATTATATATAAATTGTGTGCCGGACCGAGGCTCGAACTTGGGACCTTTGCCTTTCGCGGGAAAACCAGTTGACTACATGACTTATTACAGCCAGCAGTGTCCCACCGATAGATAATAAAAGAACTCCGTTGTCAGGTCACGAGTGCCCTACCGGGACCATCCGACCGCCGTGTCATCCTCAGGGGAGGATGCGGTTAGGAGGGGCGTGGGGTCAGCACACCGCTCTCCCGGTCGTTATGATGGTATTCTTGACCGAAGCCGCTACTATTCGGTCCTCAATTGGCATCACGAGGCTGAGTGCACCCCGAAAAATGGCAACAGTGCATGGCGGCTGGACGGTCACCCATCCAAGTGCCGACCACGCCCGACAGTGCTTAACTTCGGTGACCTCACGGGAACCGGTGTAACCACTGCAGCAAGGCCGTTGCCCATCCGGTACATAATACACGCGTGAAACTTCTCTTGCGATTTCCTCGGAACTGACAGAGTACTGCAGCTTACTACTTGCACATTATTTTGTTTTAATGACCTACTAAATGTGTACATAGTTTGAAGTAAATCCGCGATCCCAGTGTCAGTATTCAAAAGGTACAAGTTTCCAGCAAGCAATACGACTTAAATTTCTGTGCTTGATTTTTAAATTGCTATCGACTTCTGTTTCCACCGTCAGATTGTAGTACAAAAACGAAGAGGAAAATAATATAAGTTAAACAAGGACACTACCTGCGCGTGCACCTGCGTGGGATGGGTGATGCAAGCGCTCTAACAATACGGGACGCGGCGTGAGTCAGCGCGTAGCTGTTACCTGTGGGAGGCGTCGTAAAGCAATACAAGTGTTCGCCGTGACCTCCACTTCACACCTCCCAGCAAAAGGAAGGGAAACAAGCCACGGGTCACACATGAGGTATGCCGCCAGGGCAGGGGACGCGGTATTTGGTGGTACATTGCGCCAGGAGTACCGTATTCATCTCGTAATCGTAACAGCCACACCTAGAATCCTATTTCAGTCGTCACAATGTACAATACCTGTGCTTGCGGTGGACCGCTATGGAGAGGATTTGAAACTTTCCTTGCAAAAAGGAAGCCTCAACTGCAAAACTGAAGCGGCAACTACAGCTCAACAACTGCTGTAAGAACTGAGCAATAATGTCGACCCCGAATAACTTATCAGTCGATACGAAGTTTAGAGGAAAAGCGTTTCGTTGCTACTCGCGAGAATGCATAGAATGCAAACCAATTCCAATAAAAGTTAGGATGTCATTAGAGAGAAGTGAAGATAACTTGAGTTTTTAAGTTACACGAGAAGAGGACATACCTTCGGTGGGAAAGGGTTAAAGTATCAGAAATGCTACATGTATTCCTACGATAGCGAATCTCCGTGCCGCTGTTATTTTTGGTTTTTATATTCATGTTAATCCCACGTGCTTACAATTTATTTCGAGACAGTATTGTCTGATGGTGGCGCTGTTATTTTTTTGTTTTATGTTCATGTTAATTCCACGTACTTACAATGGATTTCGAGACAGTATTGTCTGATCGTCATGTACCTAAGCAACACAAAGCATTCACTTTGTGCCTACAGATGTGAGACAAGTTTTTATCGATTAATATGCATCCATATGTTCATACAGTGTCTTGAAAGGAGGATATAAGATGAACATCAACAAAATCAAAACGAGGATAATGGAATGTAGTCGAATTAAGTGGGGTGATGCTGAGGGAATTAGATTAGGGAATGAGGCACTTAAAGTAGTAAAGGAGTTTTGCTATTTGGAGAGCAAAATAACAGATGATAGTCGAAGTAGAGAGGATATAAAATGTAGACTGGCAATGGCAAGGAAAGCGTTTCTGAAGAAGAGAAATTTGTTAACATCGAGTATAGATTTAAGTGTCAGGAAGTCGTTTCTGAAAGTATTTGAATGGAGTGTGGCCATGTACAGAAGTGGAACGTGGACGATAAATAGTTTGGACAAGAAGAGAATAGAAGCTTTCGAAATGTGATGCTACAGAAGAATGCTGAAGATTAGATGGGTAGATCACATACCTAATGAGGAGGTATTGAATAGACAACAACATGTTGATACATGTAATATATGGTATAGTAGCCAAATAAAATAATTACAGAAAACAACAGTTGTGGGATTTGCATAAAATATTGCCAGTTATACAAAATTCTGCTTACGGGATATCCAAGTGTCAATACATGTCCGACGAACACATCATTAGAGTAAACAGGATTATTAGCAGTCATTCTAACTGGGAGTGTCAATCAAAACTCCGCAGTACTTCTCATATGCAACAACACTTATCAAAGAGAGGATGTGTGGATTAGTGATGGAATCCTACTACTTACAATCAGTAGAAATGTGTGTGTACACTTCGCCTATATTGCGTAAGTTTATGACCTTTCTAGCTACGCATATGTATTTACTTCTCAAGTACAGGGCATTTGAAATTCTCTAATACTGAATATTTGCTTCCTTATAAAGTGTTGGCTTAATTAAATGACAGCATAAAGAGTTGTAATCTCTAATGGAGTTGCTAGATATAGTCAGCCACGTCAATCAGAATCACTTGTACAACATAGGAGATGGTTGCCTACATATTATCGCTTATTCCAAGCAGTAGGATTGAACAATTAGTCCACAATTCCTCTCTCTGATAAGTGCGGTGATATATAAGAACGTGTTGGAGAATTTTAAATGGTACGCCCAATTAGGAACCCTCCTAATAATTGTATATAGTCCCAGATATGTTTGTTGGAGCTATGTTGTCACTTGGACAGCTCATAAAGTGAACTTTATTCTATCGACAATATTTTATGCAAATCCTACAATTATTGTTTTCTGTATTTTATTTAATTACTACGTCACGTTATACATGTGTGTATGTTTGTTTTTTAATTGATGAATACTTGACCAGTATATGTACAGGAGCGTATAAGATGAACATCAACAAAAGGAAAACGAGGATAATGGAATGTGGTCGAATTAAGTCGGGTGATGCTGAGGGAATTAGATTAGGAAATGAGACACTTAAAGTAGCAAAGGAGTTTTGCTATTTGGGGAGCAAAATAACTGATGATGGTCGAAGTAGAGAGGATGTAAAATGTAGATTGGCAATGGCAAGGAAAGCATTTCTGAAGAAGAAAAATTTGTTAACATCGAGTATAGATTTAAGTGTCAAGAAGTCGTTTCTGAAAGTATTTGTATGGAGTGTAGCCATGTATGGAAGTGAAACATGGACGATAAATAGTTTGGACAAGAAGAGAATAGAAGGTTTTGAAATGTGGTGCTACAGAAAAATGCTGAAGATTAGATGGGTAGATCACATAACTAACGAGGAGATATTGAATAGAATTGGGGAGAAGAGGAGTTTGTGGCACAACTTGACTAGAAGAAGGGACCGGTTGGTAGGACATGTTCTGAGGCATCAAGGGATCACAAATATAGCATTGGAGGGCAGCGTGGAGGGTAAAAATCGTAGAGGGAGACCAAGAGATGAATACACTAAGCAGATTCAGAAGGATGTAGGCTGCAGTAGGTACTGGGAGATGAAGAAGCTTGCACAGGATAGAGTAGCATGGAGAGCTGCATCAAACCAGTCTCAGGACTGAAGACCACAACAACAACATATGTACATACAAAATGAATGTGGTGTTGCGTAGGTACCTGAAGACAAGACAATATCGTCTCGAAATCGATTACACGTACAAGAGGCATACATCAAAATAAAACAAAAAATACAGCTGCATGGAAGCATTCGTAGGAATAAATAAATAACAGCTGAAAGTCTTGTGGCTATCCGGTAGGAAGCCGACTCCTCAAAAGTGAATGATGAGACGGTGACACGGTTCTGCAGATCGGAGGCAAATACGAGGGTTGCCCAGAAGGTAATGGACCGCAATTTTTTTTCACAGCCGAAAACAATGCTACGAATGCGAAACGTTACGTATGTATTATTTGAAGTCACTTGCGACTGATAGCGTAGCTGCAGGACAGTTTCAAAATGGCGTCTGTAAGTGATGTACGTTACAAGGAACGTGCTGTCATTGAATTTCTCACTGCAGAGAAAGAATCTTTCGGGAATATTCACAAACGCTTGTGCAAAGTCTATGGAGCATCTGCTGTCGACAGAAGTACAATTAGTCGCTGGACACGGAGGGTGACGTCATCAGAAGGCGGTTCGCCGGAGCTCCACCATTTGCAAAGGTCTGGGAGAACATCCACGGCTGTCACACCTGACTTATTGTAGCGAGCTCGAAAGGCGCTTACGACTCGGTTGCTGGCGCTGCATCTGTCAATCAGCAAAGGAAGTTCACACAGGCAAGCACTGGCTCCCCCCACCAGGAGAAGGATTGGTACCGACAAGTCATTCACACCCCTTTTTCGCGCTGGAGGAATGCCACGGAACAGGATGGAAATCACGTGGAAAAATTGGGTATGTAGATAAAACACCATTCTTTCGTGTGCGTAATTCTCATTATGTTCAATAAAGAATTGTTGAAGAAAAAAATGCGGTGCATTACTTTCTGCGCGACCCTCGTAATACTCCTCGGGTGTGAGCATTATCGCTAACGATTTAAAAATTATAATCGTGGTTCGAACGTTACAAGGGATGTACTCTATGAAACGTCGCGGATCTTCAGGCAACAATGTCTGTTGTTGGTGGAAGACCTCAACAAGATGCTCACTGTAGTGGTGAAAGATTTACACGCCTGCGTGAAACAACTCTCTTCGAGGGTAAGATGGAGACATCTAAGTGTGGCAGCGAAGTGCTGTGTTTCCTAAGAACAAAAACACTTTCTTTACTTATTTTCCGTTTAGGTCAATACACAGTTTTCATCGTTTTTCCAATGAGAAGATTCCAAACATGACTGCGGTTCTGTAAAGTCTGCCCAAAACCTGTCTGCGACTGTCACAAGCACAGTATTGGGCTCAAAACACATTGAGGCCTTAAATTTATTTGCAGATGAATATATTTGAAAATCAGAGGCTGCAAAAATCTAAAGAACGCGTTTAATACTTCAATTACTCGTACTACAAACGACTCAGTTTCCTATTATCAAAAAAAGTTATTTTTACTACAGTTTCTCTGTAAGTCATCCGTAATATTCCCCAGTTGTTATTTTAGCCTTTGAAAGGCAATCGATAAGAGGAATCTGTACTGCAGCTTAGAAAACGATCACCGTAGCGTTTCGTTACATGGACTCGGCAGAAGAAAGGAAGACTGGAGTTCAGTGTCGCATCAATGACTCAGTCATCAGAGGCGCTGCAACTACTCGAATACGAAACCACGTGAAAGCAGATCGTCGTATCCTTTTCAAAGGTACCATCTAGGTATTCGTCTTAATCGGTTTACGCAAACCACCAAAAATCTAAGTCAGGTCGCACGGGAATGTGAAACTCGCTGCTCCTCAATGCGACTCCAGTGTGCTCAACACTTCGCCACATAGCTCCCTGCATGTTGAAGTCTTTGCCTTTTTTTGGTACATTTGCAAGCAGCTTGAATTCACTGCTTCGATGGCTGTTTAATTTCTGTCACGAAGTAACAGTGACGGTAACAAACAGTCGCATAAAATCAGTTGTATCTTCTTCTTCTACCTTTCTTTTTCCTAGCCCTTACTCCATATATTCACGCGGTCGGCATACACACTACTGGCCATTAAAATTGCTACACCAAGAATAAATGCAGATGATAAACGGGTATTCATTGGACAAATATATTATACTAGAAATGACATGTGATTACATTTTCACACAATATGGGTGCATAGATCCTGAGAAATCAGTACCCAGAACAACCACCTCTGGCCGTAATAACGGCCTTGATACGCCTGGGCATTGAGTCAAACAAAGCTTGGATGGCGTGTACAGGTACAGCTGCCCATGCAGCTTCAACACGATACCACAGTTCATATAAAGTAGTGACTGGCGTATTGTGACAAGCCAGTTGCTTGACCACCATTAACCGGACGTTTTCAATTGGTGAGAGATCTGGAGAATGTGCTGGCCAGGGCAGCAGTCGAACATTTTCTGTATCCAGAAAGGCCCGTACAGGACCTGCAACATGCGGTCGTGCATTATCCTGCTGAAATGTAGGGTTTCGCAGAGGTCGAATGGAGGGTAGAGCCACGGGTCATAACACATCTGAAATGTGACATCCACTGTTCAAAGTGCCGTCAATGCGAACAAGAGGTGACCGAGACGTGTAACCAATGGCACCCCATACCATCACGCCGGGTGATACGCAAGTATGGTGATGATGAATACACGCTTCCAATGTGCGTTCACAATGATGTCACCAAACACGGATGTGACCATCATGGTGCTGTAAACAGAACCTGGATTTATCCAAAAATATGACGTTTTGCCATTCGTGCACCCAGGTTCGTCGTTGAGTACACCATCGCAGGGTTCAAATGGCTCTGAGCACTATGGGACTTAACTACTCAGGTCATCAGTCCCCTAGAACTTAGAACTACTCAAACCTAACTAACCTAAGAACATCACACACGTCCATGCCTGAGACAGGATTCGAACCTGCGACCGTAGCAGCAGCGCGGTTCCAGACTGAAGCGCCTAGAACCGCTCGGCCACACCGGCCGGCTCCATCGCAGGCGCTCCTATCTGTGATGCAGCGTCAAGGGTAACCGCAGCCACGGTCTCCAAGCTGATAGTCCATGCTGCTGCAAATGTCGTCAAACTGTTCGTGCAGATGATTGTTGTCTTGCAAACATCCCCATCTGCTGACTCAGGGATCGAGACATGGCTGCACAATCCGTTACAGCCATGCGGATAAGATGCCTGTCATCTCGACTGCTAGTGATACGAGGCCGTTGGGATCCAGCACGGCGTTCCGTATTACCCTCCTGAACTCACCGATTCCATATTCTGCCAACAGTCATTGGATCTCGACCAACGCACACAGCAGTGTCGCGATACGATAAACCGCAATCGTGATAGGCTACAATCCAACCTTTATCAAAGTCGGAAACGTGATGGTACGCATTTCTCCTCCTTCCACGAGGCATCACAACGATGTTTCACCAGGCAACGCCGGTCAACTGCCGTTTGTGTATGAGAAATCGGTTGGAAACTTTCCTCATGTCAGCACGTCGTAGGTGTCGCCACCGGCGCCAACCTTGTGTGAATGCTCTAAAAAGCTAATCATTTGCATATCACAGCATCTTCTTCCTGTCGGTTAAATTTTGCATCTGTAGCACGTCATCTTCGTGGTGTAACAATTTTAATGGCCAGTAGTGTATGTCATTGGATTTGTCGATGTTAGTGGTAGAGGGTGTCCAGAAACCCTTCCTGTCATATAAAATTCTGTCGCTGCTCAAGCAGCGCCACATCTGAGTACTAACTCGAGCTTTCGAACGTCAGTATCCTCTTCATTGACAGGAAGTGGCCGGCTGCTAGGACCGATGGACGCTTCGTAGTATCGGTGTGGCGTTACCTGGCTGGCTGAACTCGCGTGCGAAAAAGCGTGACAGAAGCAACTGCAATAACACTAATGAACCTTCCCCTCCGTGTCGGAATTCATGAGGGCAAGGAGAAGGAAGATTCCTCATCCCTGTCCACTGTTCATTCAGTTCACTTGGAATCAAGTTTTCAAATAATACTCTTCTGTGAATATATCGTCTCAGCATCCGCTCCCATGCGTCCATTAAGAGACGGTATTCCATTTAACAAGGTGAGCGAAAGATAACAGCTAGTTTAAAAACTTGGTATAAATTTCAATAAGTTATAATAAACTGCAACCAGTCACTTTTTTGAATAATAATGTTTTATTCCATGAACCGGTTTCCGAACCTTTTTCAGGTTCATCTTGAGATGGTTTCAGGAAGTTACATCATTATTGCTAGCATTAATGCTGGGTGCTGGCTTGCGGCAGTGTAGGCGACTTTTTTCGGTTAGTGTCCATGTGTCTGCCTCCATTTTGATGTCCAGTTGTTATACCAACAGTTGTAAAGCGCATGCTAGATGCTGGAAAAGTCTCGCTGTCAGAGTGTAAATTAATATAGTTTGTGTGGAAGTGTGTGTAGTGATATAACAACTGGACATCAAAATGGAGGCAGACAGATGGACACTAACCGAAAGAAGCCGCCTATACTGCCGCATGTCGGCACCCAGCATTATGCTACCAATAATGATGTAACTTCCTGAAACCATCTGAAGATGAACCTGAGAAAGGTTCGAAAACCGGTTCGTGGAATAAAACATAATTATTCAAAAAAGTGACTGGTTGCAGTTTTTTACAACTTATTTAAATCTTAATGGATCGTGTGAGACCCAACTCGCTTTATTTGTTCATGAGACCCAGAAAATATTAGATACAGGCTCCCAGGTAGATGCTATTTTTCTTGACTTCCGGAAGGCGTTCGATACAGTTCCGCACTGTCGCCTGATAAACAAAGTAAGAGCCTACGGAATATCAGACCAGCTGTGTGGCTGGATTGAAGAGTTTTTTGCAAACAGAACACAGCATGTTTTTCTCAATGGAAATACGTTTACAGACGTTAAAGTAACCTCTGGCGTGCCACAGTGGAGTGTTATGGGACCACTGCTTTAAACAATATATATAAATGACCTAGAAGATAGTGTTGGAAGTTCCATGCGGTTTTTCGCGGATGATGCTGTAGTGTACAGAGAAGTTGCAACATTAGAAAATTGCAGCGAAATGCAGGATGATCTGCAGCGGATAGGCACTTGGTGCAGGGAGTGGCAACTGTCCCTTAACATAGACAAATGTAACGTATTGCGAATACATAAAAAGAAGGATCGTTTGTTGTATGATTATATGATAGCGGAACAAACACTGGTAGCAGTTACTTCTGTAAAATATCTGGGAGTATGCGTGCGGAACGATTTGAAGTGGAATGATCATATAAAATTAATTGTTGGTAAGGCGAGTACCAGGTTGAGATTCATTGGGAGAGTGCTTAGGAAATGTAGTCCATCAACAAAGGAGGTGGCTTACAAAACACTCGTTCGACCTATACTTGAGTATTGCTCATCAGTGTGGGATCCGTACCAGATCGGTTTGACGGAGGAGATAGAGAAGATCCAAAGAAGAGCGGCGCGTTTCGTCACAGGGTTATTTGATAACCGTGATAACGTTACGGAGATGTTTAATAAACTCAAGTGGCAGACTCTGCAAGAGAAGCGCTCTGAATCGCGGTGTAGCTTGCTCGCCAGGTTTCGAGAGGGTGCGTTTCTGGATGACGCCCGCATCTCGTGGTCGTGCGGTAGCGTTCTCGCTTCCCACGCCCGGGTTCCCGGGTTCGATTCCCGGCGGGGTCAGGGATTTTCTCTGCCTCGTGATGGCTGGGTGTTGTGTGCTGTCCTTAGGTTAGTTAGGTTTAAGTAGTTCTAAGTTCTAGGGGACTTATGACCACAGCAGTTGAGTCCCATAGTGCTCAGAGCCATTTGAACCATTTTTCGTTTCTGGATGAGGTATCGAATATATTGCTTCCCCCTACTTATACCTCCCGAGGAGATCACGAATGTAAAATTAGAGAGATTCGAGTGCGCACGGCGGCTTTCAGACAGTCGTTCTTCCCGCGAACCATACGCGACTGGAACAGGAAAGGGAGGTAATGACGGTAGCACGTGAAGTGCCCTCCGCCACACACCGTTGGATGGCTTGCGGAGTATAAATGTAGACGTAGATGTATCCGAAGATGAGCGCCCAGGGCATCGTGAGTTGAAACGAAAATCACCATTAGTGACTGAAGGCGGTTTGTTTTCTTTTTTACGATAAGAAAATTGATTGACATCGCCGTCATTTACATGTGAGGCGGATAAATTTCCCCCTTTGTCCGACACTGGTGTCAACAGTTCGCTTTGTAGAAAGGCGGTGAAAATAGGCCATAGGTTGACGACATTATCCGATGCAATGCCCAAGTTGTCTGGAGCCTCAATTACGTAGTTTGAAAGTTTACTGTCTTACCTCCTTGCCTAGGGACTCCAGATGAAAGTTGATGTTGTCAAGCCCAGAATCAAAATTGCGCAACGGATAACTGGGGAGGGGAGCTTGAGAGCGCTACCTAGAGAGCGTGTCCTTTCTGTACGATACTGGGCAAGGGGCTGGAGGGCTCACACGCTGATGTGTGGGTCCCTGCATTCTATAGCTTTTATTTTAAGTAAATTCCTTTAACTTGACTTCTTTGTGATTTTTAAGGTATGTTAAAGATTGATGACAGTTGATTTCCTATTTATTTTAAACATTATCACTCGACTTTACAGCGATAGCAGCAGTTGTTTCAGTTTACAGATATTACAATTTTACAACTTATAGCTCGGGTATAATATATACTAATCTGCACGCACATTTCTACGGGCAAGACGGAATTGCGTTGGCGAAATGTATACCGCCAAAGTCTCCCAATATTTTACATAGGACATTCACTATGTGAGGAGGATAACGGGCAAACTGGGGACCATATACTTTAACACAGGGGGTCAAATTTCCGGAATTAAACGAGCACATTCATTTGCTTACACAATCCGAAGCTGGAAATAAAAGAATTAGTGCAATTATTCAAGTACCTCTCTTCCATGCGTGAACATTGAGACAGACGCACTGAGGACACGTCTGCTCACTTACCCGTTTTCTGTAACACCCCCTCCAGACTATCGCGGGCACCCGCAGGTCTTCCTGGGCCCCGGTGGAGGGGGTGGTCGAACCACTTGGCCGTGACCAACCTCTCGTCCCCAAATCTTGTGACACTGGAAAGTCTTTGACTTTTACCTGCCTGTGCTGTCTCTCTGATCCCCCACCCAGGTGTAAGGTTGGCACTACTATACTACAGAACTACTTCCCAACAAAGATTTGGCCACGCTTTACGGAAAAGTGTGAGGAGGATTAGGAAAGTTCACGTGCAGATTCACATCCACGTACAAGAAATGCATAATACACGACACGTATAAATACGTATTATGAAGCCTGACACATTTGTTTCCACCCGTCCACATGGGTTCTGTTGCACCCGCGGCCGGCCGCGTCGTGTAATAAAATTGGCTGCGGAGCCGCCTCTGTTTCTATTTCGCGGTGCGAGCGAGCAGCGAAACCTGCTGCTTATAGAGCGGAAACTACTGTACCGTTTCAAGTAGAGGGAGACGTAAACATTGGTGCAAAACGGTTGCTATAAAACTAAACAAGAGGGCCCAGAGTCCCCGTTGTACCACTGGCCAAAGGCGGGCCGGCGGACAAAGGACGACCACTGCAGCTCCCCGGGGCAGCCACAGGACGCTGGACGGGCCGCGCTACGGGCTACCGGCGCCGCCCACGGGCCCAGCTCGTCTTCCTGCTCCGGGCCCCACCTCTGTGACGTCAGCCGCCCACGCCGGGCTATATCCGTCCTCCAGGTCCGCCCGGCCGGGCCGGACTGGACCGGTACCGCCGCCGCTGGACTCCTCAGCGCTCGCTGGACACCGCTCTGTACCGCCCTCCGGCGCCCGTGCCGATGTGAGTCCAAAATTCGTCACTCTCCTCGCAGCACTGGACTGAGGTGACAAAACTTATAGGGCAGCGACAACCACATGTACAGATGACGGTTGTACCGCGTACACAAGATGCAAAAGGGCATTTCATTGGTTCAAATGGTTCAAATGGCTCTGACAAGGGAACCTCCCCATCGCACACCCCTCACATTTAGTTATAAGTTGGCACAGTGGACAGGCCTTGAAAAACTGAACACTGATCAATCGAGAAAACAGGAAGAAGTTGTGTGGAACTATGAAAAAAGTAAGCAAAATATATAAACTGAGTAGTTGATGCGCAAGATAATGAACATCAAGGACCCTGTGAGCTCAGGAGCGCCGTGGTCCCGTGGTTAGCGTGAGCAACTGCGGAAAGAGAGGTCCCTGGTTCAAATCTTCCCTCGAGCGAAAAGTTTAATTTTTTATTTTCAGTTTATGTGACAAAGTCTTGTGTTTTCATCACTTTGTTGGGAGTGATTATCACATGCACAAGAAAACCTAAATCGGGCAAGGTAGAAAAATATTTTTACCCATTGGCTAAGTGTACAAGTTAGGTGGGTCAACAACATATTCCTGTCATGCGACGCACATGCCGTCTCCAGTGTCGTATAGAATATATCAGACGTGTTTGCCTGTGCAGAAATCGGTTGACCTATGATCTTGCGATCAAATGTTTTTCGGTTCCCATTGGAGAGGCACGCCCTTTCGTCTACTAATCGCACGGTTTTGCGGTGCGGTCGCAAAACACAGATACTAAACTTATAACTGTGAACAGAGACGTCAATGAACGAACGCACAGATCATAACTTTGCGAAAATAAAGTAAACTTTTCACTCGAAGGAAGACTTGAACCAAGGACCTCTCATTCCACAGCTGCTCACGCTAACCACGGGACCACGGCACTCCCGAGCTCATATTCTCCTTGATGTTCCCTATCTTGTGCATGGACTACTCAGTTTGTATATTTTGCTTATTTTTTCATAGTTCCACACAACTTCTTCCTGTTTTGTCGATTGATCTGTGATCAGTTTTTCAAGGCCTATCCACTGTGCCAACTTATAACTAAATCTGAGGGGGGGGGGGGTGTGATGGGAGGATCCCTTGTGAGCACTATGGGACTTAACATCTGAGGTCATCAGTCCCCTAGAACTTAGCACTACATAAACCTAACTAACCTAAGGACGTCACACACATCCATGCCCCAGCCAGGATTCGAACCTGCGACCGTAGCGGTCGCGCGGTTCCAGACTGAAACGGCTAGAACCGCACGGCCACACCGGCCGGCAGTTCATTGGTTGAGCTGTCATTTGTGCTCGGGTGATTCGTGTGAAGAGATTTCCGACTTGATTACGACCGCACGACGTAAATTAACAGATTTTGAACGCGCAATGTTAGTTGGAGTTAGATGCACGCGACATTCTATTTCGGAAATCTTTGGGGAATTCAGTATTCCACAGAGTCAAGAGTGTGCCGAGAATACCAAATTTCAGACATTGCCTCTCACGACGGACAACGCAGCGGCGTTTGCGGAGAGTTGCCAGTGCTAACAGACCAGCAACACTGCAGGACGTAACCGCTGAAATCAACGTGGGACGTACGAAGAACGTATCCGTTAGAACAGTCCGGTGAAATTTGGCGTTAATGGCCTGTGTGACTAACCGACCGACGTGAGTGCCTTTGCTAACAGCACGACATCCCCCGCAGCGCCTCCCCTGGGGCTGTGACAACAGCGGTCGGATCCTAGACGACTGGTACACCGTGGCCTGGTCAGGTAAGTCCCGATTTCAGCTGCTAAGAGCTGATGGTAGGACTCAAGTGTGGCGCAGACCCCACGAAACCATGGACGCAAGTTGCCGACAAGGCACTGTGCGAGCAATGTTGACTCCATAATACTGTGGGCCGCGTTTGCATGGAACGGACTGATTCCTATCGTCGGACACCATTTTCAGCCATTTACGGACTTCATTTTCCCAGATATGTCACTGGGTCACTACTGTTGGTGATTGGTTTCAAGAACTTTCTACACATTTCGAGAGAGTCATTCAGTGACCCAGATCGCCCGACATGAATCCCATAGAATATTTATGGGACATAATCTACGGGTCAGTTCGTGCAGAAAATCCTGCACCGGCAGCAATTCCGCAATTCTTTTTTTTTTTTTTTTTTTTTTTTGAGTCATCAGTCTTCTGACTGGTCTGATGCGGCGCGCCACAAATTCTTGTCCTGTGTCAACCTCTTCATCCGGGAGTAGCACTTGCGACGCACGTCCTCAATTATTTGCTGGATGTATTCAAACCTCTGTCTCCCTCTACAATTTTTGCCCTCTACAATTTCCTCTAGTACCGTGGAAGTCATTCCCTCATGTCTTAACTTACGTCCTATCATCCTGTCTCTTCTCCTTATCAGTATTTTCCACATGTTCCTTTCCTTTCCGATTCTGCACAGAATCTCCTCATTCCTTGCCTTATCAGTCCACCTAATTCTCAACATTCGTCTGTAGCACCACATCTCAAATGCTTCGATTCTCTTCTGTTCCGATTTTCCCACAGTCTATGTTTCACTACCATACAATGCTATACTCCAGACATACATTCTCATAAATTTCTTCCTCAAATTAAGGCCGATGGATATTAGTAGACTTCTCTTGGCCAGAAATGCCCTCATTGCCATTTCTAGTCACTCCCAATTTTACTGCCTACGTAGCAGAATTCCTTAACTTCATCTACTTCGTGCCCATCATTCCCGTTGTCAAGTTTCTCGCAGTTCTCATTTCTGCTACTTCTCATCACTTTCGTCTTTCTTAGATTTACTCTCAAACCATACTGCGTACTCATTAGACTGCTCATTCCATTAAGCAGATCACGTAATTATTCTTCACTTTCACTCATGATAGCAATGTCATCAGCGAAACGTATCATCGATATCCTTTTACCTTGAATGTTAATTCCATTCCTGAACCTTTCTTTTATTTCCATCATTGCTTCTTCGATGTACAGATTGAAAAGTATGGGCGAAAAACTACATCCGTGTCTTATACCATTTTTAATCCGAGCGCTTCGTTCTTGGCGGTCCAGTCTTATTATTCCCCTTGGCTCTTATACATTTTGCATATCACCCGTCTCTCCCTATAGCTTACAGCTATTGTTCTTAGAATTTCGAACATCTTACACCATTTTACATTGTCGAACGGTTTCTCTACGTTGATGAAGCCTAAGAACGTGTCGTTCGCGATAATGGACGGCTGTATAAGGAGCCTAGGTCAGTTTTTGCCAAGGGGACTTGCAACGATTTGTTGAATGCATGCCATTTCGAGCTCATGCGCTACGCCGTGCAAAAGGAGGTCCGGCTCGATATCTTTCTTTCCAAGCATTAATCCCCACTTACGGGGTCTGCTGTTTTGCTACATCTCCTCCATTTCTCCCTGTCGTTGACATCTTCTGGTCTTAAGCCAACAACGTGCATGTCTCCCCTGACGTTGTCAGTCCATCTCTTTGCCGGTCTTCCCGGTGATCTTGTTTCTCCTGGGTTGGTGTGGGGCGCTGTTCAAATGGTTCAAATGGCTCTGAGCACTATGGGACTCAACTGCTGAGGTCATTAGTCCCCTAGAACTTAGAACTAGTTAAACCTAACTAACCTAAGGACATCACACACATCCATGCCCCAGGCAGGACTCGAACCTGCGACCGTAGCGGTCTCGCGGTTCCAGACTGCAGCGCCAGAACCGCGCGGCCACTTCGGCCGGCTTGTGGGGCGCTGTCTTTGCGTCTGAGCTGTTCTGCTTTCTCATGACGTGGCCGTACCAGCGGAGACGGGCTTCCCTCACTTTGTCGGTGATCGGCGCGACACCAAACCTTTGCAGGACGTCTGTATTTTTTACGTGGTCTTATCGTGTCAGCCCCATGGACCATCGAAGCATCTTCATCTCCATGGTGTGTAACATTTGCTCCTGTTCTTTCGTCATAGAGCGACACTCAGTCCCATTGTAACCTCCCCAGAGAAATTTGAAAGACAATAATTAAATGTTAACGAGAATAGAACCTAGTGTAACCTCCCAGCAAATAAAATAATTTATTGACAATGACAATTAAATGAGAAATAGCAATCTCAGCCAAATGTAAGCTGCCCACAAAAATGTAAGACAATTCAATGATAATGAAATCTCAGTGACAATGAAAACGCAAATAGACTGAAATGTCGATGTTAGGCCCTCTTCTTACCTCAGTAAAATTGCATCTGCTCTTATTTTTCGCCATAGCTTGGAGGAAATGCATCGCAAAAATTCTTTGAATTTAAGTAAATTTTTTTTAAGGAAATGCATGGGAAATTTTCTTTCAATAAAATGTTTGTTTTGTTAAAATGCTTGGTTTGAAAACAAAATTATTATTGGGGCGATTCTTGAACAAATTAATTACACTTAAGATGCATTACATTATCAGATGAGCGCAATGCTGCTTCATTACCTTATTTAAAAAATATACCTCGTGCCGAATCTTGACCAGAGACCCATGTCGACGCCCGCCGACTCCTCACACACAACAACGACCGACTACAACTCGCAACTCAACTGAACTCTCGCGCGGTCAACCGCAGACTAGCAACGATAAATAACTCTCTGGTCAGAGATTCTGTCATGCCTCGCCATCGCTGGTAATGACATAGTGTTTCACCATACATTGCTGCTGGGCGTACCATGGTCTTATATACTTTTGCCTTTAGATACTAAGGGCATCTTTTTATAGCAGAGGACTCCATTGACCTGTCTCCACTTGAGCCAAGCTGCATTCACCCTCATCCGAGTACCAAGAGTTGTGTCGCAGTCTGAGGTGACGACAGACCCTATGTGCCTAAAATGCATGGTCTTCTGCTCGTCTTCTTTGCCGATACTTACGGTGCCTCTGGTTTGGGAGCCGCATTCTAGGTACTCTGTCTTCTGGACATTGAGGTGCAGTCCATTTTCAATCAATCTGTCCTTCCACGGTCAACCTGGTGCTGAAGTTCAGGGCGGGCTCTGTATGTCAGCTTTTGCCATAGGCATTCAAAGGATTAATATCAATGGTGAAAGGACACAACCCTGATGAACACCCACAGTGATATCGAAGGGCGGAGAAATTCCAGCAGGACTCCGAACAACACCAATGGAATTACGGTTCAAAAGTTGCACCCAGCTTACATACTCTTCAGGGACGCCATGGCAGCGAAGAACTCGCCAAATAAGATCGTGTGGGATACGACCGAAAGCCCTTTCTAGGTTTAGAAATACCGTGTGTACACTCTTCTGTCTGTCTCTGTGTTTTTCAATCAAAAGTCGCGTGGCATATATGGCATCGATGATGCTGTATCCCTTAACAAATCCAGACTGGTTTGGTGTTACAGAGACAATACTTCTGACTCTGGTATCAAGTACCCGTTCAAACATCTTTAAAGTATGACAGAGGAGTCGAATAGGGCGATAAGTTGAGCAGTCGTTCACGTCTCCTTTTCCCTTCCAGACTGGAACTGTCATGCTAGTTGTCCTTGCTTGTGTAAGATGTTTTTCGGCGATTATTCGGTTGAAGAGTGAGGCAAGGAATTCTGAAGCAGGCATTCCCAGCATTTTCCAGATTTCCGCTGGTAGGTCCTCTGGACCAGTTGCTTTTCCATTTTTCATCTTGCTATTGGCAAGCATTGCTTCCTCAGGTGTAATTGAGGGGATGGGTCCTAAGGTAGGATCAGGACTATTAACTGGTGGATGCGTAAACTCTTTGTTGCTGATGTTATGAAATTACTCTGTCCAACGCTGGAGAATAGATTATTTATCTCTTAGGAGGTCCGGCGCGATACTGCGAGGTATCCCACGACTTTCGTCACCTAAGTGTATAACAGAATCAGTAGTGCTGTCCGTATTCGCTGGTTTGTGTATTCTTTTGTCAGCGAAAGTGGGATCCAGTGGGAATACAGTTTACTGAAGTCCAACTGAAACGTTCCTTCTCGCCTGTCGTCTCAAGAGTTTCCACCGCGGCCAGGGGCAAGCACTTTGACAGTCAGCGGCGTGCGTTGCGCGGCACGAACTACGCGACGTACTGCTACGTAGACTTTCACCGAAACGTTTCTCGGCAGTCTCACATTACCTTCTGTGCAGTGCTGCACATAAACTACTTGCTAGTGTGAATAAAGGTTATCAGCCTCGCTTTGACCGTCGAGACACATTTAAAATAGTCACCTCCTTCTGCATCACTAATCAATTGTATAGCAATCCAGTTGCTTTCAAAAGCCTCTTGGATCCGACCACTAGATTTGAAAAGGAATGCCACAATCAGCACTACACCGTGACCAACCATTTCTACTTCTCTATACACAACACAGGATCACAGCCTAAAGCCAAGAAGGAAGATGACACACACAAACACACACACCCACACCACTTCAAATTTCCACTGAAGCGAACCGGAATTTATTTCCTTCTAAAAGCCTCGGGAAGTCAATTTCGACTGTGAAACAACACCTCTAGCTAGTTGATGGCTTCACGCTCGGCTATGTAATCTGTTGTCACACAGTATGCGTGCGTCCACTAGACAACAACACCTGCCCCTAAACAGGAGAACGACTTCCGCAGTACCTACGCCGGCGCCAGGGAAGGTACTCGCCAACTCTATCGAAACATTCCGCACTCGGCGAACCACTTCATTGATCAAGACCAACTTCCAAAAGATACTTGGCAACATTACCTTCGCCCCAGAAGGCTCAGACCTTGCCCTGTGCATCCCATGAACCTGCCAGCCGACTCCAGAACCACCCCCTCCACCCCCCCCCCACCCCACACACACACGAAATTATTCAACATTTAGGCCTTTCATCCAGTCAACAGTCAAACGATAGCAGAATGTAGGTGTTTTCAGTGGCTATTTCCTGCTCCCGTTAACAGAAATTCTGTGAGGTGGTGCTACCTGCAGGATATTTAGAACGTTTACTGCAACGAGTGACGGATGACACTGACCATAATTGAAATCACAAACCTTCAAGACAGCTACTCTGATCAGTCAGTAAATTATGATCACCGGCCTACTGTCGATATAAACCCCTCCAGGCGAAAGCAGCCTCACCTGGCGAAGGACTGCCAGTCAGACACACGCAGTGTGTATGTAGCATTAGTGAGCGTGCTGTCCGTGTGTGGAATGGGGAAGACGCGCGATCTATCTGAATGTGAGTGAGCGCAGATTGTGATAGCCCGGATGCTCGGCACGAGCATTTCGCAAACTGCACGACTTGTCGAGTGTTCGAGAAGTGCTGTGGTGAGCGTCTTCAACACGTGGTGAAACCACGTCCACACGTCGTGGGGTCGGGCAGCCGCCCCTCGTTACAGATGTCGGACGTCGTGGGCTGGGCAAGCTGGTAAGCAGGACGGGCGGCCAACTGTGGCGGAACTAACATTAGGCTTTAATGCTGGGCAGAGTAAAAGTGTGTCTGAGCACACATCGCACCGGACATTACTAACAATGGGCCTCCGTAGCCGACAATCCACGCATTTGCCAATGTGAACACCACGACAGCTCGTGGTCTCGCGGTAGCGTTCTCGTTTCCCTAACACGGGGTTCCGGGTTCGATTCCGGGCGGGGTCAGGGATTTTCACCTGCCTCGAGATGACTGGGTGTTGTGTCGTCTTCATCATCATCATTCATCCCCATTACTGTCGGAAGAAGGCAATGGGAAATCACCTCCTCTGGGACCTTGCCTAGTACGGCGGTGCGGGTCTCCCGCATCGTTCCTCTACGCTCTGCCAAGGAGTATGGGACTTCATCATCATCATCATCATCATCATCATCAACACCACGACATCGGCATGATCATAATGTTCTGGCTGATCAATGTATGTAAGCTCCCACCACAACCCATTTAAGAGGACTAGGAAAACACCAGACCACCACCTCCAGGGTGGAGATCAAAAATGGTTCAAATGGCTCTGAGCACTATGGGACTCAACTGCTGTGGTCATAAGTCCCCTAGAACTTAGAACTACTTAAACCTAACTAACCTAAGGACAGCACACAACACCCAGCCATCACGAGGCAGAGAAAATCCCTGACCCCGCCGGGAATCGAATCCGGGTACCCGGGCGTGGGAAGCGAGAACGCTACCGCACGACCACGAGATGCGGGCAGGGTGGAGATCACCTCCTTCTCCCGCATATTAGGTCTGGCGAACAAGATACCCGGCTGACGAGGTCACTGGTGCAGCCCATTAGAAACGATAACGTTACACAGACCATCCGACATCATTTCAAGCTACAGCAAGTTGGAAAATTGTGGAAAAGCACGCAGTTGTCAAATTTAATCGTTTTTTCTTCGCTTCCTATTCTCTTCCACAGTATGAGACAATTGGATGTGCTGTCCCCGTAGAGCACTTTATTGTGTGCTCGGTTCGATTGTCACCCTGTCACCCATTGGGATGACGCACTCAATTCTGCAATGACTCGAGGTGCAAATGTAGGTGAACTGAGTTGCTTTGGGAGTTCAAAAATGTGCTTCGGTTTAAATTCTCATCAATACGCATACCTAAACATTTTGAAGTTTCCCCCCTAGATATTATTTTCTCACCACATGTTACATTTATCACTGGCATAGCATTTCAATGCTACACCAATAATAGATGTAACTTGTGGTGACTGAACAATAACAGCTAAGTTGGGTGGAAACTCGAAAATTTTATGTACCCCCATACTTATGAAATAAAAACTGAAAACGAAACACATTTTGAACTCCTAAAGCAACCCAGGTCACCTACACTTGCACTTCGAAAAAATGTTCAAATCTATGTGAAATCCTACGGGACTTATCTGCTAAGGTCATCAGTCCCTAAGCTTACACACTACTTAACCTAAATTATCCTAAGGACAAACACACACGCCCATGTCCGAGGGAGGACTCGAACCTCCGCCGGGATCAGCCGCACAGTCGATGACTGCAGCGCCTTAGACCGCTCGGCTAATCCTGTTTTGCGCTTCGAACCATTGCAGTTCTTGGGGAGAGAGAAATGAACGAATTCACATATTTTGAGTATTTTTCATTCAATATTGTCGTAGACAACAGTGCTACAAGGTAACTCGTATTTAGGAAAGTTTTCAATGCTCAAAAACGTGCTGTAAGAATATGTGGCGGTCACCTACAATGATCTTGTAGGTATCTGTTTCAGGAATTATGGATTTTGACTACTGCTTCACGCATATGTATTCCCTCATGAAAGTTGATGTAGATAACCCACCACGTTTCATAAGAAACAATGATGTACTAGTATATAACTACAACAACAAAATAAAAAACATTACGTTCATTATTACACATTAAGGTTGGCTTTAGCACGAGAGGGGTACACAATTCCGTCAGCAAAATTTTTGATCACTTACAGAATGATATAGAATGTGTGCAGGGAACGAAGTTAATTTGGAAACGAACTTTCCTGGACAACCCTTTCTATTTCTTAGAAAAGTTTTTGCTTGTGTGTTGGGTAAGAATTACAAATTCACGTAAATATTTTAAAAAAACCTGTAAATGGTCAACATATAGCTATATTTACATATGAATGTGTAAGATGAATGCAAAATGACGCGTTCCACATCGTTGCGATTAATCGTAGAAGTGATCTATGAAAGATAAACTAACTGCCATGTCTCTTTGCAGCTGATTTCTCCCACTAGTCAGCATAAAAGAGCACTCTTCCGGTTGCAACGTAGCTATGGCATGAAGTGCCTGTATAACTATCGCGATCGAGATTCGACCGAATGTCGGGAATAGAGCGATAGAAGCTAGCGTGGTCTGGAGCCGTCAACAACGGATCGCAGAGTGAGGACAAAAAAAGGCAACAACGAGGATGCAGACAAGCGGAGACGACTCCACAAGTCTGCAAAGTTCAACGAGTAATACGGGGAGAGAGAACGTGAGGCGCAGTGAAAGAATTAACGGTGCATTACGACGTTACTGTAACGAAATGAATGCACCTCTACAGCCTGTGTCGTTGCACAGCCGCAAATTCTAATTGGCCATCGCGCGATCGCTGCGATCGCAGGCTCGATTCCTGCCTCGGGCATGGATGTGTGTGATGTCCTTAGGTTAGTTCGGTTTAAGTAGTTCTAAGTCTAGGGGACTGATGACATCGGAAGTTAAGTCCCATAGTGCTCAGAGGCATTTGAATCATTTGCACCATCTAACTGCCCTGCAGAATGATGCCTAGCGCCGCAGCAAGGTGCCGCTAGCACTAGCTAATGTAACAGCTCCACCTAGAGGCGGGGATCCACTATTCCATGCTGTCTTGCGGCTTTCGGAGTCGCCGGGCTGGGATGGCAAAGAAGCCTTTTTTGACGGTAAGTTACATAACATTAAGGTAACAAAAGTCATGGGATAGCTATATGCACGTATATATATATACACTGCTGGCCACCGTAAATGCAACACCCTCAAGGAAGCATCCGAATCAAGTGAAATTTACACCATGGGTTGGCAGCGATGAGATATGCAACTGATTAGAATTTCAGCGCAGACGCACATCACGCGCGCCTGTGGCACCACCTCATAGCGCCATTTAAGGCTTGGCGATTTCGACGAGTGTACGTTCGGCACGTGTGTTTACCTTGTGGTTGTTTCACAAGACGATCAGTTATGCCTCGTAGACAACAGCGAACATCGTTTGATCAAGTATCCGAGTTCGACAGAGGAAGGATAGTGGCTTACCGAGATTGTGGATTATCATACAGAGAAATCGCTAGTCGTGTTGGACGAAACCAAACAACTGTAATGCGGATATGTGGCCGTTGGATGCAGGAGGGTACGACGGACCGACGTGGTCGATCGCATTCACCTCGGTGCACCACTGCACGTGCTGATAGGCAAATTGTGCGCATGGCAGTGACGGATCGCTCAGTGACATCCCGAACCATAGCACAGCACATTCCGTCTGTAACGCATCATCCAGTGTCTGCGCGTACCATTCGACGCCGTTTACAGCAGAGTGGTCTGTCCGCAAGACGTCCATTGCTTCGTCTACAATTGACGCAGAACCACAGACGTCTCTGTCGCCAATGGTGTGATGACAGACGGATGTGGACGGCAGAATGGAATGACGTTGTCTTTACTGACGAGGCACGCTTCTGTCTGCAGCACCACGATGGTCGGATTCGAGTGTGGAGACACCGTGGAGAGAGGATGCTGGACAGCTGCATTATGCACCGCCACACTGGTCTTGCACCGGGTATTATGGTATGGGGCGGTATTGGATATTACTCTCGCACGCCTCTAGTACGCATTGCCGGTACTTTAAATAGCCGCCGCTACATATCCGAGGTGCTGGAGCCAGTTGTCCTTCCTTACCTTCAGGGCTCGGCCACAGCCATTTTTCAACAGGATAATGCGCGACCCCACGTGGCACGCATTGTCCAAAGGTTCTTCGTCAATAACCAGATTGAATTGCTTCCCTGGCCGGCTCGCTCTCCGGATCTTTCGCCGATAGAAAACATGTGGTCCATGGTTGCTCAACGAGTGACCCAGATTACATCCCCAGCTGCCACACCAGATGATCTTTGCCAACGTGTGGAAGCTGCTTGGGCTGCTGTACCCCAGGAACACATCCAACGTCTCTTTGACTCAATGCCGAGACGTGTGGCAGCGGTGATCTCCAACAATGGCGGCTACTCTGGCTACTGATTCTGGCAGGAACCACATGTCACAGACGTCTGTAAACGTAATCATTTGACACTTGGTCAACATGTTATCTACAAAATAAATTTTGTTGTGCTACCTCTTGTCTTTCTTGGTGTTGCATTTACGGTGGCCAGCAGTGTATATATAGCGATAGTGTCGCGTACGCATGGTATAAAAGGGCAGTGGGTCGTCGCAGTTGTCAGTTGTACTCAAATGATTCGTGTGAAAAGGCTCCCGACGTCATTACGGTCGCTCACGGGAATTATCAGATTTTTAACGCAGAGTGGTAGTTAAATCTAGAGACATGAAATATTCTATTTCGGAAATTGTTGCGGAATTCAGTACTCCGATACGCAGTGGCTGACGGTCTTCACTAAACGACCGGGAGCAGCGGCATTTGCGTGGAGTTGTCAGTGCTAAGAGACCAGCAACACTGCATGAAATATGCGCAGGAATCCATGTGGGACGTACGGCGAACGTATCCGTTAGGAGAGTGCGCAGAAATCTGGCGTTAATGTGGTATGGCAGCAGACGATCGACGCTTGTGCCTTTGCAACCAGCACGACATCACCTGTAGCGCCTCTCCTGGGCTCATGGCCTTATCGATTAGTTCCTAGACGACTGGGAAACCGTGGCCTGATCAGATTCGTTCCGATTTCAGTGGGTAACCGCTGACGGTAGGCTTCGAGTGTGGCGCAGAAACCACGAAGCCATGAACCCATGTTGTTATCAAGGCACTGTACAAGCTGGTGGTGGCTCCATAATGGTGTGGGCTGTATTTTCATAGAATGGATCGTGTCCTCCGGTCCATTTGAACAGGTCATGGACTGGAAGTGGTTATGGTCAGCTACTTGGAGGTCATTTGCAGACATTCGTGGACTTCATGTTCCCAAAAAACGATGTCGTGTCACCAGGCCACAACTATTCGCGATTGGTCTGAAGAAATTGAGGGCAGTTGGAGCAAATGATTAGGCCACCCAGATCGCCTGACATCAAGAGGCCAGTTCCTGCACAGTATCCTGTACCGGCAACGTCTGGGGACTTGCAATGACTGTTTGAGTCCAAGACGTGTCGAGTTGCTGCACTACACTGGGCAAATGTAGATGGGGCAGGATAATAGGAGATACCTCATGACTTTTGCCACCTCGGTGTATTAGAGAGAAAAATAGTTGACTTGGAAAGCGGTGGGTGTATACACCACTAAACGTTTTGTATCCATAGTGTCCTGCAGCCTGTATCAAGTTGATGAATGACATTGTAAGGATTGTAGCGGCACCACCGTTTAGGGTAGGGAAAGTTAGTTTTGTGCGATATTCGGAGCACGAGTTACAGCCTGGTGCGGGCCAGATTGCAGTAAGTTATGCATACCAGCAGTTGCGAAGGCCAATAGAGGCCACGGGGCGTAGAACTTCCGGAGAGGGCGCACAGAGCAGTTTCCATGCAGCAAGTCACAGGCAGAAGAGGGCTACTAGCCAACCTAAGTGTTATGCATAAGTGACGCAAAGTGGCACACTTGACAAAAAAGATGCACACAGCTGAGTATAAATAGGTACCGTTTTCTAGCGTGATTCATTTAAGTGTGTCAGCTCTCCTGGATGGCGGGGTGTACCACACTCCCGGGCTACACGCAACAACAGACAGGGCGCCAGTGTCCCAGTCCATGGCGAACCTCTGAGGTCAGTGCAGGGTCTGCAGCCAGCCACACTGGGCCACTCTTCGGCTCCTGACACACGCCAGAGACTTCTGAGGTGAGGGTCGCAAATTCGGACGCCGGATCGTGGGCAGTCTTTCCCGCCGCATTCTCAGCTACGCCAGGGAGGAGGAAGCAGCAGTGGGCCCGGCCTACAGCTCTCGGCAGAGCAGCGTGGAGTCAACAGGGATGGTGGCTGCTGATTCGGCTGGTGGCGCAGCCATCGTGACATCATTGGTACTCTGCGGGCCGGCCAAGGCTGGCACGACACAGCGTTGCACTGCACAGGCCACTGGTGTGCTTCCTCAGCATTGCGGGGCCCTGTGACGCAGACCGATGTGAACAGAGCACTGTAGTGGAAGCAAATAAATCATTTGTTAAGTTCTCGCTGAGTTTTAATATGGCACCTCTGGGCACCCATCCACTACGTTTGGTATCTACCCGCTACATTTGGTCATCCTGATACATTCGGTGGCGGAAGCCACCACAACAGGATATACATTCTCAAGATTGCGTCTTTTATTGTTTCGCTTAATTTTGGTCAAGCCAATATCCAGCTACATGTACATCTTCTAATTGGGCCCTCATAAAATTTCTGTAGTTCTTTAAGCAAATTTTACTTTTACATTTATTTGTTTTTAACGCATCTTCGTTATGTTATAGATGACTGCTGGTAATGTAAAACATGTTTCCTCGTCAGTAACATGACAAGGGGGTGCTAAAAGCAATAAATGTTGAAGTAGAATTTTAAAAAAAATGCAAGAAAATTTTATGAGGCAATGACCTCAGAAAATGAGATTGTACCCTGATGCCAATCTGGTCAAAATAAAATTAAACAATGAAACTAGCAGGCCTGTCTATGTACATACCTAGAACGTATTTCATCACCTTCTCGAGAACATCTGCAACATATCATTTCGTGCCCAATTCTGTGTGCTAGTGATGCTCGCCATTTTTGACTACAGAGTTGGTTTATAAAATGTCCGTGGGACAAGGAGTTTTGTTCAGTCTTAAGATGAAAGGCGAGTGTCCCTGACTTCTTTTAAATTGGTTGCCATTAAGGACTACGAGGCTGACTTAAGGGCTGGTGCCTCACCCATCATAGCAGATGTTTTCCACCAGCTGTTGGAAAGAAACTTCTGAAATCCATAGGAAAAATTGGCTGGGTTGCAGCAAGATAAGTATCCACACCGACAGTATGACAACATCTGGAGCACCACGAACTGTCACGATGGTGACCACTTTTACGGCTTCCTTGATTCTTGTAAGTGACTATTCTTTACTTGTGTGTGTGTGTGTGTGTGTTATCATAAATAGAAACATGGGAATATGAACTTACAATCTAAATGTGGGTATTATATTGCCGAAATGTATGCCCAGGATGTGTTGCCATGAAGGGCGACAAAATGGAGTGTATAATATCGTCGACATACTGCTGTGCTGAAGGGGTGCCGCTTGTGACAACCAAAGTCATCCTGCTATGAAATGAACTGGCACGCCATACTATCACTGCTGGTTGTTGGGCCGTATGGCGGGTGACAGGCTGGTTGGTATCTCACCAGTGTCCACGGTGTCTCGAGACACGTCTTCGGCCAGAGATCTCATTGACTGACGTAGAAATGCCCCATTTCGAATTGAGCCCCGATAACCAGCGGACACGGCAAGAGTTTCTACTGCTCGGCTTCGTGCTTGTCAAAACCTACCTTGGCCAGCAACGTCGCTGTGTCTCTCTCCAATGGAGGATATTTGAGGGACGAGGGCGGTTCAGAAAGCAAGAAACGATAGGTCGCCAAATGGAAAACAGTGGAAATCAAAACTGTTTTATTTGCAACAGTTAGCTACAACTTCCAACTACTTATCTCTATAGTCCTTAGACGCTTGTCATAGCGTTGTACCAACTTTCCAGTACTCTCGTTGTAGAAGGCAGACGCCAGTGCTTTACGCTAATTCTCTACGCTGGCCTGCAGCTCCTTGTCTGTGCCGAAATGTTGTGTTCATAGCTAGCGGTTCATGTGAGCAGAGACGAAACTCAGAGGGAGAGAATTATGGGCTGTATCGTCGGTAATCAAACATTTCCAATTGAAAACGATGCAGGAGCGTCTTCATTGCCCCTGCATAATGCGGCTCAGAATTGTCTTGAAGAAGAAAATGCACGACAGTCGTGTAATGTTGGCTGCATAGCTTCAGGCGAAATTTCTCACCAGGTCCTCGTACTTGGCGGGAGACACTAATGTTCTAGGTATCTTTACGTGCTCCCTCTGTGCTCAGAACTAAAATGACCGACGTGACGCGATCGACGGGCATACTACAGACACTGCCCACCATACCTGTGCAAAACATCATCTGATTTTCACTGTGGTTTCCATTTCGCGACCGATCGTTCCTTACTTGCCGAATAACCCACGTATTATCGGCAGAAGCCTCCACCTAACTCGGGATTTTGACGACCTAACGCGCCAATTCGACAGAACTATTCACGATATCTCTCAGGAGGGCATACGACAATACTTTCAATCAATCCCAAGCCAAATAGAGTCCTGTATGAGGGTCAGAGGTGGGCCAATGCATTGTTGACTTGCTCAATTTGTGAAGCTCTCTCTCATGAATAACCCAATTTTTAAAAAAAATTATAATCATTTGTTAGTACAAATACATCACACTATCGATTTCCGTTCAGTTCCGACAATTTCTTCATGATGCGTCCTTCTTTTTTTCTTTTGTCCTAGAGTGTATTACAAACCGAAGCCACCTGCGCTATTTTCTGTCTGTATGTTTCGACTAATCCCAGGAACTACTGTGGGGATTTCGATATGGTTTCCTCTTCAGTTTGCCGAAATAAGAACGCGATTTAAAAAGTTTACGACTTAGTAAGTGAACATACTATCTTTAAAACAGAGGACACTACTAACTGCACTAGAAATTAGCATAATGCAAACAGCAACAGAGCGCAGTTTTGAACTTGTCATATGCTGACACGAAGCCGGAGGATGAACAGAGACCTCAAAAAGTGAAAGTTGTGCCGGATACTGGCGCCTGCTCAGATACAAAGAATCGACTGTGGAGTCTCCACCGCGCAGGATTAAGCAGAGCGGTCTGAGGCGCTGCAGTCATGGACTGCGCGGCTGGTCCCAGCGGAGGTTCGAGTTCTCACTCGGGCATCTGTGTGTGTGTGTTTATCCTTAGGATAATTTAAGTAGTGTGTAAGCTTAGGGACTGATAACCTTAACAGTTAAGTTCCATAAGATTTCACACACATTTGAACATTTTTTTGTGGACTCTCCTCCGGTCCACTGTACAGTCGTTTTCTCCAGCAACAGTGTTGTTGGCACAGACGCTCCGGTTCACCTGTACAGACACACCTGACAGGTATACCGGAACGCTTGCAGGCAGAAAGAGAGAGAGAGAGAGAGAGAGAGAGAGAGAGAGAGAGAAACAGGCAGAGAGACAGAGAGAGAGAGGGGGGGAGGATGGGAGGTGTGCGATGGAGGGGAGGGCGGCAGCCTTCTCGGCGCCGCGCGAGAAGCGGTCCTGCGGTCCGCACGTTTTTTTCGTGCTTTGCGCAGCGCCGCATGTCGCTCTCGCCTTGCGGGAAACAGAAGGGGCCAAACAGAGTGCGATAAGGCGGCGCATTCATTAGCGCAGTTAGCGCCCGCGGTCGGCTTTACGAGCCCGCGCGCCGCGTTCGTTAGCGACCGCTTTATGGGGCCGCTACACGCCGGCTCGGCCGCAGACCGTGTAGAGGCTCCCAGCCTGTTCCGCGCTGTGGTTGTGGGGCCACGTAACTTCCCGAGATGTTTCCCGAGACAAAGTCGTTCTGAAACCGAGGCTGCCTTCGATACCGTGCCGCGGACCGGTTGGTTGGAAGAGAAAAAAAATTGTCCAGGTTCGGTTGGTTGGTTTGTTTGGGGAAGGAGGCCAGGCAGCGAGGTCATCGGTCTCATTGGATTTGGGAAGGACGGGGAAGGAAGTCGGCCGTGCCCTTTCAAAGGAACCATCCCAGCATTCGCCTGGAACGATTTAGGGAAATCATGGAAAACCTAAATCAGAATGGCCGGACCCAGGTTCGGGCAGGACTCGGGCACTGAGGGGTCCGTACAAACTTAATTATGCATATGGAAGTCCATCTATCCCGGAAATCGACAATTTAGACGATTTTGCCTGTTATCGACATTGCTAACAAGATATCGGTCGCAGGGATTCCAAACCTAGCGACGTTTTAATTTCGAGTTAGAAGTCGGATACAAAATGACAAAAGAAATACATTTTTTGTTTGGTACAACTACATACATCAAAAATTTCAGATTTTTTCCGTTCGCTTGTACAGTGAAACTTTGTTTCTTGCCAAATTTCACGATTCTAGATCAACGGGAAGTACCCTAATTTGATGGGAGTGAGTTTTCAGTTATCCAAATATGTGACTTAGATGTCCGTACCTCTTGACTGAGGCCGGCCGCGGTGGTCTAGCGGTTCTAGGCGCTCAGTCCGGAACCGCGCGACTGCTACGGTCGCAGGTTCGAATCCTGCCTCGGGCATGGCTGTGTGTGATGTCCTTAGGTTAGTTAAGTTTAAGTAGTTCTAAGTTCTAGGGGACTTATGACCACAGATCTTGACGGAATTGACTTAGAAGCTTAATACTTTTACATCGCTAAGGGACCATAGACCAGAGTATGTGACATAAATTTGAATTCCATACCTCAAAATGTTCCAGAGAAAAAGGGTCTTAACAGACGGACAGACAGATGGATAAAAAATGACAAATATTTTTTCATGCTACATGACTATAAATTGAGAATTTTCGGAATTTTCCTTTACTTGTACTGTGAAATTTTGCTTCTTGCCAAATTGCATGATTCTAGGCCAACAGGAAGCACCTTGTAGATTTTGGTGAGTGAGTTTGAGATTATCAAAATATGTGACATAAATGATTGCATTTGCTTAGAACCTTACTTTTATTACATCACAGAGAGACTGTAGAACTTAGGATGCGACGTAAATTTCAAATTCATACGTCTACCCGTTCCTGAGAAAGGGGGTCCTAAGAGACTGAGGGACGGAGAGAACCAGAGATATTAAATGACCAAAAAAAAAAAATTTCTTGTGTTTGGGTGATACAAATTTACAATTTTCGGATTTTTTCCTTTGATGGTTCTCTAAACACTCGTTTCTTGCCAAATTTCGTCGATCTAGCTTGAAGTCAAGTGCCCTTCAGGTTTTCATAGTGAGTTTTCGAGTATCAAAAGGAGTGACGTTAATGGCCGTACCTTTTCAACGAATAGCTTAGTATTTTTACAATGCCAAGGACCAATAGACCTTACTATATGGCATAAATTTGAATTCCATACTTCAGACTGTTCCAGAGAAAAAGGATCTTAACACACGGACAGACAAATGGACAGAGGGATACAAAAGGGTAAAAAAATATTTTTTCTTATTATATACTTACAAATTAAGATTTTTAGAATTTTTCCTTTGCTTGTGCTGTGAAACCTTACTTCCTGTGAAATTTCATGATTCTAGGTCAACGGGAAATACCTTACGGGTTTTATTATCAAAATACGTGACATAACTGGTCAATATCTTTTGTTTGCCTTCACTTAGAAACGCGCATTTATTACACCACAGGGGCACTATCGAGCTTAGTACACTCCGTCATCAGGCCACAAGTGGCCCATCGGGACCATCCGGCCGCCGTGTCATCCTCAAGGAGGATGCAGATAGGAGGGGGCATGAGGTCAGCACACCGCTCTCCCGGTCGTTACGAAGGTTTTCTTTGACCGGAGCCGCTACTATTCGGTCGAGTAGCTCCTCAATTGGCACCAGGAGGCTGAATGCACCCCGAAAAATGGCAACAGCGCATGGCAGCCCAAATGGTCACCCATCCAAGTGCCGGCCAAGCCCGACAGCTCTTAACTTCGGTGATCTGACGGGAACCGCTGTCTCCACTGTGGCAAGGCCGTTGCCCTATAGAGCTTAGTACGTGACATAAATTTCAACTTCTATCCATTCCTGAGAAAAGGGTTCTTAAGAGACTGACGGACAGACTGGAAGACAAACAGATGACAAATGAGAAAAACAGTTTCCTGTGTTTTATAATTACAAACTAACAATTTCCGGGTTTAGTTCCTCTGTGACAATTTGCTTCTTGCCAAATTTCATGGTTCTTGATAAACGACAAGTACCATACAGGCTTTGATGAGAGACTTTTCGAGTATCAAAGGATGTGCAGAAATGGCCATATCTTTTGATTGCATTGACTTGGAAGCTTAAAATTTTTACATGGCCAAAGTACCATGCACCTTTTATGTGACACAAATTTCCTCATTCTTGAGAAAAAGGCTCCTTAACAAAGCAGACAGACAGCGAAGAAAACGATCCTATAACGGTGCCGTTGAGGCAGGGAACCCTAAAAATTATCCGTAGGCGCTGGTATAAAGGACCAAGGAACAAAGCGATTCACGTGCCGAACGTTTGTATTCCCAGTGACATAGTTGAGATAAAAATTCGCGGTACTACGTATTTCCACTTTGAGCAACTTTAGAGGAACGCGTGGTGTCCACTGACCGCCGTGTCTTCCTCCGCCATATGGATTATGTGGAGGTGCAGGTGTATCAGCGCTCTGCTCTCCATGCTGTTAACGGCTATGCACACCTTCGAGACACCTGTCCTTATTCAAGTAGTTCCTGGTTGGAACCACGAAACTGAGTGGACCCAGTTCCTGTCCTAGCACATTGGGTCTCCTGCGTAGCAACCAGACGCACTGATCACTCAGATCTGAAATACATGCTAAGAGCAACACAAAACAACAAAGGACGCACCACGTAGGAATTTTCTCGGTGGGAAAGAAATCGGTATATGTGATGAACATGTGCAAACAAGTGACTACAATTTCAGAAAAATTCGATTATTTATTGCAGAGAAAGAGCTTCACAAATTGAGCAAGTCAGTAATGGCCTACCTCTGGCCCTGATGCAAACAGTTATTCTGCTTAGTATTGACTGATAGGGTTGTTGCATGTCCTCTTGAGGGATGTCTTGTCAAATTTGTCCAACTGCGTTAAATCGTCAAAATCCCGAGCTGCTGGAGGGTCCTGCTTGTAAAGCTTCAAACATTTCAAACAGGGGAGAGATCCAGCGACTTGACTGGCGCCGGCCGGAGTGGCCGAGCGGTTCTAGGCTCTACAGTCTGGAACCGCGCGACTGCTACGGTCGCAGGTTCGGATCCTGCCTCGGGCATGGATGTGTGTGACTTCCTTAGGATAGATAGGTTTAAGTACGAGGGCAGTTCAATAAGTAATGCAACACATTTTTTTCTCGGCCAATTTTGGTTGAAAAAACCGGAAATTTCTTGTGGAATATTTTCAAACATTCCCGCTTCGTCTCGTATAGTTTCATTGACTTCCGACAGGTGGCAGCGCTGTACGGAGCTGTTAAAATGGCGTCTGTAACGGATGTGCGTTGCAAACAACGGGCAGTGATCGAGTTTCTTTTGGCGGAAAACCAGGGCATCTCAGATATTCATAGGCGCTTGCAGAATGTCTACAGTGATCTGGCAGTGGACAAAAGCATGGTGAGTCGTTGGGCAAAGCGTGTGTCATCATCGCCGCAAGGTCAAGCAAGACTGTCTGATCTCCGCGTGCGGGCCGGCCGTGCACAGCTGTGACTCCTGCAATGGCGGAGCGTGCGAACACACTCGTTCGAGATGATCGACGGATCACCATCAAACAACTCAGTGCTCAACTTGACATATCTGCTGGTAGTGCTGTCACAATTGTTCACCAGTTGGGATATTCAAAGGTTTGTTCCCGCTGGGTCCCTCGTTGTCTAACCGAACACCATAAAGAGCAAAGGAGAACCATCTGTGCGGAATTGCTTGCTCGTCATGTGGCTGAGGGTGACAATTTCTTGTCAAAGATTGTTACAGGCGATGAAACATGGGTTCATCACTTCGAACCTGAAACAAAACGGCAATCAATGGAGTGGTGCCACACCCACTCCCCTACCAAGAAAAAGTTTAAAGCCATACCCTCAGCCGGTAAAGTCATTGTTACAGTCTTCTGGGACGCTGAAGGGGTTATTCTGTTCGATATCCTTCCCCATGGTCAAACGATCAACTCTGAAGTGTATTGTGCTACTCTTCAGAAATTGAAGAAACGACTTCAGCGTGTTCGTAGGCACAAAAATCTGAACGAACTTCTCCTTCTTCATGACAACGCAAGACCTCACACAAATCTTCGCACCCGAGAGGAGCTCACAAAACTTCAGTGGACTGTTCTTCCTCATGCACCCTACAGCCCCGATCTCGCACCGTCGGATTTCCATATGTTTGGCCCAATGAAGGACGCAATCCGTGGGAGGCACTACGCGGATGATGAAGAAGTTATTGATGCAGTACGACGTTGGCTCCGACATCGACTAGTGGAATGGTACCGTGCAGGCATACAGGCCCTCATTTCAAGGTGGCGTAAGGCCGTAGCATTGAATGGAGATTACGTTGAAAAATAGTGTTGTGTAGCTAAAAGATTGGGGAATAACCTGGTGTATTTCAATGCTGAATAAAACAACCCCTGTTTCAGAAAAAAATGTGTTGCATTACTTATTGAACTGCCCTCGTAGTTCTAAGTTCTAGGGGACTGATGGCCTCAGCAGTTAAGTCCCATAGTGCTCAGAGCCATTTGAGCCATTTTGAATTTTGCTGGCAAATAGGATTGGCAACGACAAAGACAAGCAGTTGAAATTCTGGCCGTGTGCGGGCGGGCGTTATTTTGCTGGAATGTGTAAGCACAGGATGACTTGCCATGAAGGGCAACAAAACGGGGCGTAGAAGGTCGCCGACGTACAGGTGTGCTGTAAGGGTGGCGCGGACGACAACAAAAGCGTCCATCTATGAAAAGAAATGCCACCCCAGAACATCATTCCTGGTTATCAGGCCGTATGGCCCACGAAGTCATGTTGGTATCGCACTGCTGTAAGCGTGAGCAGACACGTCTTCGCCAGGAATCGCATCGAGTAGAATTATCTTCACTGACGACGCCCGCTTAGAACTGATCCCGATGACCAGCGAAGCGACGCCCGAGACAACGGTGGGAGACCAACCCGACTGTCGCCTCACATCCAGGAATGATAGACGGTCTGGGGTGCCTTTTCTTTTCATAGCAGGACCCCTTATGTTTTCAACCGCGGCACCCTCCCAGCCCGGTGTAGGTCGACGATGTTCTACGCCCCGCTTTGTTTCCCTTCATGGCAAGCCATCCTAAGTTTACATTTGGCAGGATTACGACCGCCCGCACGCGGTGAGAATTTCTATTGCTTGTCTTCGTGTTTGCCAGCGAGGTCGGTCGGTCTCTTCCCAACTGAGAACGTTTGGAGCAAGAACAGGCAGGGCCCTCAAACCATCTCGAGATTTTGACGGTGTTCCGATGTGTGTGAAATCTTATGGCACTTAACTGCTCAGATCATCAGTCCCTAAGCTTACACACTACTTAAGCTAAATTATCCTAAGGACAAACACACACACCCATGCCCGAGGGAGGACTCGAACCTCCGCCGGGACCAGCGGCACAGTCCATGACTGCTGGGCCTTAGACCGCTCGGCTAATCCCACACGGCTTGAGATTTTGACGATCTAACACGCGAATTCGACAGAATTTGGGAATATATCCCTCAGGACGACATCCAACAACTCTCTTGATGAATGCCATGCCGAATAACCGCTGGCTTGAGTGCCAGAGGTGGACCAGCGAGTTGTTCACTTGGTCCACCTGTGAAGCTCTTTCTCTAGAATAAATTACCTCATTTTCTTGAATTGTAATCATTTGTTTGTTTGTACATGCCCACCACATCATGCATTTTTATGAGTCATATCTCCTGAACTATTTGTCGTACAATGATACATTTGTGTAGGTACATTCAGTGGCATACCGCATGTCTGCCAAATACGTTGCGAATAGAGTAAGCAGCACAGAAGAAATACATTTAAACGTCACGCACAATGAGGCAATTTTTCAAGCATCTCAATGATTATGATGTCATTTCTCCCACAGCGGTTGTTGCCCGACAGTAAAGGATGTGTGCACCAAGTTGGAGTGAAATCGGTCTATAGTTTTAGAAAGAGTGTGGAAGATACATACATATATACATTTTCGTAATATGTATGGCGAAATTTAATCCTTTTACCGTGTTGAACTGTTAGCTTCCCAATGGGACGTCGTGTCGAAATGGTGCTGGAGTTCGCCAGTTATGGGTTCTGTTTGCCTATCTCACTTACGACTTCAACATCGAACGCTACGCGAGCGACTGCAATGCTCGTTATGCATTAATTTAACGAAATTTATCGAAACCTCCGAAGCATGGAAACCTGTTTCGCAACGGAAATACCGTCACAATGAGACAACAAATTAGATACGCAAGTAACTAACTACATTTATTATTTATCGGTCGCCTATTTAGGATTAGTCGTGGGTCGATCTGGTTGAACTGAACAGTATCACTTTGTTGTGAACAAAGTTCTCATGAACCAAAAAATTAATTAATAAACAGTTTCTGTCACGTGAATAATCAGTTCTTTGAGCATTAACGGCAAACAGTGGCACACTAGAAGTATATTTGTACCTTACTGTACCCCTAACACAATGAAGTGTGGTTCAAGTCTAATTGGAAGAATGCGTGGAAAGCAGTCGAGTGCAAGATTCGCGAAATAAGACAAGTGATCGAGCAACCTAAGTTGCGCTGCAGATCCTTAAAATTGTGAGCTGCTCAGCTAACGGACAGTGCTAATTGCGAACGTTACATAGAACTCAACGAACATGCATCCCAACGCAGTCGTCAGCACCGAATGCAAAATGGCTGATATGGCGGCCGAGAATAGCTGTCATCGACGTGAGGACGGGTCCAGACGGTCTCTCCACGGCAAGTCCCGAAATGAAATCGTTGTCTCCTCTTAACTCTTTAACTCTGGAAAAATCCAATGTGGAGGGGATGATCTCCAGGCAATGCCGCAGATACTAGCTTTCTTCTCCATAACAATTGGGAACCATGCACAGATTTACCATTCTTGGCTCACTGAATGCATTTTCTACATGTACATGTACATGGTTACTCTGCAATTCACACTTAAGTGCCTGTCAGTGGGTTCATCGAACCATTTTCATACTACTTTTCTACCATTCCACTCTCGAATGGCGCGTGGGAAAAAAGGAGCAGCTGAATCTTTCTGTTCGAGCTCTGGTTTCTCTTATTTTGTTATGATGGTCACTTCTCCCTACGTGGGTGTCAACAAAAATTTTCGCATTCTGAAGAGAAATTTGGTGATTGAAATTTCGTAACTAGATCTCGCCGCAAAGAAAACCGCCTTTGTTTCAGTGACTGCCACCCCCAACTCGCGTATCATATCAGTGACACTCTCACCCCTATTGCGCGATAACACGAAACGGGCTGTCCTTTGCGCTTTTGATGTCCTCCGTCAATCCTACCTGGTAAGGATCCCACACCGCGCAGCAATATTCCAGCAGAGGACGGACAGGTGTAATGTAGGCTGTCTCTTTAGTGGGTTTGTCGCATCTTCTAAGTGTTCTACCAACAAAGCACAGTCTTTGTTTCGCCTTCCCCACAATATTATCTATGTGGTCTTTCCAATTTATGTTGCTCGTAATTGTAATTCTTAGGTACTTAGTCGAATTGACTGCCCTTAGATTTGTGCGATTTATCGGATTTCTTTTAGTACTTATGTGGATGACCTCGCACTTTTCTTTGTTTAGTGCCACATGCCACTTTTCGCACCAAACAGAAATTCTCTGTAGATCATTTTGTAATTGGAATTGATGGTTTTTCTAGACGCTCAATTACAGAGTCATCTGCAAACAATCTAAGGGGGCTGCTCAGATTATCACCTAGATCATTTATGTAAATCAGGAGCATCAGAGGGCCTATGACACTACCTTGAGGAACGCCAGATATCACTTCTGTTCTACCCGATGATTTACCGTCTATCACTACGAACTGTGACCTCTCTGAAAGAAAATCACGAATCCAGTCACACAACTGAGATGATACTCCCTATGCACGCAATTTCATTAATAGTCGCTTGTGAGGAACGGTATCAAAAGCCTTCTTAGTATGCAAAAGGTTGTTATTGACTCCTAGCCAGGTTTCACTCATTGGTCGAGTCTTTCATGCCAAAGCACGGTGCCAGACAAGATTCACATGAATGGATAACCCGATTTTGGAGAGAAGGCACGAGTTTTCTCATGGTAAGCCAGCAGCACCATATCGTTCTCTTCTGCGTTCTCTGTACAGCAAGCTGGATTCGCCACACGTGGCAATTCTCTCGGAGCTAGTCGGCAGCTCCTTTCAAGGGAGAAAACCCATGGAGGTAAAAATAAGAGGAGTTGTCATGACGTCACAAACTTGAAGCCGACCCAAGTGAAGATCCGCCATGTTAACTACCCCAAAACATTCGCTTCTGGTAGTTTGATTCCGTGTAGTCGTGAAGTGTTTTGATAAAAAAAAACGACTTGCGTCGCTTACGGGTGTACTAATCGTTCTGATTGTAGTCTAAAGTTTAAACAAATCAGATTTCACTCGTAAGTGGACTTATTTAAGCGCTATTTTCTTATGTATACTTGAAATTCCGATGCACTGTAAAGTTTTACAGTATGCTTTTATTTCTGTGATTTGACTTCAGATTTCCTATCAATCCAAGTAACTCGAAAGTCCTGGCAAAAAATATCCTGGAAATGGAGACTAATGTTTTAAAATGCAATAATTTAATATAAAGGTAACGTAACTACATGTAGTTTATTAAATCTTCAGTAAAATGTGTGGAACACCTGTTACAGTGGTTAAACTATAAGTACTTAAAGGGTTACACATTTGTTAAAGCAAAGTTCCCTGTCTAAGTCCAGCCTATGTAGATCATTACATTGATCGCTCTTATTTGCCGCACTGAATATCACTTCGTAGGTACAATTTAAAAACAAAGCAGATGTGTAAACTACAATGGGCCTGACAATCTAAAATTCAGTTCTTTTCCTTCCCAATTTAATGAATCTTTTACTTTGTTGAGATGACAGCTGGCTTGCTTATATCATCCCTGCATACATGTATGGGACACCAAAGGAAATAAGGTAAGTTTCTTGCAAACTTGAACATTTAAAATTTTCATTTGACTTGAAAATGCAACGAATACAAATCGATGCCTATAAACTATCAATCACTGCTGTTGGAGTTCTGGCTTTATCAATTATCGACACAAACGCAATGAAAGTGAATAGAAATGGATTACGAAAGCGCGCTTTTCATAGCACATACTTCTCTTCTCGGTTATTGGAAGTGTATAAACAAAAAGGAATTACAGTACTGAGGCCAGCAGCGTCATATTTTCGTGTCATACTACTGTATCGAATACGCATTTAAGGCCAGAAAAACGTTTGAAGTTGCGTTCCTTATGCTGTGTCGTTCACTAAAACAGTATAACATTTACTATATAAAACAAATATCGCGCGCACACGACAGAAATAACGAACAAGAAGGAATTGCAAAAACTCGTCTGCTAATGTTATTGGGGATCCAAGATGGCGGTAGGCCCCGCCCACTGGCTTCGAAACAGCGTACAGCGTAAGTCTGTAGCGCCGTCTACCCTTATTCTACCTCCATGAGAAAACCGCATTCGTAACGGAAATAGACGGCCAGGGTCATGCTACAGGCGCGTCTGCAAAAAGAGTCCGGCCTGCTTCTACCAGAGGCTTCGTGACAAACCTGTGGTTACGTCGGAACCGCTACGCGGCAACTGAGCCCGCTCGCTGTACAGAAAGGCAAACTGAAACGTTCCTCCATAGGCAGTCAGCCTTGTGCTTTCCTAAACACGCTATCAGAAATGAGCAAGAAAACAAGATAAACACTGTAAGACGTGTATATTTCTATTATCTATTGTCAAATCACAATCTATGAAAGATATTTATATTTTATTAATAGTATTAAGTAGGAATAATTAATACAGAACGAGATTTTCACTCTGCAGCGGAGTGTGCGCTGTTATGAAACTTCCTGGCAGATTAAAACTGTGTGCTCGACTGACACTCGAACTCGCGACCTTTGCCTTTCGCGGGCAAGTGCTCTACCATCTGAGCTACCGAAGCACGACTCGCGCCCGGTACTCACAGCTTTACTTCTGCCAGTATCTCGTCTCCTACCTTCCAAACTTTACAGAAGCTCTTCTGCGGGAACCTTGCAGAACTAGCACTCCTGAAAGAAAGGATATTGCGGAGACATGGCTTAGCCACAGCCTGGGGGATGTTTCCAGAATGAGATTTCCACTCTGCATCGGAATGTGCGCTGATATGAAACTTCTTGGCAGATTAAAACTGTGTGCCGGACCGAGACTCGAACTCGGGACCTTTGCCTTTCGCAGAAGTAAAGCTGTGAGGACGGGGCGTGAGTCGTGCTTAGCTAGCTCAGGTGGTGGAGCACTTGCCCGCGAAAGGCAAAGGTCCCGAGTTCGAGTCTCGGTCCGGCACACAGTTTTAATCTGCTAGGAAGTTTCAGGAATAATTAATATTTGTCATGTTGGAAATAATTGTGGTAGCAGGGAATATGTGCACCAAAGTATTGTAGATATAATTTTAAAAAGGGCCGGAGAAAACGGATACATTTTAAGAAAAGAGCGGGAAAGACCGCGCATTGATACATTTTGTAATGGTAGCAGGGAATGTCTGCAGCAGAAACCATTGTTGGCAGGAGAGACCGCACTTTAGCGTTCGTAGGAAGTCAGTAGTAAGCGAGAAGTGAAGCGAGTCGGTAGCAGGTCTGAAGCGAGAGGTTGAGAGGAGCGGTGTGCCTGCCAGCCACCAGCTATGATTTACAAGAGATTATAAATGGATGTACAGAGACATCAGCTAACTATCATCATAAGAGGAGCTAATATTATTGAGTTATTTTCTTTGCGAAACTCAAGACTACTGAAGGTATGTTTGCGCATTGCTGGTTGTAAGGTTCTTGTAAAAAGTAAGTCCCATTTGAACGTTTGTAAAATAATTTCATTCATAATATAATTAACTTTTGCAAGGAATATTGCATTTCTAATTATAATCCATCCCAAAAACCATCAACGTAAAACTTTGCAAAATTTTATTGTTGTCAAGAAAAAGTTTAACTATGAATTACGTAACTCCAGTCAAATTAATTAAAGAATAACGTCAACTTTGCTATTAAAGAATAACGTCAGCTTTGGTAATAAATACAGCCACTTATTATGAAAGCCCACCAGCAGCTAATAGAGTATAGTAAAACAGAGTAAGTATATTCATGTCGCAGTCCGATGTAGCAGTGAGATGGCGATCCAGTAACAGTAAAAAAGGTAAGGAACAGTTTTGGGTTACTGTAGGTAATGACTGAGGGCCACGACGACGACACATTCTATGTTTCGTCGAAATAATCAGAAAATCACTTTTAATAAGCAAGAATTAAATTTGTATGCGAAGGTAGAGAAAGAGAATAAATTTCAAAGCGAAGAGTTCATTTGTTATTATTAAGCAAGGGATAGAAATCCTAAGGAAAGGTTTCGTAGTTTATTGTAAAAGGGAAGGTTATCATTAACAAAAGAGGCGTAGAGGAGACGGGAAGGTTTCAACATCGCAAAGCCGCATGTGACTGCTGTGTCACATTGGATAATGCCCGGCCATACGGCAATGATAACACGTATTGCATGCACATTGCAGCAATGCCGTCGGCAAGCTATTGCGGCCAAAAAATAGTTCAAATGGCTCTGGGCACTATGGGACTTAACGTCTCAGGTCATCATTCCCCTAGAACTTAGAACTACTTAAACCTAACTAACCTAGGGACATCACACACATCCATGCCCGACGCAGGATTCAAACCCGCGACCGTAACGGTCGCGCGGTTCCAGACTGTTGCGCCTAGAACCGCTCGGCCACTTCGGCCGGCTATTGTGGCGACAAATTGTCGAAAAATATGGTCCACGTGAAGACACATTTAATCCGGGTAGCAGCTGTTTTGTACCCTGACAAATCTGTAACAATGCTGGGCCTCCTTATTAGGCAGCGTACTGAAAGAGTTCACCAGGACGCGTGGAGATGCAAGAGCAAAGTCAAGGTGAGCACGGCAGGCGGAAGCGGGAGTACATTAGTTATGAGGAAGCGGCGGCGGCGGCTGCGGCTGTTGACCCGCGTGTGTTTGTAAACAATTGGCTGTGGCGCTGGCAGAGCGGCGAGCTGGCAGCGGCGGCAGGTAGGCGGGCCGGACCCGGGCCGGGTGTGCTGTGGGCGCGCAGGAATGTGGCCGCCAAGGCCAGAGCGGCGTCTGCGTCCGCGAGAGACAGGGGCGGCCGCCAGTCCACATCTGGCTGCACTCAGCACGGCACAGTCTATCGTCTGTACTAGAGTTGGAAAATTAAGAAACGGAAGAGTACTTCGTAAACAGAATGTGTGAAGGGTTATGGAACGAGGGAAAACTTAAAGCCGTCCTCTCACGGGGTGTGAAAACGCGCGTGGACGAGGAGCTGGCGACGTCACAGCGTGGAATACCGTGCTTGTGTCGTAAAGCCGTCGGCACACGGACCGCGCTGTCGAACGTTGAGCGTTGAGCGTACCGAGTTTCTGACGTCATAGCGTGGAATAGCACGTTCGGGGGTCTTTCCGAACGTGCACAGCAATATCTGGCATGTCAGATATCCTGAGCGTGCGTCTGAGCGATGACCAATGAGATGGCACAACGCCACCTACGTCACAAGCGCGCCGTCTCCCTTCAGTACAGAGTTGTGAGGCGCCATATTGGTATTAAGTTCAAGCCTGTATGTATATATGTCGTTCCTGAGCACCAGCAAATTGAGAATCACTGGAGAACCCGTTGTTAACAGCGTGATTCGTTCCAATAAAATTATGAGAAACATCATATTCGTGGCAAAAGAATTATTGTAACTTCCGTATAATGAGATGTCATTTGAAGGTAGCGACACACTGAGCATCCACCAAAAACACAGATAGGTGGGATTTATTATAATTAAATTTCAGTTAGTAACATAGCTACGATTAAAGCGTTTATGAAGTGACAACATTAACAATTAATGAATTGTTGTTACTGTACCGAGCCGGCACGGTAGCTCAGCGTATTCGGTCAGAGGGTTACGTGCCCTCTGTAATAAAAAAAGCTGAGTCAATCGATCAACAACGAACATAAATGAATGTCTTACGACGTCCGCCCCGAGCAGATGCAACGAACAAAAGCGAACAAAACGAGATAAAAAAAATAGCGTAGTGAGCAGCGGTGAGGATTCTCGACCAGGTGTGTGATGTGATGATGGTTCGCGTCCCGACAAGTCTAACTATTTTTTTCCTGACATTCGCATAAATAATAGGCTCTGATGCTTTATTATTAGTTTAATGTAAGTATGTACTACAATATTTTATGTTATGTAAATATAAGGTCACATTTTTTTTTTTTTTTTTTTTTTTTTTGAGGAGTGAGTTTGTTCGATTGGCTTAATCTACAGGACAGCTTACGCTACTTGTATAAAGATATTTTGTTCCTTTTTCTTTCGAGTTTCGTAATTTACATGTTGTAAAGATTCTACTACTGGGTGGAAACAGTGATCAAATAATAATGACCTTAGGGTTTTACTGGAATGAAGGAAAGATAAAATAGTGTTTATCTTATGCGGACAACTATTGCAAATTTGTGTCGTACTGAAACTTCCTGGCAGATTAAAACTGTGTGCCCGACCGAGACTCCAACTCGGGACCTTTCCCTCTCGCGGGCAAGTGCTCTACCATCTGAGCTACCGAAGCACGACTCACGCCCGGTACTCACAGCTTTACTTCTGCCAGTATCTCGTCTCCTACCTTCCAAACTTGACAGTTTTAATCTGCCAGGAAGTTTCATATCAGCGCACACTCCGCTGCAGAGTGAAAATCTCATTCTGGAAACATCCCCCAGGCTGTGGCTAAGCCATGTCTCCGCAATATTCTTTCTTTCAGGAGTGCTAGTTCTGCAAGGTTCGCAGGAGAGCTTCTGTAAAGTTTGGAAGGTAGGAGACGAGGTACTGGCAGAAGTACAGCTGTGAGTACCGAGCGTGAGTCGTGCTTCGGTAGCTCAGATGGTAGAGCACTTGCCCGCGAAAGGCAAAGGTCCCGAGTTCGAGTCTCGGTCGGGCACGCAGTTTTAATCTGCCAGGAAGTTTCATATCAGCGCACACTCCGCTGCAGGGTGAAAATCTCATTCTTGTGTCGTACTTTTTGTAATGGATCTTTTATAAGCCTGTGTCCCTATTGATTGGACATGGTACATCCCGTTTTGTCTTAAAACGTGTACATCGATATTGAAGTTTTTCTTTGTGTATATTACATATAGAACAATGTGAACAGGATATGAACAATGGAGGAAATGTGCGTTTTAATAAAGCTAACGTGGCAATTTTACGCCCGACTATTAAGTAAACAGTGTGATTTACGAGCTAGAAACATCCCACAACTGCCGCTGGAGTGCGTTGCGATCGCGTATACCACATTGGGGCCCACGTACCGTATGCACAAGTCGCATCGTTCGTGAGCGTTCAGCAGCACGCTGAACTCGGCACGGTCCGTGTGACGAAGGCTTTAGCAAAACATCTGGCATACAACTCGAGAAAATTCTGTTCTTATGTAAAATCGCTAAGCAAGTCTGAGAGATTCCATCTAGTCACTCTTTAGCCAGTCTGGTGTGGCAGTTGAAGTAAAGAAAACGAAACCGGAAGTTCTAAATTTCGCTTTTAAGAAATCATTTACGCAGGAGAATCGTACACACATGTCGTAGTTTGACCTTCGAACAGATTTCCGTATGGAGGGCAGAGTGATAAGCACCCCAGGCGTAGGGAGACAACTGTAAGAGTTGAAAACAAGTCCACAGGTTTGGATGGAATCCCAATTCGAAAAAAATACAATTACAAAGAATATTCTACGGCATTGGCCACTCACTTAGCTTGTATTTATAGGGAATCTTTTACCCAGCGCGAAGTACCGAGCGACCAGATAAAAGCGCAGGTGACTCCTGGATACAAGACACACCCGCAAAATTACGGACCAATATCTTGAACAACGGTTTACTGTAGAATCCTTGAACGAATTCTCAGTTCGGATATAATAAATTTCCTTGACAGGAAAAAGCTTCTGTCCACAAATCGGCACGCTTTCTTTTCTTACATAAGATCCTACGAAGTGTGGATGAAAGGCAACTGACGGATTCCGTATTCCTAGATTTCCGTAGCACGTTTGACATAGTGCCACACTGCCGATTGTCGATGAAGGTACAAGCATACGGAATAGGTTCTCGCAAGGGAACCTCCCCATCGCACCCCCCTCAGATTTAGTTATAAGTTGGCACAGTGGATAGGCCTTGAAAAACTGAACACAGATCAATCGAGAAAACAGGAAGAAATTGTGTGGAACTATGAAAAAATAAGCAAAATATATAAACTGAGTAGTCCATGCGAAGATAGGCAACATCAAGGATAATCTGAGCTCAAGAGGGCCGTGGTCCCGTGGTTATCGTGAGCAGCTGCGGAACGAGAGGTCCTTGGTTCAAGTCTCCCCTCGAGCGGAAAGTTTTTCTTTATTTTCGCAAAGTTTTGATCTGTCCATTCGTTCATTGACGTCTCTGTTCACTGTAATAAGTTTAGTGTGTGTTTTGCGACCGCACCGCAAAACCGTGCGATTAGTAGACGAAAGGACGTGCCTCTCCAATGGGAACCGAAAACATTTAATCGCAAGGTCATAGGTCAACCGATTCCTCCAAAGGAAAAATGGCTCTGAGCACTATGGGACTTAACATCTATGGTCATCAGTCCCCTAGAACTTAGAACTACTTAAACCTAACTAACCTAAGGACAGCACACAACACCCAGTCATCACGAGGCAGAGAAAATCCCTGACCCTCCACAGGAAAATACCTCTGATATATTCTATACGACACTGGTGACGGCATTTGCGTCACATGATAGGCATATGTTGTCGAGCCACCTAACTTGTACACTTGGCGAATGGGTAAAAAGATTCTTGTACGTTGCCCAATTTAGGTTTAATTGTGGATGTGATAATCACTCCCAAAAAAGTGATGAAAACATAAGAGTTTGTCACATAAACTGCAACAAATGAATGCAACAGTTTCACAGTCGCACAATTTTCCCTGTCCTCTGTCAAAACATATGTTTTTAACGTTTTCAAATTTTTCCGTGTGTAGACCGTCAAATCCTGCATATGTCCAAGCTAATCTGAACATGTCCTGGAATTTTGGACAGCGAAGTTGATTATGTGTGAATGCCTGAACTTTTATAATTGTCTGAAAATAAAAATTAAAATTTTCGCTCGAAGGAAGACTCGAACCAAGGACCTCTCGTGCCGCAGCTGCTCACGCTAACCACGGTACCACGGCGCTCCTGAGTTCAGTCTACCCTTGATGTTACTTATCTTGCGCATGGACTACTCAGTTTGTATATTTTGCTTATTTTTTCATAGTTCCACACAACTTCTTCCTGTTTTCTCGATTGATCTGTGTTCAGTTTTTCAAGGCCTATCCACCGTGCCAACTTATAACTAAATCTGAGGGGGGTGCGATGGGGAGGTTCCCTTGTCAGGTATGTCATTGAGTCGAAGACTTCTTAACTAACAGAAGCCAATTTGTTGTTGTCGACGGTTGTACATTAAGAGATATTTGCTAGTTTTTGCATCAGACTGATATATTGTCAAATGCGGTGATAACTCGTGCACTTCTCTGAAGTTTGGGTGGTAGGAGATACTTGCGGAAGAAAACTAAACTAAACTCCGTCCGAACAAGCCATGGAGGCCCAACGGCACCGACCGGCCGCCGTGTCATCCTCAGCCCACAGGCGTCACTGGATGCGGATAAGGAGGGTCACGTGTTCAGCACTCCGCTCTCCCGGCCGTATGTCAGTTTACGAGACCGGAGCCGCTACTTCTCAGTCAAGTAGCGCCTCAGTTTGCCTCACAAGGGCTGGGTGCACCCCGCTTGCCAACAGCGCTCGGCAGACCGGATGGTCACCCATCCAAGCGCTAGCCCAGCCCGACAGCGCTTAACTTCGGTGATCTGACGCGAACCGGTATTACCACTGCGGCAAGGTCGTTGGCTTCTTCTGGAAGAGAAGCTTTACCAATGATCTTGGCCCCGCGCCGCTGTATCGTAGCTCACCGCTAGAGAAGCAGCGATCTCCCTTTGCTAAAAGCCACTCGGTGGCTGTCTCTAACTAACCGTTCCTTGAGTTTAATGCTGCTATATAAGAAATAAAACAAAATACAAGCTGAGAATAGTCTTCTGTTGTGCGTAAAGTGGCTAATAATTTAACGGATAGCTTGCCAGAGAAGATCGTATTTTATCAATGCAGCTGCAACTCACTACTGCAATACACATATTCTAGTCGATTTTTCTTGCTCTTATCACACGAAAGAGTAAATGAAATATGTGCATTTGATAATGGTGATTTCTTCCTACTTAAGCACTGTGACCCATTTGCCAATAAGAGAGATAACTATGTTTTCGTTCCGCTTGAGAGGGAAGAGTTATGATGTTTACGTCCTCCAGCCACGTATCTCGTGGCCGAGTAATGTGTGCAGAAGGGGCGAACAGAGGTCGCGGACCTCCCGGCTCCGACACACATACGCGAGTCTCAAACGAGGAAAACAACTCCAGATAATTTTGTCACCTCAGTTTCTACTAGGGGCAGTTACTTTTAGAGATCCGCGAAGCTTTCATTGCTTATGTGCTCCAGAGCAGTGGCTTTCAAACTTTTTCAGATACGGCTCTTTACACCATAACAAAAGACGCCGGCGGTAGGGTCTTGTTACCTACTTGCAGATACTGTTGCTACACCAAGTCCCAAAACACAAGAAGTGATCAGGAAACAAAATTAGACCTCGGTGTGCAGTCTGGCGGAATATCAGAATGTCTGTACTGAAAGGACATTTGATTCAGTTGCGTTGTCAACTCCTTTTGGAAAGTACGAGCTTCGTTCAGTAAGTAATCCAGCACATTTCTTCCTGAAACCAGGCTGGTTTCATACAGCGTTCCAATATACCGTATTAGTCTTCGCTGTTTTGGTATATTTCAACATACACTATTGGCCATTAAAATTGCTACTTCAAGAAGAATCGCAGATCATAAACGGGTATTCATTGGACAAATATATTATACTACAAATGACATGTGGTTACATTGTCACGCAATTTGGGTCCAGAGACCCTGAGAAATCAGTACCCAGAACAACCACCTCTGGCCGTAATGACGGCCTTCATACGCCTGAGCATTGAGTCACACAGAGCTTGGATGGCGTGTACAGGTACAGCTGCTCATGCAGCTTCAACACGATACCACAGTTCAACAAGAGTAGTGACTGGCGTATTGTGATGAGCCAGTTGCTCGGCCACCATTGACCAGACGTTTTCAGTTGGTGAGAGATCTGGAGAATGTGCTGGCCAGGGCAGCAGTCGAACATTTTCTGTATCCAGAAAGGCCCGTACAGGACCTGCAACATGCGGTCGTGCATTATCCTGCTGAAATGTAGGGTTTCGCAGGGATCGAATGAAGGGTGGAGCCACGGGTCGTAACACATCTGAAATGTAACGTCCACTGTTCAAAGTGCAGTCAATCCGAACAAGTGGTGACCGAGACGTGTAACCAATGGCACCCCATACCATCACGCCGGGTGATACGCCAAGATGGCGATGACGAATATACGCTTCCAATGTGCGTTCACCGCGATGTCGCCAAACACGGATGCGACCATCGTGACACCTGGATTCATCCGAAAAAACGACGTTTTGCCATTCGTGCACTCAAGTTCGTCGATGAGTACACTATCGCAGGCGCTCCTGTCTGTGATGCAGCGTCACGGGTAACCGCAGCCACGGTCTCCGAGCTGATAGTCCGTGCTCCTGCAAACGTCGTCGAACTGATTGGTGCATAGATCCTGAGAAATCAGTTGTTGTCTTGCAAACGCCCCCATCTGTTGACTCAGGGACCGAGACGTCGCTGCACGATCTGTTACAGCCATGCGGATATGATGCCTGTCATCTCGACTGCTAGTGATACGAGGCCGTTGGGATCCAGCACGGCGTTCCGTATTACCCTCCGATTCCATATTCTGCTAACAGTCATTGGATCACGACCAACGCGAGCAGCAATGCCGCGATACGATAAACCGCAGTCGCGATATGCCACAATCCGACCTTTATCAACGTCGGAAACGTGATGGTACGCATTTCTCCTCCTTACACGAGGCATCACAACAACGTTTCACCAGGCAGCGCCGGACAACTGCTGTTTGTGTATGAGAAATCGGTTGGAAACTTTCCTGATGTCAGCATGTTGTAGGTGTCGCCACCGGCGCCAACCTTGTGTGAATGCTCTGAAAAGCTAATCATTTGCATATCACAGCATCTTCTTCCTGTCGGTTAAAATTTGCGTCTGTAGCATGTCATCTTTGTGGTGTAGCAATTGTAATGGCCAGTAGTGTAATCTCCGTTCAATGCGACGGTCTTACGTCACCTTCCTGGGAGGGGCTTTATGCCCACATGGTACCATTCCAATGGTCGACGTCGGAGCCAACGACTAACTGCTCCTGCGAAGTGCATCCCTCATTGGTCCAAACAGACCGAGGCTCTTTACGGTCTTGTGTTTGGTGACGAAGAACTCAGCGGGCACACACCTTCAGGTTCCCCAAGTGGTGGACGAACGTGACAGCACCACCAACAGCGATGTCCAGTTGAGCAGCGAGGTGTTTGATTGGGTTCTGTCGATCGCCTCGAACGAGAGTGCCAGGACGTTCCAACATTGCAGGAGTCACAGCTGTGTGTGGCTGGCTGCCACGCAGGGCATCGGATAGGTTTGAGCGACCTCATTGCGATAATGACAGACGCCTCGCACAACGACTCACCGTGCTTTTGTTCACTGCCAGGTCTCTGTAGACATTCTGCAAGTGCCTGAGAATATCTGAGTTGCTCTAGTTTTCCTCCAAAAGAAACTCTATGGCAACTCTATGCTGTGAATGCAAGTCCGTTACAGACGTCATTTTGAAGGGTACGTACGTTTAGCACCGCCATCTATCGGAACGTCATGAAACTATTAGGGCTGAAGAGGGAAGATTCCACGATGTTCCACAGCATATTTCACCTTTTTCAACCGAAATTGGCCCATAAAAGAATGCGTTACAGTACTCATTGAACGCCCGTCGAATTTCAAAAAGTAATCATTGAGTTAGTTAAATGATCCACAAACGCATACTTCGATTCTCCACTCAACTGAAAGTCAATGTCTTCTAAAACCGTGTGAAGAGCACTGAAAACGTAATGCATATGTTATATCACTCAGCTTTTTCTTCCGCAACAGTAGTTTCTTTCTGAATGCTCAAATGTTTTGTGTGACAGCAGCATAATGTTGGTCTCATTACCTTGAAGGGATACTTTCAATGAACTGAATTTTTCAAATATGTGACAAAGATACGTCGGATTTAGAACGTCACCGTCTACGAACTTCTCGGAACGGAAATGACATTCTCACCTGAAAGCCGCAGAGAGTTACTGTTATATATTTGGGAAATGTATTGAACGCCAATATCGACGCACGTTTGTTGAACATTTCTGCTGAAGTGGCCGACTTTTAATGGTTCAAATGGCCCTAAGCACGATGGGACTTACCAACCGAGGTCACTAACTTAAACCTGACTAACCTAAGGACAACACACAAATCCATGCCCGAGGCAGGATTCGAACCTGCGACTGTAGCAGCAGCGCGGTTCCGGACTGAAGCGCCTAGAACCGCTCGGTCACATCGGCCGGAGACTTTTAATGAAGATGACCACTTGGATCACTGACTGAATGACCTCATGAAGGACAGGGCTCATGAAATTTGATGCGTCCAGAGCTTGTTTATGGACCACAGATATTTAATTACTTTTGACAAAAAGTTTGCACTTAGTTCTTCGACCATGTTCCGCTCAAAAATATACTCTTGTCTTGGACGCTATATTGTCTTTATTATTGCTCCTGATAACGCCTTTCGCTTCAACAGTAACATCGAATCACATCTTTGGTACGGAGAACTAACATTAGAATGGACAGAACAATATTTTATGAAAATAATGTTTAGAGTAATTGCTAATTGTAGTGACGCATAAGTTAACTCAGTTTTCAGGATAGCAAATGGGAAGTTGCGGTACAGAAAATAGCCCAGAGATCACCAGTGTGTGTGTGTGTGTGTGTGTGTGTGTGTGTGTGTGTGTAGTGAGTGAAGTGTTATGAAACAATGTGTGTATAGTGTGTGCAATGACTGATAGTGAGATATGAGTGAACAATGTGGCATTACATTATTTAATAAGTTATTTTGTAAAAAAGTATTGTACACCAGGAGTAAATCTCTAACTAGAAGTCTGTAAATATATGTGTACACGAATTAGCTTATTTTAAATTGATCTAAACTTGTAAATACTTTGACATGTCCTACATCCTTGTAAAAAGAGATCTAAGGATGAATAAAGCTGCTACTACTACTTCTTAATGGACATAGAGTATCTAGTTAGAGTTAAGCATTTTTCTCGGCATGAAAAACCGCGCGGTGCGTTACCAAGTATACATGTTTGGCCGCCAGGTGAGTATGGTGAACGGCGCATACCGAATGTAATTTCCCACAAAAATTTTAATGTGAAGCATTTACTCTCCTTCTTAAATATTCTAACTGCACTCCAAACATATAACATTTTAAAATAATTTTACAGCAGATGTTTTACGTCGAAAGGTATGCGACTTGAATCATATTGACGTTCCATTTACAATATAAATTTTTAATTGACCAAAAGTGCAGTTACATGTGCAGAAGAAACTTCAGACTGCAGTATTAAGTCATAACTACAGCTAGCGGTGTTACATGTATGGAGAAAGGAACTTTATTTTGAAGCCGTGACAGGCAGTAACTTTTTTATACGACACGCTAGGTGTAGATAGAGGATCGTATAAAAAGCAGTGATGACAGTAACAACATTAATGACAGTAATGCCAGTAAAAACCAGTGATGTGCCTGATATTGCTTTCGTTGAATAACTAGCCATATTACTCATATTACACGCATTTTCTGTGCAGTATTAATTAAGGTTTTGTGTATACATAAACTTCACACAAGAATGTTTTATTTAATGCAAGTAAACTTCACACAAGAATGTTTGACTTACCACAATGCCTTCAGCTGCGTCACATATGTACTTCAAATGGTTCAAATGGCTCTGAGCACTATGGGACTTAATATCTTAGGTCATCAGTCCCCTAGAACTTTGAACTACTTAAACCTAACTGACCTAAGGACATCACACACATCCATGCCCGAGGCAGTATTCGAACCTGCGACCGTAGCAGTCCCGCGGTTCCGGACTGAAGCGTCTAGAACCGCACGGCCACCGCGGCCGGCACATTATGTACTATTATTGCCAATATTGTTCACTTTCATTACCGTTATTACTGTAATTATTGTCATCAGTGTTTGTTACTGCCAATAGTTCTGTTTTATATATGACCCTCTACCTAGGAAGTCGCATAAAATGTTTCTTGCCTCTCCCGGTCTCGAAATAAAGTCCCTTCTTCCTCTATACATGTAACCCCGCTAGCTGTAGTTATGTACTAATACTACAGTCTTATGTTTCTTCTGCACATACAACCAATGCAGTTTTGCTTTATATTTGTAGCATCACGTATCTTTTGACGGACAATAACATCTATTGGAAAAATGATTTCAAAATGTTATATGTTTAGGCCGTAATTAGAATATTTAAGGAGTGGAATAAATGTTTCAGATTAAAATTTATGTGGAAAGTTGTATTCGGTATTCCACGTTCACTACAGCCAACTGTGGCCCCACAAGTTTAATTTGTAATGTGGTGCACGCTGAGAGCCAGTTTGGCTTCTGGCGTTAAATAAGAGACTGGCTTTTGATGCTGAGTAAGTTGTTTAACTGGATTCTATGTGCCCATAAGGTACATAATCAAACTATGCGTCACTACAAGTACTCTAGAAATTGTTTTTATAAAATTTTGTTCCATCCATTCTGATGTGAGTTCTCTGTATCACAGATTTGATCTGATGACGCCGATAAAGCGAAAGGCGTAATAAGAAACAATAATAAAAATAATGTAGCGGCCACGACAAGAGTATATTAGTCGACCACAAATATAACTCTCGTACATGCATAAACAAAGAGTTGCATCGCACGAAGAGATTAAGGGTAGCTACTTATTGGTAACACAACTCTTAAATTGAGAACTATAATGCGTATTTTTTATGTTCTTAATGCAATTTTACTGCAACAGTAGCTTGAAACTTTCAGCATAGGGCAGGTGCAAGTAAAGGAACTATGGCTAAAGTTTAAGAGAGTAGTTGACCATACGCTGAATAGATGTGTACGCAATAGGACAGTTTGTAATGGAAGAGACCTTTCGTGATACACAGTCACTGTAAAGAAACTTCTATTAAAACAAAGCATGGGACTACACGTAGAGAGATACTGAATGAAACGTGTCCGGCTGTCAAACATAGATCATGTTAAACACAAGTCGCACTTTTCTCACATTACATTCTGAAAGCTTTGGATCAAGGTATTCAGGTAGATGTAGTATTTCTTGATTTCTGGAAAACATTTGACTCAGTACGACAGCTACACTTATTGTAAAAAACTCGATCATATGGATTATCAAGTGAAATTTGTGACTGGATTGAGGACTTTTTGGTAGGGAGCCCACAGCATGTTATCTTGGATGGAGTGTCATCTTCAGATGTAGAAGAAACTTCGGACGTGCCCCTTGGAAGTGCGTTCGGACGCTTGCCGTTCATGTTGTATACTAATGACCTTCAAGACAATATTGATAGTAAAATGAGATATTTTGCAAAATGGTTCAAATGGCTCTGAGCTCTATGGGACTTAACAGCTGAGGTCATCAGTCCCGTAGAACTTAGAACTACTTAAACCTGACTAACCGAAGGACATCACACACACCCATACCAGAGGCAGGATTTGAACCTGCGACCGTAGCGGTCGCATGGTTCAAGACTGAAGCGCCTATAACCGCTCGAGAGACTTCCGTGAGTTGGAACAGTAGAAAAATTGGCCGAAAGTGGTTCTATGTACGATCTTCCAAATACTTCATTGTGAAATGCAGCGTAATAACTTCGGTGCAGGAATATCCTAGGTCAATTAACGTGCGTATCTCAACGTAAACTACCTTAGTTGTACCTACGAGCTAACCCTAAAGGTTCCTTAGTTCAACTATATCACAGTCGTTAGCCATTCTTGTCTAAAATTTAGATCCTGATCCTCTGGTCGGTATTCTATGTATGACGTATTAGTTAATACATACGTTTGACAGTTTCGTCGTAGCATTATCATGCGTTACTTGCATATTGGATCGTTTCTCATCGTTAAATCGTTATCTGGAGAACATAGACTTTTACAGATTCGAAGAAACTATATGCTGTTTGTGAGCTGAAGCATACAGCTAGAAATACGAACATCTCCGACGTATTTTTTTTTAATAGCCGTTTAGAAGCAGCGAAGTACTATAGAAACATTTGAGGGGATAATGATCTTTGATAATACAAGCCAAAATCGCACATATTTTATCGAATAGAAGCGCTCGAATAGTTCTTCACATGTAGGAAGAACATCAGCGTTTCATTAAGATACTTTTAAAAGTTTAACCTATGCTGATACGCTCCACTCAAGGAGACATCTGGTCTAAATAATAAATAGCAATCAGTTAACAATTTTGCAACCTGATTCTTTAGATGTAGCTTTAGCAGCGGTGTACTGTTCTGGTAATTTCGGATCATTCGTTCCATTGCAAGAAAGGAAGGAATGTTGTGGTTAGATATCCCACAAACCGTTGTACAGAAGTTGAACCCTTCAGCTAAAGACTGCAACCACTCCCATCTAAGGTCGTCCTTGATGACAACAAGTTATGCCTTTACGTAAACAATTTTAAAAGTGGAAGCAAGGAACTGCCAAGTTCCAGAAGATAACACATACCGGCTGTTGCTCCTAACAGGCGCTAGGCGCATTTTCTCTGGTGTTTTGACAGATATTTACAATTTCGTTTTTGCGTTTCATAGCCCGCATCTTGTGGTCGTGCGGTAGCGTTCTCGCTTCCCACGCCCGGGTTCCCGGGTTCGATTCCCGGCGGGGTCAGGGATTTTCTCTGCCTCGTGATGGCTGGGTGTTGTGTGCTGTCCTTAGGTTAGTTAGGTTTAAGTAGTTCTAAGTTCTAGGGGACTGATGACCGTAGCAGTTAAGTCCCATAGTGCTCAGAGCCATTTGAACCATTTTTTTTTGCGTTTCATAGTTGGAGTCAGCCCAAACAAAAAAACTGCTGCTCACATCTTCCATGCGACGCCCAGAGTCAACATAAAGCGTCGGAGTGTTTCCCACTACAAATAAAATTATTTTTAAAGAGGATTTTTACTGTGGCCATTCAATGGAGCACTTCAAAATTAGGCTACTGCGATATTCGTTTTATCGATATGTATTAATAGGGACACTAAAACACGAAGTGTAAACAGGAATGCAGCAGTCGACCCAGCATCTCTGCATTACTGATGGGCTAAACTGCGATTTTCCGATATCAGTGATTTCTGTGAATGCTACTTTTCAGTATCTGTTATTCTTAAATGTGATTTGTCGCAGTTAAGAATCGCAGTTAAGGAATCCAGGTCTTGTATCCCTCCTGCTAATTCTACGATTACTGCGACTTCTGTGATTTCCGTGACTCCTGCTATTTCTGCGACTTATCACCGTATGAAAAAGTTACACTTGTTCACACAGAAAATTGCATCTCAACAAAACCGTCATTAGCCAGTATGTTTTACATTTGTTCTTCCGTTGACTTTACTTTTGTATCAAAGAAACAATTGTAAAAATATTAATAGTGTAATTAATATGTACGTAGCCATACAGTACCGTAACAGTACGTGTTTAGGAAACGAATTCTAACGTATTATTATGTTCACAGGTACCCGAACTACATTTCAGTCACTCAGTAAAGCGATAATTCGAAATGTCATTGTCAACAGGTCTGGTGAAATTGCCAGTACGTCTTTAAATTGTCTTCGTCAGACGAGAGGTTAGTTTCTAAGTGTTTCGATGAACTTAATTACTTAAATGAGATCGTTCTTGCAAATGTGAAACATCCCCCATTGAGTGGCTTTCATTACAGCAAATATTAGTAATAATACTCTGTCAGTTACATTGCTTGTAATTAGTGACAGCAAAAATGTTTAATGACCCTTGTGATTTTGCAGACGCAGTTCCGATTCTGATTGCTGGTTGCTGTACGCATCTAACCACATCAAGGCTCTTGAGAAAGAACCGTGAAGATTTAAGACAGCTCTTAGAGGATTTTGAGTTTAAAAGTGCCATAATTATGAAATAAGTGTGCAGAATGAGTGACTGAACTGTGTTTAATTGAAGTTGTTATGCAATTTTAAAGGAATGATAAATGTTAAATACAGTGAGTGAGTAATGAAAATCTCATTTTCCACATGTTAAGCCGACCTATAACTGTAAATTTCCTGCCATTTAATTATTGGTAAACACTTGTTGGAGAGTGACATTCACCCCCCCCCCCTCCCCGCCGCTTTCCACACAATCTTGGTGCGACACTGACCTGTAACATATCCCAAAGTCTACAATATGCATTTTGAGGCTGTTGATATGAAAGTGGGAAGTACAGATCATCCACTTAAATAAGGAATAGCTTAGGTGCAGTACTTGAAGATAACCCAGGAAAAGCTTACTTCTGTAGGTTGTTGTGGTGTCGGCAAAAAGTTCTTGTGTGTGCAGTTGCCATGTAGAACACCAGGTGTACCGATTTATTCTCCGAGTTTTACTGTTCCTGATAATATACATTCATAAAACAAATATCGCATAGATTACTGGAGTACTCTATCGAATGGGATCGTAAAATTCCCATTTGTTTGCAACAGGAAACAAACTAACGCTTTCTGTCGATACAGGATGTCGCATGAAAGACCTGATAACATTATTTGTTTAGGCTGAATCCAGCTACACAATGAGAAAACGAGATTGCAAATTTCTGCTGAAACAGCAGAGAAAAAGCGCCTAACGACTTTAGGAGAAACGCCTTGTATATGGCGAGATAAAACACAGAGGTAAACGATAACTGATGAGGTTTACTGGCAACAACGCAGACGGGTCGTTACTGCAACTGTAGAATAACGAAGAGATAACATTCAGTGTCTGTTACGACGCGATAATCTGTATCCCCACACTCTCACCATGACGTAAGCATTTACCCCCTAGCATGGCTGGGAGATGATTTGGCATACCACACATATGTTCGCGATATTGTGCTCTCCTGCTCCCAAGTTTCCCGTTCTGCACCGAAGAGTCATCAAGGAAAATTCTTTCGAGATCGAAATAGCTTTTAAATCTCGATTTCACGACTTCAGTTCCAAGTCTGACGATGAACTGACAAGTTAGTCTGCCAGAAAGTTGGGAGACAATCAAACATATTTTAAAGTGAGAATGTATTACTAATTAGTTTCGGAGCGGTAAACATCATAATTAAAAACGTTTATATTTCTTTTCTGGGAAAGAAGGGAGGAAAAGATATAGTCTACCTCTCTAATGAGATATATGACAAAGGGGAATTGCCTGAGGACTTCGTTGCAACAGTTATGATACCAATAGAGAAAAAGAGAAACACTAAAAAACGTGAAGAGCATCGGACCACCAGTTTAATTTCTCATGCAGCTTAAGTCTTGCTGAGAGTGTTGAATAGAAGGCTATATGGCAAGCTGGATAGAGGGATTGCAGAGGAGCAGTTCGGATGTAGAAGAGGAAAAGGAACAAGACACGCTATTGGCCTGTTAAGAACTATAGGGGAAATATATATGGAAAAAGGTAAAGAAATCTTTGCTGTTTTCATAGATTTAGAAAAGGCTTTTGACAGAGTTCAGTGGAACAAGCTGATGGATATTTTGAAGAGGAGTAGATTGGAAAGAGAGACGATACAGAATCTATATTTACATCAGAAAGTAAGGATAAGGATTGGAAATGAAATGTCAGAAGGAAGCAGCATTGGACGAGGCGTTAGACAAGGTTGTTGCCTTTCCCCACTGTTGTTTAACGTATACCTTGAAGAGATTATTGCGAAAAGTTTAGATGGGAAAAGAGGAATATGTATTGGCGGAAACAGAATAGAATGTATAAGAATTGCTGATGACATGGTATTAGTGGCAGAAAGTGAGCAGACAGTGAATAACATGCTGAAAGATCTGAATGAAGCTTGTGTGGAATATGGGATGCAAATAAACACAGCAAATTTGGTTGGTTTTGTGAGGGGGTTGGGTTGTTTGGGGGAAAAGACCAAACTGCGAGGTCATCGGTCTCATCGCATTGGGGAAGGATGTCGGCCGTGCCGTTTCAGAGGAACCATCCCGGCATTTGCCTGGAGCGATTTAGGGAAATCACGGAAAACCTAAATCAGGATGGCCGGACGCGGGATTGAACCGTCGTCCTCCCGAATGCGAGTCCAGTGTGCTAACCACTGCGCCACCTCGCTCGGTAAACACAGCAAAAACAAAGAGTATGGTCATCAGTACAAGACGCAGACTGTCCAGTATTAAAATAGGACAACCTACCATTAGCCAAGTAAGTGCATTTAAATATCTTGGAAGCACAATAACTGAAGCCTTGAGATGTCAGCAGGCGGTGAAAACTCGAATTGCCATAGCGAAGGAGGCGTTCAACAGACAGAGGAGACTCTTACGTGGCAAATTAGATAAAGGTCTAAGGAAAAGGCTTGGCAAATGTTTTGTCTGGAGTGTGGCACCTCATGGGGCAGAAACATGGACGCTGAAACGAGAGGATGAAAAAAGGTTAGAAAAACATTTGAGATGTGGACGTGGAGGAAAATGGAGAGAATAAGCTGGATGGAAAGAGTGAGTAATGAAAGAGTACTGGAAAGGGTTGGAGAGAGAAGATGTCTGCTGAAGGTTGTAAGAGAAAGGAAAAAGAACTGGTTGGGACATTCACTGAGAAGGGAGTGCTTGTTAGCAGATGCTTTGGAAGGATTGGTTTGTGAGAGAAGACTGAGAGGAAGAAGGAGATACAAGATGATAGACGACACAAAGGGAAGAGGAAATTATGCAGACCTGAAGAGGATGGCAGAAGACCGGACAGCCTGGAGAACTACCATGTGAAAACCTATCTGATGGTGATGATGATAACAGCCAAACACAATGAACACCGAGCGAGGTGGCGCAGTGGTTAGACACTGGACTCGCATTCGGGAGGACGACGGTTCAATCCCGCGTCCGGCCATCCTGATTTAGGTTTACCGTGATTTCCCTAAATCGCTCCAGGCAAATGCCGGGATGGTTCCTTTCAAAGGGCACGGCCGACTTCCTTCCCCGTCCTTCCCTAATCCGATGAGACCGATGACCTCGCTGTCTGGTCTCCTTCCCCCAAAAACCACCACCACCACCACCACAATGAACTTCTGAGTGCCTCGAATAAGAATGACAAATTCTGTATCAAGTGAATTAAGGTTATCAGAAACATTTTTTAATTTCATTGAACAATGTTTATGAAAAAAAGTAATGTTCGCTGAGGTATAGAATTGCCGGAAGACCTTCATTTAATCTACTGTGATCCACCTAATGTCCGGGGATACCGACCTATCTCAGCATCAAAGTGTGAACCTTCGCCCTGGATAACTGCAGGAATAATAAAATCTTAGGCTACTTGTCGTGTCAGGCAACCAGAGAACACATTACTGCACTGACACACGCAGCTGCCGAAAGCTCGTATCCGCTGTCTATTGACTAACAGCAGGTAACATTCTGTCAGGATTTGCTGTATGTGGAAACTGTTTGCTAATTCTCATCGCGTTGCTCTGAAGATACTGAGCAGGAATTTTAGTAGCCGCTACCCCAAGTTCCTCATCACAAGTGAAAAGTTGTTCCTTTTTTTAGTGGTATCGTTAGGATGCGATATATTCAGCGCTTGGAGTTAACTCAGTCACAAAAAAATACTTACATGCCACATTTTCATCCAGCTTTAAGATATTATCAATTTGGTTTGAAATTAGCTTCTCCCTGTTCGAATATGATTTCTGCAAACTGCACACGTCTGGCACATTCTACTGAAAGATCTCGTGAACTTAATAGTATTTCTACGAGTGCAAAATTGATCATTATTTTCAAAAGATCTTACTGGTGGAATATCTGGTCCACATCAAATGGTTCAAATGGCTCTGAGCACTATGGGACTCAACTTCTGAGGTCATCAGTCCCCTAGAACTTAGAACAACTTAAACCTAACTAACCTAAGGACATCACACATGTCCATGACGGGGGCAGGATTAGAACCTGCGGCCGTAGCGGTCTCGCCGTTCCAGACTGTAGCGCCTAGAACCGCACGGCCATTCCCGCCGGCTGGTCCACTTCCTCCGTCTATACAAACGACTCACTTTGCAGCGTTTGTTACAAATAAAACATGGACGCTGATTAGGTTTACTTTGCGCTGTGACGACGTTGCGCGACATTGGAACCACAGAAAACTAACAGAACTGTTACACAATAACTTACCGTGTCTGCCCACTTGTTGGGAGGTGGGTGTCACATTTTGATGCTTCCTTATTGTACATGAAGGGTGCTTGTGACCGACTGATGCCCATATTTCGTAGCTTGCTACAATTTTTGCTCCCACTCCTCTCCTTGGGGAAGAGCTGTGTGCCTGTTTTTAGTTACCTGCAAAAAAATTGAAAAAATATTAGTTTTCGTTTCTTATAATCGTTACTCTTGTAAACAGATTCACACGTACGTCTCTATGAAAGCTTTGAGGTACACAAAAGTAAAAATACATAAAACCAATTTAGCCAGTATATTTTCCTGAGGTACTGTCCCTGAAACCATATGTACTCTTAACTCCGTCTAAACTGCCCTCGAAAGGCCTAACGTATCGACCGACCGTCGTTTCTCCTCAGCCCACAGGCTTCACTGGGTGTGAATGTGGAGGGGCATGCGGTCAGCACGCCGCTGTCCCGGCCCTGTGTCAGTTTACGAGACCGGAGCTCCTGCTTCTAACTCAAGTAGCTCCTTAGTTTGCCTCACAAGGGCTGAGTGCACCCCACTTGCCAACAGCTCTTGACAGACCCGAACCTTCACCCACCCAAGTGCTAGCCAAGGCCGAAAGCGCTTATCTTCGGTGATCTGACGGGAACCGGGGTTCCTAATGCGGCAAGGCCGTTGGCATTATGTACTTCAGCGATCTTGTAAACAGATCTTTCATACAATTTTCTTCACGTTTTCTAAACTCACTTGCGTGGTTGTTGATAGCGTCTTCAAGATCAATGAATGTGTTCCCACATGAATTCTCATTCTGGAGAACACGAAACTGCATTGTCTGATTAAAAGTATCCAAACATCATTAATGGACATTAGTGAGGGGTGTGTCCACCCTTTGCCTTTAAGAAGCACTGAACTGCTGGGGACACTTTTAATGACTTTTCTGAATGTCTCTGGAGAAATAGCAACCCATTCTTTTCAAGAATCGAAACCAGAGGAGGCAGTGTTGTTGGACGCGCGGGTCTGAAGCGAAATCGACATTCTAATGGTCCTTTACTTGGCCAGGTTGGAACGCTAGGCAGGTCAGCCCACTCGAGGAATGAAACTTCCTGCCAGATTAAAACTGTGTGCGCCGACCGAGACTCGAACTCGAGACCTTTGCCTTTCGCGGGCAAGTGCTCTACCATCTGAGCTACCGAAGCACGACTCACGCCCCGTCCTCACAGCTGTAATTCTGCCAGTATCTCGTCTCCTACCTTCCAAACTTTACAGAAGCTCTCCTGCGAATTCTGGAAACATCCCCCAGGCTGTGCCTAAGCCATGTCTCCTCAGTATCCTTTCTTTCAGGAGTGCTAGTTCTGCCAGGTTCGCAGGAGAGCTTCTGTAAAGTTTGGAAGGTAGGAGACGAGATACTGGCAGAATTAAAGCTGTGAGGACGATGCGTGAGTCGTGCTTGGGTAGCTCAGATGGTAGAGCACTTACCCGCGAAAGGCAAAGGTCCCGAGTTCGAGTCTCGGTCCGGCACACAGTTTTAATCTGCCAGGAAGTTTCATATGAGCGTACACTCCGCTGCAGAGTGGAAATGTCATTCCACTTGAGGAATGTTACTGTCTACAGCCTGTTGGCTCACCTATGCTAATTTATTATAGGGTGCACTGTCACGCTGATACAATCAACGTCTCCGAAATGTTCCTCTAATGTACCTAGTACACAGAATGCTGTAAAATGCATTCACATTCTTTAACATTTACTGTTTTATTGTGTGCAGTAAGAGGGTCAGACCCTAACCACGAAAAACATCCGCATACCGTAACACCATCTACTCCGTACTTCTCTGTGGGAACTGACAAGTGATTCCTTCCGCAGATTTCATGCAATTTCTGACAACCACCGTTCGAAGTGTTCTACAGTCCGCGTCCGGTAGTACATCAGGTCTGCCTGGTCATGGCTTAGTGTGGATGTTTCCTCGCGTTTCCATTTCACAGTCACGTCACTAACAATCGACTTGGTCAGGTTTAGAAGGGTTGAAATGTCCCTGATGGATCTGTTACAGAAGTGACGTCCAATGACTAGTTGACGTTCTAAGTCACTGAACTCTCCAGACCGATCAACTCTGCTGTTACTGCGTCTCTACTGGCAACGTAATACTAACCTCCTGCTTTAATCCTGCTGGTTACGCTTTCTGGTGACGTCTGGTGGTCAGTTCCGCGTTACACATTGGTATCGGGATACCTTTGGTCAGATAATGTACAGAATGCAACCAAGTCAGGACGTGATGCATTCTGCTTGCTAACTCTTGGGACGGATGTTTACAAGGATCAAATTAGTCTGACATCAGCTAACAATACAGGAATGTACTGTTCAATCATGTATTAACATAGTAAAAGATGTGTTGTCTTGTAAGATACCTCGAAAATGCGCGAGGGGTGTGTTGCAAGCCAGTCACCATGACAGAAAGATCGTTTATGATATCAGGCAATCGTTGGACTCGTATACACAGTCGATTCTTGCTACTTCGATCCTCAATAATTCGAATATCTCGATAAATCGAACCAGTTGCCTGATGCCTTAAACAAACCTCGATAACATCTACATCTACATCTACATCCATACTCCGCAAGCCACCTGACGGTGTGTGGCGGAGGGTACCTTGAGTACCTCTATCGGTTCTCCCGTCTATTCCAGTCTCGTACTGTTCGTGGAAAGAAGGATTGTCGGCATGACTCTGTGTGGGCTCTAATCTCTCTGATTTTATCCTCAAGGTCTCTTCGCGAGATGGAGCAATATACTGCCTGACTCCTCGGTGAAGGTATGTTCTCGAAACTTTAACAAAAGCCCGTACCGAGCTACTGAGCGTCTCTCCTGCAGAGTGTTCCACTGCAGTTTATCTATCATCTCCGTAACGCTTTCGCGATTGCTGATTGATCCTGTAACGAAGCGCGCTGCTCTTCGTTGTATCTTCTCTATCTCTTCTATCAACCCTATCTGGTACGGATCCCACACTGCTCAGCAGTATTCAAGCAGTGGGCGAACAAGCGTACTGTAACCTACTTCCTTTGTTTTCAGATTGCATTTCCTTAGGATTCTTCCAATGAATCTCAGTCTGGCATCTGCTTCACCGACGATCAACTTTATATGATTATTCCATTTTAAATCACTCCTAATGCGTACTCGCAGATAATTTATGGAATTAACTGCTTCCAGTTGCTGACCTGCTATTTTGTAGCTAAATGATAAGGGATCTATCTTTCTATGTACTCGCAGCACATTACACTTGTCTACATTGAGATTCAATTGCCATTCCCTGCACCATGCGTCAATTCGCTGCAGATCCTCCTGCATTTCAGTACAATTTTCCATTGTTACAACCTCTCGTTACACCACAGCATCATCTGCAAAAAGCCTCAGTGACTTCCGATGTCATCCACCAGGTCATTTATGTACATTGTTAATAGCAACGGTCCTATGACACTCCCCTGTGGCACACCTGAAATCACTCTTACTTCGGAAGACTTCTCTCCATTGAGAATAACATGCTGCGTTCTGTTATCTAGGAACTCTTCAATCCAATCACATAATTGGTCTGATAGTCCATATGCTCTTACTTTGTTCATTAAACGACTGTGGGGAACTGTACCGAACGCCTTGAGGAAGTCAAGAAACACGGCATCTACCTGTGAACCCGTGTCTATGGCCCTCTGAGTCTCGTGGACGAATAGCGCGAGCTGGGCTTCACACAATCGTCTTTTTCGAAACCCATCGACGATATTGTGTGTGTTTTTTGTACACTCAATAAATCAAAGCGACTGTCATGACAAACCGCCTGCAGACACTGAAACTTCCTGGCAGATTAAAACTGTGTGCCGGACCGAGGCTCGAACTCGGGACCTTTGCCTTTCGCCGGCAAGTGCCGTACGAACTGAGCTACCCAAGCACGACTCACGCCCCGTCCTCACAGCTTTACTTCCGCCAGTACCTCTTCTCCTACTTTCCAAACTTCACAGAAGCTCTCCTGCGAACCGTGGAGAACCAGCACTCCTGAAAGAAAGGATTTTCCGGAGACATGGCTTAGCCACAGCCTGGGGGATGTTTCCAGAATGAGATTTTCACTCTCCAGCGGAGTGTGCGCTGATATGAAACTTCCTGGCAGGCAGTGTTTGATTCGAAGTCGGTGGCTGTTTAACTATCGGTACTTCTAATTATTTCATAATCTTTTCGTTCACTCTTAGCGACACTCCTTTGTTAATTGAAAAATACATAACCTAACACAGAACATAAATGACTTGTAAAAATTGCTATTAAGATGAACAATCGTGTCTCCCTCAAAAGAAGCAGATTATTGAGGCCGTAGAATGTGGAGTGGAAAAAACAAGATGTAGCGATTCCGCCATCCACGTTGTCGCAAACTGGAAGCAGAAAGATACGACTGCTGAAAAACGATCATGTAATAGGAGGAAGCGGAGCCGGTAAGGTGAGTTCCTGCGACCTGGAAGAACGCCAGCTAAAATGGTTTACACAGTGTAGAGGACAAAATATACCCGGAAGAAGTTATACGGTTGAAGGAAACGTTGAGTCATCGCCTGTGAGTCTTTGCACCGAAGGGTTCGGCACTAGGAAGGTGTATTTTAGATTTTGGTCACGGTATAAATTACAGTTTACTGAGAAAGCTCGAGATAAATGACACACAAAAATACCACTGATTTCTTTGCAAAATAAAAATATTGTAGGTACTTTCGAAAATTTGTTTGTGCCTTTCGTTTGCAAATTTAAAATTAATAAAATACACTGCCTGTTAAAAATATGAAGCACCCAGAAGAAATGGGCATTGGCAGGTATGCAAATGATTACAGCTGCAATTCTCTGTGAGACGTTGAATACCCACCGGAGTGCATTAGTTTATAAAAGACGTCATATTTACGACAGTGATTGTAACACATTCTTTATTTCACGATTGCAATTTTGGTCTTCGGCCATTATCAAATGCAGATTTTTGTGGCTTTAAGCCACTTGGTGGCTTAGTCACTTGATGCATAAGTGACTAGTGATGGGCTAACGAACATGAGTGTCTACAGACTATGTTGTTTTATGACATATGGATATGTGTGTCGCAATATGTAACAGCGTCACGAAGATATTTAATTATAATGACAACGTCATATAAATGTGTCAGCTCATTTTAAGTTGACATGACTTAAAGCCACAAAAATCTGCACTTGATAATGGCCTAAGGCTGAAACTGCAATCGTGAAATAAAGAAAGTGTTACAGTCACTGGTGTAAAGATGATGTCTTTTATAAAGTTCTACATGACTGTGAATCCCAGGTATAAAAAGTTAATGAAATTGAGTGCATTAGGATTGTTCGTGTTTAGTGTTGTTACCAGACCTGGCAGGGTATGTAAGGGGCGCGAAGAGCGTCAGATGTTGAGTGATCGACGAGGAGATGCCGCGCACTCGTCAGAGACAGCATTATCAGCACCTGACAGAGTTTGAAAGTGGAATCTCTGTCAGTCTCCATCCTGTCCACTCAGGGATCTGTGGCAATGAACAAGCCGACAGATTGGCTAGGATGGGGGCAACAACTCCATTTATTGGACCGGAACCTGTCTTGACAATCACCAAGGCTATGATCAAATTAGAACTACGGAACTGGCTTCGGAAACAGCACGTAGGATATTGGACCAAGGTCCATAAACAAAAACATGGTAAGGTAATGATGCCAAAGCCATGTTTTAAAAGAAGCTCTGTAATCCTGGGATTGAACAGGAAAGAGATGAAACTGATGACTGGACTGATGAGCGGCCATGGAAACTTCCAAAAACACCCACACACAATGGGTATAATGGAAATGAAGTCCCATGCTTCTTTACAGAGCGTAGGGGAACAATGCGGGAGACCCACACCGCCTTACTAGGCAAGGTCCTAATGGAGGTGGTTTGACGTTGCCTTCCTCCGACCGTAATGGGAATGAATGATGAAGACGACACAACAACACCCAGTCATCTCGAGGCAGGGAAAATTCCTGACCCCGCCGGGAATCGAACCCGGGACCCCGTGCTCGGGAAGCGGGAACGCTACCGCGAGACCACGAGGGGCGGACTGGGTATAATGGAGGGGACCCTAAATGTAGGATCTGTGATGAGGGTGAAGAAACTGCATCACACCTAATCTTTGAATGCATGGCAATGGAGAGTAAAAGATACAGAATCTTCGGGACAACTAGATCCGAAGAAATTGTGTCTAAAAAAAACTGGTAGAGGGACTCCTTGCTCTATTTAAGGGCACTGGCTGGCTTTACTAGATACACAGGGAGCGATACCGCACAATAAACTTAGTTTCGGTGCGGGCAGTGGCGGGTTAGATCTAAGCTGTTTTAGCTCTCCTGTTAAAATCAAATCAAATCAGTCTCCATTTGGACAACTGGCCGAATAGTGCAATATCCAGGTTTGCGGGGTATTCAGATGCGACAGCGACCCGACGTTGGACTGCGTGGGAACTTGGGTGCAAGCGTGCTCGCCGTCACGATTCCCATCTACAACGTTTGACCACCACAAGGGAGTATCGTCGTATTGTGCACCAAGCATATCGTAAGCCCTTCACATCTGTGCCCGCCATCCGAGTAAGTAATGAACTACCTACACCACCCTGTGTCATTCCGCAGCTCTGGTCGGAGGCTAGCAGCGCACGGACCAGGGAATTACAGTTCCATCCATAGGCTGCCGTTGGCAGCGCAACGCAAACGGCTGCGTCTGTAGTGGCGCCGTCATATGTAAGCACGAACTGCCGACGAGAAGCGTTGCATTGTGGTCGGCGATGATTCGCAGTTCTGCAGTATTTCGGATGACCATGCTTCCAACGTCTTCGAGACGCACAGCGATGTTACTCCTGCCGTCGTGGTTTGGGGAGCCATCGGATGTGACATCCAGTCCCAACTGGTATTGGTGGCGGGAGCTCTGACGACACAACGGTACATCACCGACATCCTATGTCCTCATCTGTTCCTCTCAAGCGACAATATCGTGGTGACATTTTCCAGCAAGACAATGCTCGCCGACACATGGCACGTGCCTCTGTTAACTGTCTGTATGATGCTGAGGTTCTCCCGTGGCCACAGAAATCGCCAATAGAACATGTGTGAGAGCATCTCGGACGTCAACCCTGTCCCAGTGTCACTGTCCAGGATATAAAATTAAGGACGAGTACTACCAGCAACGGGCCAGCTTCCCTCAGGAGAGGATGTAAAACACTTACGACACTTTCGCCAACCGAATCAGTGCGTGCATCAACGCCAGAGGAGCTGCAACGTCTTACAGACAAGTGGACTCGTACTGTCAATTCTTTGTAAATTTGATTCGATGTTCTGAAAACTGAAGTAACATCAAATACGTTCTGGATGCGAAGTCTCGTTTTGTCCCCCCCCCCCCCCTCCCCTCCTCCACCGCTTTGCTTCATTTTTTTGTCACTTTATACTTCCCTCTGTAAAGAGATAAAAATGTTATTGATATTACAGTGCTAATTTTTATCTTTGCTATTTTGTCTAAAACTGACATGGTGAGACCGTGGCTGTGTACAATTAACGCAGGTAAATTCTTACAAACAAGAAAACAGCAACCAGCCACTATTAATACTGCTATTTATTTACGTAAATAGCGTCGTTACCGGTTTCGAACCGGCAAGTTCATCATCAGACGGTTATTCACGTGATTTTCAAGATACACTTTACATTATCGTCCGTTTTCAATTTTTATTATTCCACAGTGGCGAAGTACACTCCTGGAAATGGAAAAACGAACACATTGACACCGGTGTGTCAGACCCACCATACTTGCTCCGGACACTGCGAGAGGGCTGTACAAGCAATGATCACACGCACGGCACAGCGGACACACCAGGAACCGCAGTGTTGGCCGTCGAATGGCGCTAGCTGCACAGTATTTGTGCACCGCCGCCGTCAGTGTCAGCCAGTTTGCCGTGGCATACGGAGCTCCATCGCAGTCTTTAACACTGGTAGCATGCCGCGACAGCGTGGACGTGAACCGTATGTGCAGTTGACGGACTTTGAGCGAGGGCGTATAGTGGGCATGCGGGAGGCCGGGTGGACGTACCGCCGAATTGCTTAACACGTGGGGCGTGAGGTCTCCACAGTACATCGATGTTGTCGCCAGTGGTCGGAGGAAGGTGCACGTGCCCGTCGACCTGGGACCGGACCGCAGCGACGCACGGATGCACGCCAAGACCGTAGGATCCTACGCAGTGCCGTAGGGGACCGCACCGCCACTTCCCAGCAAATTAGGGACACTGTTGCTCCTGGGGTATCGGCGAGGACCATTCGCAACCGTCTCCATGAAGCTGGGCTACGGTCCCGCACACCGTTAGGCCGTCTTCCGCTCACGCCCCAACATCGTGCAGCCCGCCTCCAGTGGTGTCGCGACAGGCGTGAATGGAGGGACGAATGGAGACGTGTCGTCTTCAGCGATGAGAGTCGCTTCTGCCTTGGTGCCAATGATGGTCGTATGCGTGTTTGGCGCCGTGCAGGTGAGCGCCACAATCAGGACTGCATACGACCGAGGCACACAGGGCCAACACCCGGCATCATGGTGTGGGGAGCGATCTCCTACACTGGCCGTACACCACTGGTGATCGTCGAGGGGACACTGAATAGTGCACGGTACATCCAAACCGTCATCGAACCCATCGTTCTACCATTACTAGACCGGCAAGGGAACTTGCTGTTCCAACAGGACAATGCACGTCCGCATGTATCCCGTGCCACCCAACGTGCTCTAGAAGGTGCAAGTCAACTACCCTGGCCAGCAAGATCTCCGGATCTGTCCCCCATTGAGCATGTTTGGGACTGGATGAAGCGTCGTCTCACGCGGTCTGCACGTCCAGCACGAACGCTGGTCCAACTGAGGCGCCAGGTGGAAATGGCATGGCAAGCCGTTCCACAGGACTACATCCAGCATCTCTACGATCGTCTCCATGGGAGAATAGCAGCCTGCATTGCTGCGAAAGGTGGATATACACTGTACTAGTGCCGACATTGTGCATGCTCTGTTGCCTGTGTCTATGTGCCTGTGGTTCTGTCAGTGTGATCATGTGATGTATCTGACCCCAGGAATGTGTCAATAAAGTTTCCCCTTCCTGGGACAATGAATTCACGGTGTTCTTATTTCAATTTCCAGGAGTGTATTTTTGGTGTGTTGCTGCCGTCGCAACAAAATCGCGCGAAGTTTTCGACGGCAACAACACACCAAAAATACTTCGCCACAGTGGAATAATAAAAATTGAAAACGGACGATAATGTAAAGTGTATCTTGAAAATCACGTGAACAGCCGTGTGGTGATGAACTTGCCATTTCGAAATCGGTAACGGCGCTATTTACATAAATAAATAGCGGTGTTAATAGTGGCTGGTTGCTGTTTTCTTCTTTGTAAGAATTTACCTACATTAATTTTTATCGTTGTTTTTGTAGAGAAAACCCATACTTGGAATTTTTGTTGATTCCATCTTAATAAACCAAACTTTCGTTACATCGGACTCTTCATTTGTCTGTAGCTCTCAGTGTGCAGCTGTGCCTGTGAACGCTGAATGCACCGGCTTGTGATGTTTTATGTTTTATGGTTTGAGTTGACAATGCGCGGGCGCTCTTACGATTCAAGTTCTGACGAGACATAATGACATACAAAAACTAAAGGTAGGTTATAACTCAAGACTTCTGTACCGCTTATATGTCTGTCGGTATAATAAGGGCTGTTTTATCTGGTTTCCTTGTTTTTAGCACTTGAAAATGGGATAATGTTGTCCTGAAACATGTTGTGGTAATGACCACACGATTGACAACTGCGATGAGTATTCTAAATGTTGCTCTTCATTTGTCGTTCGTCTATTATTAGGAAGACTATGAAAGGATACAATAAGAGGCTTTCGGTGATTTACTGCCATTCTTATCTAACAGATCACACACTTGTTCGTCTGGCTGCCTCTCCTACTGCATGTGTTTCGTAGCCTAGTGCTGAATTAATTAAACAAAGAGGGTCAGCAGGGAAGCTGCAGACCAATGAAAGTTAGTAGATTCTGGTAATGAAATCATCTATTCGGAAATTAGCACACTAATGCAAGCTAGGCCTGTCACAAATCTCCGTGAAGCTATTGCTCACAACTAACAGGGTCCTGGCGGGCAATTGACTTTCGTAAATAGTTACACTTACAGAATAATGTCCAGTCCCTATTACACAGAGTGCGGAAAGTAAATCAAACTGAAACGTAATATAGGAGGAAGCGAGCCATGGGTAAAGAATGCAGCCACGAAAATCAGGTATTCGGACGATAAAGCTTACCACGCTACGACATGTGATACATCGTGGTGCAGATTCTACTATAGCACACTCGCAAGCTGAGGTTGCGGCTCCCTCCCTAAGGCCGGTATTACACTATCAAATTTCTTTGTCAAAGATTTGATCAAAGATGTGATCCAATATTCCGTCCAATATATTTGACAAAGATCTTTGACGTAGCGCTAGAAGGGGTATTACACTGTCATCAAATTATTCGTCAAAGTTCAAGATGGCTGGCAACAACTTGTTATTAACCGCAGCAGTTCTACGTACTCCAATTGCATTGTGTGCACATGCGGAAAAGAAGTGGGGGGGGGGGGGGGGGAAATGGAACCATACATACGAGGTTGACAGTCTTAAATGTCCTGGGATTACAACTTGATAATAAATTCAGTTGGGAGGAGCACACCACAGAACTGCAGAAACGTCTTAACAAATCTGTATTTGCAATTCGAGTGTTAGCAGACATAGGCAACATGAAAATGAAAAAGCCTGCATACTTTCATTCCATAATGTCATATGGGATAATATTTTGGGGTAAATCTTGAAGTCAAACAAAAGTTTTCAAGGTCCAAAAGCGTGTAATACGTATTATTTGTGGAGTAAATTCACGGACCTCCTGCAGAAACCTCTTCAAAGAAATGGGTATACTAACTACTGCCTCTCACTATATTTACTTCTTAATGAAATTTGTCGTAAATAATATATATCTTTTTCCAACAAACAGTTCATACATACAATACCAGGAACAAAAATGATCTGCACAAGGACTTAAAAGCACTTACTTTAGTTCAAAAAGGGGTTCACTACTCAGGAACACTCATCTTCAATAATTTGCCAGGAAACATAAAAAATTTAGTTAGAAATAAAGATCAGTTTAAAAGGAGCCTGAAAGACTTGCTACTGGCCAACTCCTTCTACTCCATTGGCGAAATTTTTAATAGAAACAAATGATGTATTGTATTTATTCATACTATTAGTATTTTTATTTCAGCTTAAAAAAAATCGACATGTTCCACATCCTCGAGGATCTCCTCAGCACGGAGCTATGGAACGAAAAACTAATCTAATCTGGGTGAAGCCGTGGGTTTTACGACGACACGATAAAAGCATTCAACAAAACTTGTTGCGTGAGCTTACAGTGGAAGACGTCAAGTCGTACATCAATTACTTAAGAATGGATGAGCATACATTTCTGTATGTGCTCAATGAAGTGTATCCTCATATCACAAAGCACAATATTCACTTAAGAACTGCTACATCTTCAGAACACAGGCTCACTATAACACTCCGATTCCTTGCTACAGGAGAGGGTTATGTTAGGTTAGGTTAGGTTAGGTCAGGTCAGGTCAGGTCTCCAATCTTCTTAATCTTTTTTGTATTCAGGGTGTCTCACGTTGTAAAGCGCCTCATCAGTTTCATACATCTCTATTAATTTTGTAGTTGTCGGCACACACCAGTTGTATTTACCAGCAATGTTTATAAAAACACTACAGACGACAGAACGCTGCAGCGATGCTAGCGCTCCATGTGGTAACATGTCACATTGTAGTGAACAGAAGACAAGCGGTTTCTTTGATCAAATATACAGCGAGGCCCTAGATTTGATCAAATATTGGACGACATTTGACAAAGTCCCTATTACACTATCAAATATCTTTGACAAAGATATTGGACAAAGATATTGGACAAAGAAATTTGATAGTGTAATACCGGCCTAAGGCAAATCATGACGAGCAGGTTGCAGCTGGCTAATCACGAAGCCGCTGCCACTCGCAGCAAAATGGCGGCAACTGCCACGCAGTGGTTCTCGCGATGTAGACTCTCTCAGAAACTGAAACATAAATGGCCCGGATAGGGGGTCTTCGGGCTATTTGTAACCTCGGAAGCCACGCCTCGGTTAACAACTACACAGCGCAACGCAATTAAAGCATGACTTTTTAAAAAAAAAACCGTAACTGTGTCCCGTTTCAACGGATAAGCTTGAAATTTGGCTGAAAGGTGCATACAACTTTCCTCCGTAATGGTGCAGAAGCGTGGAGGCCTGCGACTTCAACCTCGCGCCCGAAGACGCTTCATACAGCAAGGTGTCTATACTTGGACGGCAAGGTGTCGATACTTGCGAAAAACAGGCCAGGGTTCAGAAGTTCATGCGACGTGTGATGTCACATTGGCGTCAAATTTCACCACCGTTCTGCTCAATGCCACCGCCAGTGGCCGGCAGAGGAGAATATTTCAGACACCTAACCGCTCAGAATCGGAACGAAAAGGGCCTCAGTGGGTGACATAAATGGCGACAGTTGAAGCACTCTTCCCTTAGAACGTTGATTCCTACACATTTCGAAAACGACAATTCGCAGTGCGATGAGTAACAGGTAGACGTTGTTAACAATGTTTGACAACTCTGATACCCTCGGAAGTTTCAACCCTTCTGCATGGACATTGTCAGGCTGCATTCCCATCGAAGGTGATCACACACCTTTGGAGTGCAGTGCGAGCGCAATTTTTGCTTCTGTGGTCAGGGTGGAGCCACTTGTGACCGTGCGAATCCATTCGAAAAAATTTTAACGTGATCCGAAGCAGCAAAGAGTCCTTATGATTTTGCAGTGGTCCTGTTTCTCACCCTGCTATGGCATGATCACAAAGGGTTGCGACTTTGACACATGCACGAATAAAATGGCGAAGGATCTCTCTGAGATCCCCCCCACCTTCCCTATTTTGGGAAAACACTCGCTCATGGTAAAGGATCCCTCTGAGATTCCCCCCTCCCCCTTCTTCCTCAGTTTGGGGAAACCCTCGGTGCGAACCGCTCATGTTTACTGAGAATTTTAAAAATATACCTTCACAGAGAAAACTTGCAGGGTACCATGAGGTTCCTACAGGTCGGCAAACACGTAACACCCCTTCAAAGCCAGGTGCCTGCCTGCAGGCGAATGAAGTTCTGAGCTCTGGCATCTTTTTTATTTTTTTACAAGTGTCGACACTGTGCAGTTTGAAGTGTCTTCGAGATCGAGGTTGACGACCCAGATCGGCATGTTTTTTCACCATTACAGAGGAACGTTCTAAGCAGTCTGTGCTGAACGTGTGGGTCCTATTCTGTCATTCGGCGCAACGGATTAATCTGAGATGTACCCTTTACCCTGTGGCTCCTCAAGATGCAATTTCCAACCCCACACTGCTACAGAAGTCATACAGACGCTCCTAACGTTCTAAAGACAAATGCCTGAAAAACTTTCAGCAATAAATATCTTCTGGAGTCGTCCGCTGTAAGGAAATGATAAATTCACAAAATTTCTTTCGTAACTAGTGTGATACTTGGGTACGGGAGTAGTGCTACTTAGTGTAAGAAAAAAATGAAACTAACGAATATATATATATATTTTTTTTTTTTGCAAAAATTCTGAGAAATCACAATGGCACTTTTAGTTATGAACTGAACAAGTTATTACCGGGTTCTTTTCGGAATGTAAAGTTACCTCTTAAGGATAGGATTCGCTAATGAAATTTCTATACAAAGTTTAAGATTGTTGTTGACTTGGCAGAATGGCTGAGAGCTGCGCCTACTCAACTTCAATAATTATCCATTAGAATGTTGCTAGGTATGGTCGAGGCTGTCGCGTGTGAAATGCAGTGAAGTGTACTGTTGTGGAGGAAATATGGAGCTCGCAAGAGCTGTAGCGCACAATACCGTAAGCTGCGATGACTGCTGTCTGCGCCGCTCGCTGCTGACAAATAAGATAACTCTCGTTCTATCTGGATTCACCTTCGCCAATCAAACTCTCCCTACACTTTGATGAAGTCAAGGACTCCTATTCGCCCCTAGTCTACCTATTGGCGTGGTACACTGGTCAGATAACCAGTCCACTGCGATTCCACTCAAAAATTTGCTCGCAGGTGTTTAACTATAACTCTGTCCGTTCACACCGCACAATAAGTGTGGTGGCCAACACAGTGAACAATGCTTAATCGCAAGGCCTCAATATAGAGTCGCACTCCGATTCGCTCTCGACAGAGGTGCTCTCCCAATGAAGTACTGAGGAGAGACTTGTTCCTCGCTCCAAGAGCGACAACGGAACGGCCCCTCTCCACGCCAGATGTGAAGGAGTATATCTTTCGGTCTCTTCCATTACTCCTTCAGCTCAAGGCGTCAGGAATATCGTGTGCCAATCAGCATTGCTCTTCTAAAACGGGAGAATGACGTTTTGTTTAAGGCGACCAATCCGGAAATCTGTAGCATCGGCATTTGGCGTTTGCTGTCTCCCTGTGAAAACCTCTGAACCTGCGTGCTATGTTTGTAAAGAATGCGTAGGCTGGGCGCTCCCACACAATGTAGCGGAATTTGCTTTTAAGCCGAACACATGGTCGTTCTCCCTTTCACTCGGGCGAACGCCGTCTGCTCTACGGGCGGTGACCGGCCGACATAGATAGGTTGACTCGTCCTCTAAAGGGACCGGCCTCCTGGCGTGTGGTTTGCCACTCCCGTACTAAACGCTTTTGTGACCGTCGTGTCTTGAATTTGTGTGTGTACGCCAGCCTCGAGTATTTCAACCTCAGTGTGTACTTGCGATTTACTTGTTATTTGCATATCGTTTACATGAATTCATATGACATTGACTTTATCTTATCGAGTTTGGGTTCGAATGAAGCGTCTTGATGTGCGGAATATGATTGTGAGGGCGGAATATGTAAGCAATGAAGGTCAGGAGACCACGACGTCTTACAGCAGCTTTGAACCAAATTTCAACCTTAATGTTGGAATGGAAAACAATTACAGTCTTTTGAAAAACTATTCTTTTAGTTCTATTGTGCAGTGTAGTTTCTCATAGCCAGCATAATAGCAGTTGGATGCAGAACCGTTTCCGCGGCCTGGTGGAGTGGCACCGTCCTTTGAACCAAAATTGGGACACCTGTTTGTGCGCGAATTCTCAGAGCGAGGGATGTGTGGTGTCACCGCCAGACACCACACTTGCTAGGTGGTAGCCTTTAAATCGGCCGCGGTCCGTTAGTACATGTTGGACCCGCGTGTCGCCACTATCGGTGATTGCAGACCGAGCGCCGCCACACGGCAGGTCTAGAGAGACTCCCTAGCACTCGCCCCAGTTGTACAGCCGACTTTGATAGCGATGGTTCACCGACTACATACGCTCTCATTTGCAGAGACGACAGTTTAGCATAGCCTTCAGCTACGTCATTTGCTACGACGTAGCAAGGCGCCATATTCTTCAAGAATGTATTCTGAATTGATAATACTGTGAATCATGTACAGTCAAGTGCGGCGCGAATCACTAATGGATTAGAGTTAAGTATCAAACTAATTACGTCCGCTTTCTGAATTATAATTCCTTGTCATGTTCCAGACCTCACGTCAGTATAGTCCTTCCCTCCTCACGCCAACCTGCGTGAGCTAAAACGCGTGCATTTCGGCCTCCTCTAGTAACACGGTGTTGGCTCTTCTGCCAACACAACAGGATGTAACAGGTGTAGCTGTGCCACGGTATGACTGGACTTAAATATGAAGTAACGGCCAGGGAACTTTGTTGGATTTCACCATCTTGGGCGTTTTCTGTGTTAATTAAACTGTGAATGTCAAAGATACCTCTGCCCCTCCCATCAGTAGCCTTCTATGCACACAAGACATACGTGGTGTCTGCCGGCCTGTGGAAATTAATTCAATAGTATAAAAAGGGTAGGCTGTGGGCCTATGGGGTATCGTGCGACTGGATTCGTGATTTCCTGTCAGGAAAGTCGCAGTTCGTAGTAATAGACGGCAAATTATCGAGTAAAACTGAAGTGATATCAGGTGTTCCCCAGGGAAGCGTCCTGGGACCTCTGCTGTTCCTGAGCCGGCCGAAGTGGCCGCGCGGTTCTGGGCGCTGCAGTTTGGAATCCTGCGTCGGGCATGGATGTGTGTGATGTCCTTAGGTTAGTTAGGTTTAAGTAGTTCTAAGTTCTAGGGGACTGATGACCTCAGAAGTTGAGTCCCATAGTGCTCAGAGCCATTTGAACCATTTTTTCTGCTGTTCCTGATCTATATAAATGACCCGGGTGACAATCTGAGCAGTTCTCTTAGGTTGTTCGCAGATGATGCTGTAATTTACCGTCTAGTAAGGTCATCCGAAGACCAGTATCAGTTGCAAAGTGATTTAAAAAAGATTACTGTATGGTGTGGCAGGTGGCACTTGACGCTAAATAACGAAAAGTGTGAGGTGATCCACATGAGTTCCAAAAGAAATCCGTTGGAATTCGATTACTCGATAAATAGTACAATCCTCAAGGCTGTCAATTCAACTAAGTACCTGGGTGTTAAAATTACGAACAACTTCAGCTGGAAAGACCACATAGCTAATATTGTGGGGAAGGCGAGCCAAAGGTTGCGTTTCATTGGCAGGACACTTAGAAGATGCAACAAGTCCACTAAAGAGACAGCTTACACTACACTCGTTCGTCCTCTGTTAGAATATTGCTGCGCAGTGTGGGATCCTTACCAGGTGGGATTGACGGAGGACATCGAAAGGGTGCAAAAAAGGCAGCTCGTTTTGTATTATCACGTAATAGGAGAGAGAGTGTGGCAGTTATGATACGCGAGTTGGGATGGATGTCATTAAAAGAAAGACCTTTTTTCGTCGCGGCGAGATCTATTTACGAAATTTCAGTCACCAACTTTCTCTTCCGAATGCGAAAATATTTTGTTGAGCCCAACCTAGGAATGATCATAAAAATAAAATTAGAGAAATCAGAGCTCGAACAGAAACGTTTAGGTGTTCGTTTTTCCCGCGCGCTGTTCGGGAGTGGAATGGTAGAGAGATAGTATGATTGTGGTTCGACGAACCCTCTGCCAAGCACTTAAATGTGAATTGCAGAGTAATCATGTAGATGAAGTTTGGCAACTTATCGATTAATCTACAAATCTATCTCAGTGTAGTATGAAAGCACTAGGAAATTTATCAGGAGTCCGAATGTGTGATAGAAATGAAAGAATTAATTTTATTCCTCTCTTTTCCTTTGTGGGAGGGCTGGTATGGACAGTCGTTGCGGCCTCGCCACGTGCCATATCAGTTTCACCAGATCACTGCGTTACACGCTATTCTAAATTTTTGTGAGGTCCCTCGTCCCTCGAATTATCGATGGTGTATTGAACTCCACCTGTCGCACGTGTTTCGTGTGGATCCCAGACAGCAGTGAGGCAGGCCCACGGTCGGTGTTCCGTGATGCAGACGTGCAGCTCTGAATGGGATTCCGGGCGGCGTTCACCACCTGCTGTCGGCTGCGGTACCGCTACACGGCGCGGTTCGCGGCGGGCCTTAAAAGGCGACGCGGCCGGAGCCAGCCGGGACCCACGGGGCGCGCAAGGCAAGGACGCCGCGCAGCCGTCGGCCCGTTAAGGCCCCTGGTCCAGTTGGCGAGAGGCGCACAACTCTGACTAGTAGCGACACAGCGTCCAACGAAAAGTATCGGTATTTCAGTATACCTAAACACAGACCTTGCCGTTGGTGGGGAGGCTTGCGTGCCTCAGCGATACAGATGGCCGTACCGTAGGTCCAACCACAACAGAGGGGTATCTGTTGAGAGGCCAGACAAACACGTGGTTCCTGAAGAGGGGCAGCAGCCTTTTCAGTAGTTGCAGGGGCAACAGTCTGGATGATTGACTGATCTGGCTCTGTAACACTAACCAAAACGGCCTTGCTGTGCTGTTACTGCGAACGGCTGAAAGCAAGGGGAAACTACAGCCGTAATTTTTCCCAGGGTATGCAGCTTTACTCTATGGTTAAATGATGATGGCGTCCCCTTGGATAAAATATTCCGGAGGTAAAATAGTCCCCCATTCGGATCTCCGGGCGGGGACTACTCAGCAGGATGTCGTTATCAGGAGAAAGAAAACTGGCGTTCTGCGGATCGGAGCGTGGAATGTCAGATCCCTTAATCGGGCAGGTATGGTAGAAAATTTAAAAACGGGAAATGGATAGGTTAAAGTTAGATATAGGGGGAATTAGTGAAGTTCGGTGGCAGGTGAATACAGGGTTATAAATACAAAATCAAATAGGGGTAACGCAGGAGTAGGTTTAATAATGAATAAAAAAAATATGAGTGCGGGTAAGCTACTACAAACAGCATAGTGAACGCATTATTGTGACCACGATAGACACGAAGCCCACGCCTACTACAGTAGTACAAGTTTATATACCAACTAGGTCCATGGAGAAGAAATAAAAACTTTGAGGTTCGCCGATGACATTGTAATTCTGTCAGAGACAGCAAAGGAATTGGATGAGCAGGTGAACGGAATGGACAGTGACGAGTGTATAAGATGAACATAAACAAAAGCAAAACGAGGATCACAGAATGTAGTCGAAGTAAGTCGGGTGATGCTGAGGGAGTTAGATTAGGAAATGAGACGCTTAAAGTAGTAAATGAGATTTGCTATTTGGGGAGCAAAATAGCTGACGATCGTCGAAGTAGAGAGGATATAAAAGGTAGACTGGCAATGGCAAGGAAAGCGTTTCTGGAGAGGAGGAATTTGTTAACATCGAGTATAGATTTAAGTGTCAGAAGTCGTTTCTGAAAGTATTTGTATGGAGTGTAGCCATGTATGGAAGTGAAACATGGACGATAAATAGTTTGGACAAGAAGAGAATAGAAGCTTTCGAAATGTGGTGCTACAGAAGAGGCCGGCCGAAGTGGCCGTGCGCTTCTAGGCGCTGCAGTCCGGAACCGCGAGACCGCTACGGTCGCAAGTTCGAATCCTGCCTCGGGCATGGATGTGTGTGATGTCCTTAGGTTAGTTAGGTTTCACTAGTTCTAAGTTCTAGGGGACTACTGACCTCAGAAGTTGAGTCCCATAGTGCTCAGAGCCATTTGAACCATTTTTTTGCTATAGAAGAATGCTGAAGATTAGATGGGTAGATCACGTAACTAATGAGGAGGTATTGAACAGAATTGGGGAGAAGAGGAGTTTGTGGCACAACTTGACAAGAAGAAGGGACCGGTTGGTAGGACATGTTCTGAGGCATTAAGGGATCACAAATATAGCATTGGAGGGCAGCGTGGAGGGTAAAAATCGTAGAGGGAGACCAAGAGATGAATACATTAAGCAGGTTCAGAAGGATGTAGGTTGCAGTAAGTACTGGGAGATGAAGAAGCTTGCACAGGATAGAGTAGCAAGGAGAGCTGCATCAAACCAGTCTCAGGACTGAAGAGAACAACAACAACACAGTATAAAACCGTTAAACCCCCAAGCTCGACTCTTTAAACAATCGAATTCCAATAGGTCCCGAACTGGGTCTCCTACAATGATATATTTCGTACCTCCATTCAATGGTATATGTGTATGGTATACTGTGCCGCGCGTGATTAGCCGAGCGGTCTGAGGCGCTGCAGTCCCAGCGGAGGTTCGAGTCCTCTGTCGGGCATGGGTGTGTGTGTGTTTGTCCTTACGATAATTTAGGTTAAGTAGTGTGTATGCTTAGGGGCTGATGACCTTAGCAGTTAAGTCCCATAAGATTTGACACACATTTGAACATTTTTTGCATACTGTCTTCAAAATACGAGGGACGTTCAATAAGTAATGCAGTTTACTATTTCCGAAAGCAGGTTGCTTTAATTCGGGATACCAATACAACATGTCATACTCCATTCTTCTGGCTACAAAACTCTATTTCTCGCCGGCCGCGGTGGCCAAACGGTTCTAGGCATTTCAGTCCGGAACCGCGCGATCGGTACGGTCGCATGTTCGAATCCTGCCTCGGGAATGGATGTGTGTGATGTCCTTAGGTTAGTTAGGTTTAAGTAGTTCTAAGTTCTAGGGGACTGATGACCACAGATGTTGAGTCCCATAGTGCTCAGAGCCATTTGAACCATTTTCAACTGAGCCACGATGAGCAGCGGAGATGTGTTTGGGAGACGTTACAGACAGGGTATTATCACCCAGCGTTTGTGCAGAACAGGCCTCAGGTATCAGTTAATTTTAGTGCCAGTAACAGTTTAAGCAATTCTAATCGTGCGCCACTGTGCGTCATGAAATGACAACGAAAATTCAGATCAGAGTAATGAGTCAGATTACTGATTTATTTGACGAGGAAATTTAGCAAAATTTGAATAATTATTCTGGTAGACTCCTTTTAAGTGCTACAAAAGTCGTTAGAATTACATTTTCGTGTACAAGATGCTCTTGCACCTTCGCAAATAAATGTAGATATTGGCCCGACCCATCAGCCGCCTCCAAGAAATTACGCGCTTCCTTGTGTTCCGGTGAATTAACGCAAATGCATTGCGTTGCATCACCTGGCGGGCAAACCACTGACAAGGGGAGGCCGCCAATTGCGAAATTCAGATTCGATTCATACTGCGCATAATAAAAGGTCATGGCCAGAGGTGTAATGTGGCAAAGCACCAAGATGCACTTCTCAGCCGTTGTCGAGAAAATCGACAGTTAAAAGAAACCGTTGCGGTAAAATACTCTCTACGATCTAAAATTCTCTACAGCGTCGTGGCGCAGCGGTAAGCGCTCTAGTTCGTAATCCGAAGGTCGCCGGATCGAATTTCGCGCTATGCAACCTTTTTTTTTTGGTATTTGTTTTTTATAATTCAAATATATATATATATATTTCCCGGCAATCAATTGCAACAATTATGCATATAATAAGTTGTTGAAAGTCGTTTGTCGTGGAAAAACTGGCGACTTCGAACATCATTATGTTTTCCGCAAACAAAGTTGTATTTCACAAACGTTATTAATTGTCTTCATAATGTTAACCACGCATAGTTAACGGAAGACGTAGAAACGATATTCCGAAACGAATACGTATAGCGTAAGTCAAACGTTGGAATTAGAATAGAGACCCCACGAACACAAATTTGCTGTGGCAGGTACGAAATATAAACTCCGTTACTCGTTCGTTACACTTGAATGACAGATGTTGAACGGGCCGAAACGAGCCGCCGCATAACAAAAAATGGCTCTGAGCACTATGGGACTCAACTGCTGTGGTCATAAGTCCCCTAGAACTTAGAACTACTTAAACCTAACTAAGCTAAGGACAGCACACAACACCCAGCCATCACGAGGCAGAGAAAATCCCTGACCCCGCCGGGAATCGAACCCGGGAACCCGGGCGTGGGAAGCGAGAACGCTACCGCACGACCACGAGATGCGGGCCGCCGCATAACAGCGTAGTTGCCTGCTAACTTCGAAAGAAGGTAGATGCGGTCTCTAGCTCAACTTATAACATTGTCGAAAATCAGTGCGGATGGAGAGCTTTGGTACACCCTGTTAAAAAAAAAAAAACGGAAAAATGGAGGCGGTACAATTGGAGAGCGATCCGCCTTCACCAACATGCATAAGCAATTCATTAAAACTTATATATATATATATATATATATATATATATATATATATATATATATATATATATATATGAATACAAAAAACTAATAATAAAAAAACGTTGCATGGCGCGAGATTCGATCCGGCGACCTTCGGATTACAAACCCGAGCGCTTACCGCTGCGCCACGACGCTGTGGAAAGTTATTTTTCCTAGAAAGTATTTCACCGCAACGGTTAACGGTTTCTTTTAACTGTCGATTTTCTCGACAACGGCTGAGAAGTGCAACTTGGTGCTTTGCCACATTACACCTCTGGCCATGAGCTTTTATTATGCGCAGTATGAATGGAATCTGAATTTCACAATTGGCGGCCTCCCCTTGTCAGTCCTCCTCGTCAGCACCCATATACTGCAGCCGCAGTACACCAGCTCCACACTGACTACTCACGCGCCCTCTGGGGTTCCTCTGCTGCTCTTTCGATTGAACAATACCTGCGAGCTGTAACTGTTTTAGGAACTGGTATTTTCCTTCCATCGTGTATCAACCTCTATTAGTTATTACAGAGCGGCATATCCATATGTGGAATTTAGTTATACCAACATAATATATTCCTTTTTGATATAGTAAGGAGTGAGAAGCCGCTTCAGCTCTTTAATCTTTTCGTTATCAGATCACCCTCACTGGCTCTCGCCACCTACTCTGTGGTGTCCCTCCGCAGCTCCTGGTCTCGCAGTTGCGTTCTCTCTTCCCGAGCACGGGGTCCCGGGATCGATTCCCGGCGGGGTCAGGCATTTTCACCTGCCTCGAGATCACTGGGTGTTTGTGTTGTCCTCATCATTGAATTATCAATCATGAAAGTGGCAATATTGGACTGAGCAAAGGATGGGAATTTGAATGGGCCCTGATAACAGCGCAGTTCAGCGCCCCAAAAACCAAACATCACTATCATCTGTGGTGTCCAGGATGTGGCTAATCTCTGTGGTGGAGAGTGACGGTGAGCCCAAGCCCACAGCGACGTGCATGCGCTCTGCCAGATGCACCTCTTCGTCATGTTGCAGGAGCTGCTCTCTACACAGGGCGCCTTCTTCCCTGGACTCTACTGGGAGAGGTCTCCTTCCTCTGCTCCTGGATGGAGTTTCTGGCGACCCCTGTCTACTGTTGCTCCTGCAGGAAGCGCGTGCCAGTAGCGCCGACTTCGTGGGTAGCGCTGCCGCCTCCGGTCTCCGTTGGCCTACCCTCTGCTCAAGCACAATGCTGGGACCCTGAGGGTCCCTCCTGTCGTTCTGAAGAAATTACAGGTGGCCGTAGCCCGCTGGCGCCACCCATCTCCAGCACGGCAACGCATGGATCAGCAGCAGTAATTGCAGCCAACAGAGTCACCAGCTCACCACTGGTGACTGGCTGCTGTTGAGGGTGGGTGGGTTCTCGACCAGTTCCAGCACTTCACCATCCACAGAAGCTGTTTGGTGCTGCTTCAGGTGCTCACTGATGGATGTCTGCTTGTCTGACGAGATCTCCTGAGGAGTCGTAGATGTGTTCGTCGTCGCTTCGCAGGAGAACCTGCTCACTGAACGGAGTGATAAGGAGCGGGCAGAGAGTGGATGAGTGGTGAGGAGGGGGGCATAGAGGAGGTGGCCAGGAGGAGTGAAGCAGGATCTCTTCCTCCAACTCAGGAGTGGGAGGAGTCTGATATAGCAGAGCTGTTGCATGGGACCAGCAGCACCTGATGACTGGTGATGCCAGTGTCTGCTGATGGTGGTGAATCCAAGGGGGCATCACTTCTTTCAAGGAGGGAGGTGATGATGGCACTAATGATCATCCTGATGACCTAGACTGTAGTGGCACTAGCCCCACATCAGACACCAATCCCACTTGAACCTCCTGTAGAAGCGGGGGCTCATCAACACGCCCACCTCCAGCTGCTGCAGATGGCATGGCTTTGCGTTTTGGCTGTTCTCCAATTACTTTGTGCAGTGAGACCCTTGCGTGTGGGCCTGATCCACAACCCAGAGTTGTTAGTACCTGTCTTCCTGTTACTGCCCTGTTCTGTGTGTTGAAGCTTTTGAGGTTCTGCATGAATGGCAGGCAACCGTATGATGCCAACCATGGAATGACTGCCAGGGCGTGTGTGGGAAGTGGTGGCAGCGGCAGTCGTTGCTGAGGAGGAGCAGCAGTCTCACAAAGGATGAGAGATCTGCCTATTGTGGACCAGGGGCAGGCATAGCCATGAAACCACCACACATGGTCACTCTGGGGGAGACAGGTGCAGCAGCCAGCAACAGCGACACCAGTGGCACAGCAATGACTTCACTAGAGGAAGAGTTGAGGACATCCACTTGGTCATGAACTGTTGGAGCTCCAAGCCACAAGCTGTTACTGGGGTTGAGCCTCAGCTCTGCTGTATCGGAATCCCCATATTCCCCCCCCCCCCCCCCACAAATAGGAGGAGGCTTTCCCATCCCCTCTCCCCATCCCCTCCTCCCCTACTTTCTGAACCCCCTCCTCTCCACTCTTACCTCTCCACCCCCTCCATCCTATTCCTCTCCTGTGGCAGTGGGAATCTGACATTAATGAGCAGGTTCTCCTGGGAAGTGAATATCACTGCATCCTCTGGAGAGCTCGTCAGACGTGTGGGTGTCCAGTGACGAGAATCTGCAGCAGCACCAACAACCTCTCTGGACAACGAGGCACTGGAGCAGGTCGAGTCTCCCTTCACACCCAGTGGCAGCCAGTGACCAACGGAATGTGGCGCTGAGTTGGAGGTGCTGCCAGCTGCAGACAGCTGGCGCCAGTGAGCTAGAGCCAGGGGCCCAGCCAGGGTCCTGCAAGTGTGCACGGACAGAGGCAGAGGGCCAGGCAGAGGCCAGGACAATTCAGCGCCGCTGTCACCTCCTCAGTAACTCCACTCAGGAGCAGGAGGTGGAGGTGGAGGAAATTCGGCGCATGCTGAGGCTGTTGCACTCTATTCAAAAGGGAACGCATAAATAAGGACAAGCCAAGGTAAGTAGATATTCGAGCGTCTGCAAACAGATCTATGTGCGAAGCGTACAACTACCACCGTCACACCTTAGCTAAGTACTGGCGGTGTTAACACACCGTATTTGTATCGGTTACGACGCTTAGAGTCTTTACAACACCATTTAAAGAATGGAAGCAGTTAATTTGGTATTTCAGAAACTCAACAGAGTCAGTTACATGCTGCATACAACTGTCAGTGTGGACGCGAGCATTGTAACAAGCAACGACATTTCCGTCTAGTCGTTATACGAGGTGCGTTGAAAAAGTAATGCAACATTTTTTTTTCTGAAAGCAGGTTATTTTTATTCTGAATTTCAATACACCATTTTTTTTATCAATTGAAGCATGAAGTCTGTATATGAGTCCGCGATCATTTTATTTTGAGCACTTTTATTTTCACAAGTCCGTCTTGATCACATAGATTTCTTTACACTTTATGACCGGTTTCGGTTTATCGCCATCTTCAGATCTCTTGCAAATATAAATATTGTCTACGCGACCAGGTTCAATTAATTAAGATTAAATCTGTACAAGTCTTATGGCCATGTACGGCAATCATACATACCGTTAAATATTCTGACATAAATCATCGTCAAGTTAAACATGTGCCTCCTAATACTCAGATTGCGTCAGTATTTATACAAAAACCTAATGCCAGCAGAGGGCATTTTAGCCAGAGTACATAGTAAACCAGTGTCCTCAATATACAGATTAAAATGAGGTATGCATTGTTTTTAGTTAAAAAATTTTCCCCTTTGGCTAAACGAGCGTCTGTCATTAAAAACATATACTGATATACTATATGTAAAACCTGTTGTAGAATTTTAGAACATGTTTTTTGCTCGCGTTTCATGCCATTTCTGGAAACCCACAATGTACTCTGTAGGAATCAACATGGATTCCGAAAACAGCGATCGTGTGAGACCCAACTCGCTTTATTTGTTCATGAGACCCACAAAATATTAGATACAGGCTCCCAGGTAGATGCCATTTACCTTGACTTCCGGAAGGCGTTCGATACAGTTCCACACTGTCACCTGATAAACAAAGCAAGAGCCTACGGAATATCAGACCAGCTGTGTGGCTGCATTTATACTACGCAAGCCACCCAACGGTGTATGGCGGAGGGTACTTTACGTGCCACTGTCATTACCTCCCTTTCCTGTTCCAGTCGCGTATCGTTCGCGGGAAGACCGACTGCCGGAAAGCCTCCGTGCGCGCTCGAATCTCTCTAATTTTACATTCGTGATCTCCTCGGGAGGTATAAGTAGGGGGAAGCAATATAGTCGATACCTCATCCAGAAACGCACCCTCTCGAAACCTGGCAAGCAAGCTACACCGCGATGCAGAGCGCCTCTCTTGCAGAGTCTGCCACTTGAGTTTGCTAAACATCTCCGTAACGCTATCACGGTTACCAAATAACCCTGTGACGAAACGCGCCGCTCTTCTTTGGATCTTCTCTATTTCCTCCGTCAACCCGATCTGGTACGGATCCCACACTGATGAGCAATACTCAAGTATAGGTCGAAAGAGTGTTTTGTAAGCCACCTCCTTTGTTGATGGACTACATTTTCTATGGACTCTCCCAAGGAATCTCAACCTGGCACCCGCCTTACCAACAATTAATTTTATATGATCATTCCACTTCAAATCGTTCCGTACGCATACTCCCAGATATTTTACAGAAGTAACTGCTACCAGTGTTTGTTCCGCTATCATATAATCATACAATAAAGGATCCTTCTTTCTGTGTATTCGCAGTACATTACATTTGTCTATGTTAAGGGTCAGTTGCCACTCCCTGGACCAAGTGCCTATCCGCTGCAGATCTTCCTGCATTTCGCTGCAATTTTCTATTGCTCCAACTTCTCTGTATACTACAGCATCATCCGCGAAAAGCCGCATGGAACTTCCGACACTATCTACTACGTCATTTATATATATTGTGAAAAGCAATGGCCCCATAACACTCCCCTGTGGCACGCCAGAGGTTACTTTAACGTCTGTAGACGTCTCTCCATTGAGAACAACATGCTGTGTTCTGTTTGCTAAAAACTCTTCAATCTAGCCACATAGCTGGTCTGATTTTCCGTAGGCTCTTACTTTGATTATCAAGCGACAGTGCGGAACTGTATCGAACGCCTTCCGGAAGTCAAGAAAAATAGCATCTACCTGGGAGCCTGTATCTAATATTTTCTGGGTCTCATGAACAAATAAGGCGAGTTGGGTCTCACACGATCGCTGTTTCCGGAATCCATGTTGATTCCTACATAGTAGATTCTGGGTTTCCAGAAATGACATGATACGCGAGCAAAAAACATGTTCTAAAATTCTACAAGAGATCGACGTAAGAGATATAGGTCTATAGTTTTGCGCATCTGCTCGACGACCCTTCTTGAAGACTGGGACTATCTGTGCTCTTTTCCAATCATTTGGAACCTTCCGTTCCTCTAGAGACTTGCGTTACACGGCTGTTAGAAGGGGGGCAAGTTCTTTCACGCACTCTGTGTAGAATCGAATTGGTATCCCATCAGGTCCAGTGGACTTTCCTCTGTTGAGTGATTCCAGTTGCTTTTCTATTCCTTGGACACTTATTTCGATGTCAACCACTTTTTCGTTCATGCGAGGATTTAGAGAAGGAACTGCAGTGCAGTCTTCCTCTGTGAGACAGCTTTGGAAAAAGGTGTTTAGTATTTCAGCTTTACGCGTGTCATCCTCTGTTTCAATGCCATCATCATCCCGGAGTGTCTGGATATGCTGTTTCGATCCACTTACTGATTTAACCTAAGACCAGGATTTTCTGTCAAGTCGGTACATAGAATTTTACTTTCCAATTCACTGAACGCTTCACGCATAGCCCTCCCTACGCTAACTTTGACATCGTTTAGCTTTTGTTTGTCTGAGAGGTTTCGGCTGCGTTTAAACTTGCAGTGAAGCTCTGTTGCTTTCGCAGTAGTTTCATAACTTTGTTGTTGAACCACGGTGGGTTTTTCCCGTCCCTCACAGTTTTACTCGGCACGTACCTGTCTAAAACGCATTTTACGATTGCCTTGAACTTTTTCCATAAACACTCAACATTGTCAGTGTCGGAACAGAAATTTTCGTTTTGATCTGTTAGGTAGTCTGAAATCTGCCTCCTATTACTCTTGCTAAACGGATAAACCTTCCTCCCTTTTTTTATATTCCTATTTACTTCCATATTCAGGGATTCCATATTGAGATTGTCACGATCAGCCTCGTAAGGCGCAAGGGACTCGGCGTAGGTGGCCCTTCGTTGTCCTTTACGGTCTTGTGTTAGATGGCGAGGAACCCAGGGCCACACACCTTTGAGTACCCCAACTGGTGGCCGATTGTGTCAGCACTAACAACGGAGACGTCCAGTTGTGCAGCGAGGTGTTTCAGTGGAATTCGTCGACCGCCTCGAATGAGAGTGTCCGCGCGTTCCGACATATCAAGAGTCACAGCTGTGATCGGTCAGCCACCATGCGGGAAATCGGGCACGTTTGCGCGACCTCTTCCGTTGATGACAGACGCCTCTCCTGACAGTACATCATGCTTCTGTTCAGATCCCTGCGGACTTTCTGCAAGAGGCTACGAATATCTGCAATGCTCTGGTTTTCCGTCAAAAGCGGACTGGCCACACGGAAAACAAAGGCGCTATCTCCTAGTCGCTGAAGCGATGACAGAATGACGGATGAACAGAAATCGTTTGCGACAGCGATATATCGATTCATTCTATGACAGCTCCCTGGCTGGAACGCACCTCCTCTGCAGATGCCATTTTCGTAGATAAAACTATAGAGGCTGAAGCGGGAACATTCCACGACGTCCGACAGAAAATTCCGCCTTTTTTTTTTCTACCGAAACTGGTCGAGAAAAAAAGATGTGTTGTATTAATTATCGAACACCCCCCCCCCCCCCCCTACGTAACGCAAACTGATAACAGAGTATCGTTTCATCACAAGCCACGTCGCACTGTTCAATATTGGTCTGCGTCGCATGAACTATAGTTTGTAGTTAATTTACGAACATATCTTCCGGTCCAGATGGTATACCAATCAGGTTCCTTTCAGAGTATGCAGACACAATAGCGCCTTTCTTAGTGATCATATACGACCGCTCACTTGACGAAAGGTCTGCTCCTAAAGAATGCCAACATTCAAGAAAGGACATAGGAGTAACCCATTCAATTACAGACCCATATCGCTGATCTCAATTTGCGGTAGGATTTTGGAGCATATACTGTACTCGAACATTATGAATCACCTTGAAGAAAATGACTTATTGATACATAACCGACACGGATTCAGATAATATCGCTCTTGTCCAACACAGCTAGCTCTTTATAACCATGAAGTAATGAGTGCTGTCGACAAGGGATCTCAGATCGATTCCATACTCCTAGATTTACAGAAGGCTTTTGATACCGTTCCTCACAAGCGACTATTAATCAAATTGCGGTCATATGGAGTATCGTCCCATTTGTCTGACTGCATTAGTGATTTCCTCTCAGAGAGGTCACACTTCGTAGTGATAGACGGTAAATCATCGAGTAGAACAGAAGTGTTATCTGGCGTTCCGCAATGTAGTGTTATAGGCCCTCTGCTGTTCCTGATTTACATAAATGATCTAGGTGATAATCTGAGCAGCCCCCTTAGATTGTTCGCAGATGATGCTGTAATTTACCGTCTAGTAAAATCATCAGACGATCAATTCCAATTACAAAATGATCTAGAGAGGATTTCTGTATGGTGCGAAAAGTGACAATTGGCACTAAACAAAGAAAAGTGCGAGGTCATCCACATGGGTACTAAAAAAAAAAAAAAAAAAAAAAAAATCGATTAATTTTGGGTATACGATAAACCGCACAAATCTAAGGACTGTCAATTAATTCGACTAAATACGAGTATCTACGAATTACAATTATGAGCAACTTAAATTGGAAAGACCACATAGATAATATTGTGGGGAAGGCGAAACAAAGACTGCGCTTTGTTGGGAGAACACTTAGAAGATGCGACAAACTCAATAGAGAGACAGCCTACAATAGACTTGTCCGTCCTCTGCTGGAATATTGCTGCGCGGTATGGGATCCTTGCCAGGTAGGATTGACGGAGGACATCGAGAGGGTGCAAAGAAGGGCAGCTCGTTTCGTGTTATCGTGCAATAGGGGTGAGAGTGTCACTGATATGATACGCGAATTGGGGTGTCAGTCACTGAAACTAAGGCGGTTTTCTTTGCGGCGAGATCTATTTACGAAATTGCAATCGCCAACGTCCTCTTCGGAATACGAAAATATTTTGTTGACACCCACCTACGTGGAGAGAAATGATCATCATAGTAGAATAAGAGAAATCAGAGCTCGAATGGAAAGATTTAGGTGTTCTTTTTTCCCAAGCGCCATTCGAGAATGGAATGGTAGAGAAGTAGTGTGAAAATGTTTCGATGAACCCTCTGCCAGGCATTTAAGTGTGAACTGCAGAATAACCATGTAGATGTAGATGTTTCTCAATGTTGGTGTCTTGATGGAGCACGCTTTATTCCGCCGTTTGCTCCGGAAGTTCGAGTGGAATTAGCAGGGACAGTTCGTACTGCTCGACGAGAATCACACAGCCGACACAGCGGGAGAAACACAGCTATCTCTCATCCGATAAATTAGACACTGTAAACACAGCCAATTATTCGATGCACCCATCACAGCCGACTGGCCATACAGAAAACAAAGGCGCTATCTCCTAGCGGCTGAAGCGATGACAGAATGACGGATGAACAGAAATCGTTTGCGAGAGCGATATATCGATTCATTCTCCCGTTACTTTTCTCATCCCATTTAATTCTAGCAGAGGCGCTTACTCTTGTTCGTCTTTCGTTATTTAGTTTGCTTGCATTCTTTTTGTTTTCTTTTAAATATTATCATATGCACCTTTTTGCTTAAGTATTTTTTGTTATTTCCTATCACTCATTGTATAAAGGTAACGGATCCTTCTGTCGATGATTAATACATGGAATGGGACGGAAAGACTAGGAATGTTGTTAGCCTATACATTCTTTTACCGGTAAAGTATATGGTAAAATACAAATGTTTATATAGGTTTAACCATGTCTCCAGGCACTTTGAATAATGGCTGATGCTGTTAAGATTAGGCCTACGATTTAGCTGCTTCGTCTGAAATGTTAAAACATCCTTGCCGGGCATCTTCAACCTCGCGGATGCCCCGTTTGATACTCGCAGACCTAAAAGCTCGTTTGCTGTTGCCCTCCTCCTATTCTCAATCAGGTTCGTTCACAAAAACAAGTGAAAGACATTCGGGAATATTCTTATATTTCTAGTGATTTATTTTCTTTGGAAAATTTACTTTTTACATATTAGCTGCTGATCCAACAGAAGTAAAAAAATAAAGACAAGAAATTTTAAATGCAAGTCGCTATTGTCGCATTCTCATGAATATCTGATAAAAGTAAGAGAAAAAAATGAAAAACGAAATAAGTTATGAAAAAGAGACTGATGAAAGGTGTGTTCATTGACATGTTTGTTAGATTTTTTTAGTGCTTGAATCAACTCTTTCGGGAATTTTATCATTTAAAATGACGTCGTATATATGTATTCCATAATTAAATTTCCCATTTACGGAGGGGAATCGATAGTCTTTGATCCCATATGTCATCAAATCAAGGAAAGGAAGGGGTCAGTGATGTTGGTATTCTATGTACATGCCATCGTGATCTAGGGATAACATTCTGGGTTCGATCCCACTCACTGCTTAAATTTTGAATACCACCAGTCAGTAATGGCGGTCGAAGACTTCCAGCAGAAAGGATCACCCTCGTTGCGCCAACGGCCTTGTCAAAGAGGGCAGAAGAGCCGATAGATGTCAGGGGTAATCTTGCGCCCTTCATATGAGGTAACTTACTTTAAAAGGGGGAAGTATAAACAATCATCTCGGGCATGGATGTGTGTGATGTCCTTAGGTTAGTTAGGTTTAAGTAGTTCTAAGTTCTAGGGGACTGATGACCTCAGCAGTTAAGTCCCATAGTGCTCAGAGCCATTTGAACCATTTGATCAACAATGATCAGTGACATGAGGACGCAGAACGCAATGGAAACAACTACTTAAGGACATTTCATATGTATGCGCAGGACATCTGGCATGTAATTGAAGAAGTTTCACAATGTCACGATGATCTCTCCACTGTCAAAATAATCCAGGAAAATTCTCAGTTCGGGTCTCCGGAAGTTGCTGTCAAGGGAGAGGCTACCATGAGAAAATGATCGAATAACCAACGAAAGCGAAGCATTTTCCGTGTAGGAACGTGGAATATCAGAAATTGTAATGTGGAAGGGAAGCTAGAACATATGAAAAGGGAAATGCAAAGACAACAGCCTAGATGTAGTGGCAGCCAGTGAAGTGAAATGGAAGGAAGGTAAGGATTTCTGGTAGCATAAGGTAATATCAACAGCAGCAGAAAATGGTATTATTGCAGTAGAATTCGTTATGAATACGGAGCTAGATCAGAGAATTACTTACCTGGAGCAAATCAGTTATACGATTATTCTCATCACGATCGACAGCAAACCAATGCCAAAACAGTATTCAGCATGAGATGAGGAGATAGAGTGAGTATAGGACAGCATCGAAAGGCAGCTAAGTATGTAAATGGGGACTGGAATACGGTTGTATGGGAAGGGCTAGAGGAAAAGGTTACGGGAGAAATGGACTTGGTAGCAGAAATGAGAGGGGAGAAGGAATAACTTAGTTCTGCAAGAAATAAAAGTAAGTTGAAGCTCTCTTACAAGCGGGAGGAACGCCTGCTGATACGGTAGAAGAAGTGGAGGTCAATTTGGGAGACGTGAAAGGTCCAGTACTACATTCAGAACTTTGAAAGACTTGCAGTAAAATAAGGCAGAAGGCATACATAACATTCTTTCGGACTTTCTAAAATCACTGGGGGAAAAGGCAAGAATCTATGAGACTGGAGACATACCATCAGACATTCGTAAAATGTCATCTCCACAATCCAGAAGACACGCATGGCAGCTAAGTGCAAGAGCTATTCTACTGTCAGCCTAAAACCTCATACATCCAAGTTACTGAAAGGATAATACATAGGAGAATGTAAAATAAAAAACCGAGGCTCTCTTAGGTGTCGATCAGTTTGGTTTTAGGAAAGGTAAAGGCACCAGAGAGGCAATTCTTTCGTTGCACTTGATCATGCAAGCAAGCCTTGAGAAAAATCAACACATGTTCATAGGATTTGTCGACCCAGAAAGGGTTGGTTGGTTGTTTTGGGGGAAGAGACCAAACTGCGAGGTCATCGGTCTCACCGGATTAGGGAAGGACGGGGAAGGAAGTCGGCCGTGCCCTTTCCGAGGAACCATCCCGGCATTTGCCTGGAGTGATTTAGGGAAATCACGGAAAACCTAAATCAGGATGGCCGGACGCGGGATTGAACCGTCGTCCTCCCGAATGCGAGTCCAGTGTGCTAACAACTGCGCCACCTCGCTCGGTCCAGAAAGGGCGTTAGACGACTTAAAGTGGTGCAAGTTGTTCGATATTCACAGGAAAATAGGTATAAGCTATAGGGAACGTCTGGTAATGTACAGTATGTGTAAGAACAAAGAAGGTACTGTAAAAATGGAAGACCAAGAACAAAGTATTCGGATTAAGAGAGGGATGCTGTCTTCTCCCCCTACTATTCAGTCTATAAATCGAAGAGGCCATGATGGAAAAAAAAAAGATTGGTCAGGAGTGAGATTAAAATTCAGGGTAACAGAATATCAATGGTAAGATTCGCTGATGACATTTCTGTACTCAGTAGAAGTAAAGAACAGTTTCAGAAAGGAATAAACGGTGTACTGAGAACAGAACACGGCTTGAGAGTAAACTGAAGAAAGGCGGAAGTAATGAGTAGCAAAAAATGAGATACGTGACAAAACTAGCCTCAGAATTGGGGACCACGAAATAGATGAGGTGGAGGAATACCGCCGCCTAGGAAGCAAATTTGCGTATAACGGCCGGAGTAAGGTTGACATAGAAAGCAGTCTAGCATGGGCAAAAGAAGTCTATTAGTATTAAATATTGGTCTGAATGTGAGGAACAAATTTATGAAAATGTACGTCTGGTGCACAGCATTGCAAGGAACGGGATCATGGACTGTGGGAAAACAGTAGAGGAAGAGAAACGAAGCGTTTGACGTGTGGTGCTATAAAAGGATGTGGAAAATTAGGTGAGCCGATAAGAAAGTTAGCAGTTCTTCACAGAATCTGAGAGGAAAGACCTATGTATAAAATACTGAGAAGAAGAATGGACAGGACGATGGGACATGTTTTAAGGCAGTCACCATGGAATAACCTCCAGGGTGCTTGAAGGAGGTGTAAATAACCTTCTTTCATTATTATATAGCTTGTACGACCAACAATCAAGTTGCTGTTCGTGCATATTACATATAAAAGAGAAACACTTAGGACGAAAATACACACTGCAAATGCTTGTTGCACAATGGACGATAACATAAGTTTTTAAGCTTCAAGTGAACGGTTGCTTCTCGACCACAATATAAGGAGAAGACTTGCTTATCTTTCTAGTTTCTGGAAAAAAAAACAACATGAGGAAAGCACAAGATCAAATGAAGAAATTGCTTTAGAACTTATTTATCTTTATAAAACATCCGTACCCTTCGTAGTCATAAAGAGAAAGAGGTTCATGCGACCACTTCGAGTTACAAAAACTCCGCGTCTTTCAGTACATAGCCGCCAACACTAAAGTGTAAGGGACCGAGAATATATTTTTCCTCTGTTCTTCTTACACTTTTTGTTGTGAGCACGAAATGTAAGTTAAGTAAATACTTTCGCCAGAAAAGTATGAACGGATTAAAAAAGTATGAGACGTGGAACTTAAAAGTGACAAAAGTCATGTGATGCATCCTAATATTGTGTCTGATGGCCTTTTCCCCGGCGATGTGCCATGGACTCAAGACGTCGGAAGTCCCCCTGCCCCCTCTATAGCCGTCCATAATTACGAAGGTGTTGCAGGCGGAGGATGTTTTGCACAAACTGACCTCTCCACTGTGTCCCGTTAACGTTCGATGGGATTCATTTCGGGCGATCCGAATGGCCAAAGCGTTCGAATTGTCCAGAATGTTCTTCAAACCAGTGGTGAACAATTGCAGCCAGGTGACGTGATATCGTTGTTTGGAAACATGAACGTTTGCAAACGATCTCCAAGTAGCCAAACATAACCACTTCCAGTCAATGATCGGCTAAGTTGCACCAAAGGACCCAATGAGTGACCTGTAAACACAGTGCACACCATTATGGAGCTTGTAGAGTGCCCTGTTGACATCTTGGACCACGGCTTCGCGGAGTTTGAGCCACACTCCAGCTCTACCACCAGCTCTTCACTACTGACATCGGGACTCAGATGACCAAGCCGCTGGTTTCCAGTCGTCCAACAACAGAATCGAACCGTTTTGTTTTTACCCCTGAGAAATTGAACCCTTTTGTTTTTACCCCCAAGGAATTTACATTTTATCGCTGAGGTAGTACACTACTGGCCATTAAATCTGCTACACCAAAAAGAAATGCAGATGATGAACGGGTATTTATTGGACGAATATATTATATTAGAACTGACACGCGATTACATTTTCACGCAATTCGGGTGCATACACCCTGAGAAATCAGTACCCAGAACAACCACCTCTGGCCGTAATAACGGCCTTGATACGCCTGGGCATTGAGTCAAACAGAGCTTGGATGGCGTGTACAGGTAGAGCTGCCCATGCAGCTTCAACACGATACCACCGTTCATCAAGAGTAGTGACTGGCGTATTGTGACGAGCCAGTTGCTCGGTCACCATTGACCAGACGTTTTCAGTTGGTGAGAGATCTGGAGAATGTGCTGGCCAGGGCAGCAGTCGAACATTTTCTGTATCCAGAAAGGCCCGTACAGGACCTGCAACATGCGGTCGTGCATTATCCTGCTGAAATGTAGGGTTTAGCAGGGATCGAATGAAGGGTAGAGCCACTGGTCGTAACACATCTGAAATGTAACGTCCACTGTTCAAAGTGCCATCAATGCGAACAAGAGGTGACCGAGACGTGTAACCAATGGCACCCCATACCGTCACGCCGGGTGATATGCCAGTATGGCGATGGCGAATACACGCTTCCAATGTGCATTCACCGCGATGTCGCCACACACGGATGCGACCATCACGATGCTGTAAACAGAACTCGGATTCATCCGAAAAAAATGACGTTTTTGCCATTCGTGCAGCCAGGTTCGTCGTTGAGTACACCATCGCAGGAGCTCCTCTTGTGATGCAGCGTGAAGGGTAACTGCAGCCATGGTCTCCGAACTGATAGTCCGTGCTGCTGCAAACGTCGTCGAACTGTTCATGCAGATGATTGTTGTGTTGGAAACGTCCCCATTTGTTGACTCCGGGATCGAGACGCCGCTGCACGATCCGTTACAGCCATACGAATAAGATGCCTGTCATCTCGACTGCTAGTGATACAAGGCCGCTGGGATCCAGCACGGCGTTCCGTATTACCCTCCTGAACCCACCGATTCCATATTCTGCTGACATTCTTTGGATCTCGACCAACGCGAGCAGCAATGTCGCGATACGATAAGCCGCAATCGCGATAGGCTACAATCCGACCTTTATCAAAGTCGGAAACTTGATGGTACGCATTTCTCCTCCTTATACGAGACATCACAACAACGTTTCACCAGGCAACGCCGGTCAACTGCTGTCTGCGTATGAGAAATCGGTTCGAGACTTTCCTCATGTCAGCACGTTGTAGGTGTCGCCACCGGCGCCAACCTTGTGCGAATGCTCTGATGAGCTAATCATTTGCATATCACAGCATCTTCTTCCTGTCGGTTAAATTTCGCGTCTGTAGGACGTCATCTTCGTGGCGTAGCAATTTTAATGGCCAGTAGTGCAATTATTTCTAGATTGGGAACCACTGCCTTAGGGCAACGAACTGTGTTCTATTGCTTAAGAAGGCTTCGAGCCGGTCACATATTTGGGACCCTATTCCTTACTCTCCGACTTTCTTTTCTTTGGACGGACGCGCCCTAAACGAGTTGTTCTCTCTGGAGCGGCAACAGGTGCGGCTGTTTGCAGGGTTCGGCTGTACCTGCCACTGGCTGCGAGGGTGGGCCCGCGGCAGGTGGCTCTGGCTTTGTTAAGGCGCGGAGAGTGGCAGCTCCCAGAGAGACGGACAGGTGTTCGCCGAGCGGCCGCCTTTGTGGGATCTGCAGAGTGCGGCCGGCGTCCTTCGCGTGACCGCTACCCATGGCTTTGTCTGCGCCAGCATATCGCACGGCGACACGCCGTGTCTGCCGGGCCTCGGTGCGGAGGAGAGAGGCAGAGGCAGAGAGAGAGAGAGAGAGAGCAGTCATCGCTAACTCTGTAAACCGCGGTTTAGACGACCGACTTTCCGCGACTACTCAATGTGCGTGCACCTTTTATGCCTGCAAGTAAATCAGCAACCGACCACGATGTGTCTGTGACGTCAATGACCTATCGATTGTGCCGAGTGTGGAGTTCTAAATTTCTGTATATGTTGCACATTGCGCATCCGCAGAAAGAACGGACCTTCGGGGCGTCTGCTAACACTGAAAGTTAACTTCTTCTGGCGGAGCTCACTTCTATTATAGAAATGGATTTTGCACTTTCGTGTCTTCTTCATCTTTGTTGTGTTGTTTGCTTTGTTTTCGCCGGCCGGTGTGGCCATGCGGTTAAAGGCGCTTCAGTCTGGAACCGCGTTACCGCTACGGTCGCAGGTTCGAATCCTGCCTCGGGCATGGATGTATGTGATGTCCTTAGGTTACTTAGGTTTAAGTAGTTCTAACTTCTAGGGGACTGATGAGCACAGATGTTAAGGCCCATAGTGCTCAGAGCCATTTGAACCATTTTTTTGCTTTGTTTTCGTGACTCAATGAAAAGAAGGTTCTGATGATAATATTATCTTGGAGCTCTTCCATTTGGATCATGTTTGCAAAACACCTTGTTATTCGTTTATTTCTTTATTATCCCAAACTAGTTTCGGCGACAAATATCACCATCATCAGTGGGGTTTATTAACCTAAAACATGCAGAAAATGGCATGGTTGTTCAAACACAGTAAAACATTGTTACATTTTTACAATTCGTCTTTTGAAATATAGTTTTCTATTGATACCTTCATACTACATAACGAGGTACACAGAGCACATTAGAGCTCTAAAAAGTGACAGCACACATTCAACTTTTGCAGAACATCTAATGAAAAAAACCATACCTCCACTAATATCGAAAACGATCTACGCATTCTGAGAAACAGCAACAGTCTATACCGACAACTAACAATAGAAGAAAATTACTACATACAAAAGGCTATAGTCGAAGGGAAAAATGTAATAAATGAAAACAACACTCTGCAACAACACACTGTTTACCGCTCTGAGAGAACTCACCAAGGACACAGAACAGAATGCACACACGCAAAAGAATCACTTCCCCATCACACACAGAGACATAAATAACGAACAGAAGTGGTCGTAATTCGCGCTACAGTTTTTCATAGCCTTTCTCGCCACATGCGATACGCCTCTCGCGACACACACGAACAGCAAGACGGCGTAATATTCTGGATCAGAAACAAAGTGCAAAAGTTTTGTTTTTCTGTGTATAAAAGCAGCCACATACCATCCAACGAACGTGAGTACACGAATAGCTAAGCAACAGCTCACTGTACACCAAATAACTGGTTTCCACAACACTACCACAACCCCAAGTATACAGTATACTGCTGACATACGAAGTTCACCTTTTAGTATTTGTTTACTAACAGCCGCTCACATGGTTGCAGATGACATGACATTCGATAAGTAAAAAGACGGCGGCAGAAAAAAATATATCGCAAACAACGCCAATAATTGCTTAAAATATGCTGTAACATACAACAAATAAGGTAGTATGAAAGTATCAATAGTAAACACTATTTCAAAAGACGTATTGTAAAAATGTAACAATGTTTTACTGTGTTTGTACAACCATCTCATTTACTGCATGTTTTAGATTAATAAACCCCACTGATGATGGTGATATTTGTCATCGAAACTAATTTGGGATAATAAAGAAATAAACGAATAACATGGTGTTTAGCACCAAGGCGGACTCAACTTCTGATATTACGAAGGTTCTGATATTTTTTGCTATAGTCTCTTACAAAATAAACGAAATATCTGAAACCAATAAGGTTCAAAAATGGTTCAAATGGCTCTGAGCACTATGGGACTTAACATCTGAGGTCATTACTCTCCTAGAACTTGGAACTACTTAAACCTAACTAACCTAAGGACATCACACACATCCAAGCCCGGGGCAGGATTCGAACCTGCGACCGTACCGGTCGCGCGGTTCCAGACTGAAGCGTCTAGAACCGCTCGGCCACAGCGGCCGGCACCAATAAGGTATTTACGTATTACAGAGAAAAACACTATGCCGAAAAAAGAACGTAAAAAGATAAAATATTGTAATGAAAATTATTTAAACAGTTACTTGAAACCTGTTCGACGGCCGCTGTGGTAGAGTGGTTCTAGGCGCTTCAGTCCGGAACCACGCAGCTGCTACGGTCGCAGGTTCTAATCCTGCTTCGGGCATGGATGTGAGTGATGTCGTTATGTCAGTTAGGTTTAAGTAGTTCTAAGTCTACGGGATTGATAACGTCAGATGTTAAAGTCCTATAAGTGCTTAGAGCCATTTGAACCATTTGAAACCTGTTCGATGTTATTTGACACTTAGCAAGAAAACAAGATATAAAGGATAAAGCAAAATGACGCTATTTACTGAGTTCTATATATTGTTAGATGCGTGTGCAATTTACAAGTATACAGGGTGTTACAAAAAGGTACGGCCAAACTTTCAGGAAACATTCCTCACACACAAATAAAGAAAAGATGTAATGTGGATATGTGTCCGAAAACGCTTAATTTCCATGTTAGAGCTCATTTTAGTTTCGTCAGTATGTACTGTACTTCCTCGATTCACCGCCATGATTTCATACGGGATACTCTACCTGTGATGCTAGAACATGTGCCTTTACAAGTACGACACAACATGTGGTTCATGCACGATGGAGCTCCTGCATATTTCACTCGAAGTATTCGTACGCTTCTCAACAACAGATTCGGTGACCGATGGATTGGTAGAGGCGGACCAATTCTATGGCCTCCACGCTCTCCTGACCTCAACGCCCTTGACTTTCATTTATGGGGGCATTTGAAAGCTCTTGTCTACGCAACCCCGGTAGCAAATGTAGAGACTCTTCGTGCTCGTATTGTGGACGGCTGTGATACAATACGCCATTCTCCGGGGCTGCATCAGCGCATCGGGGATTCCATGCGACGGAGGGTGGGTGCGTGTATCCTCGCCAACGGAGGACATTTTGAACATTTCCTGTAACAAAGTGTTTGAAGTCATGCTGGTACGTTCTGTTGCTGAGTGTTTCCATTCCATGATTAATGTGATTTGAAGAGAAGTAGTAAAATGAGCTCTAACATGGAAAGTAAGCGTTTCCGGACACATGTCCACATAACATATTTTCTTTCTTTGTGTGTGAGGAATGTTTCCTGAAAGTTTGGCCGTACCTTTTGGTAACACCCTGTATACTGTATTTTCCCGAACAAATAAATGTCTACCGGCATGTTCTGCAATGTGTGGATGACACTTTTCCTATTCTTTCAGTTCTCAGAAGTTTAAAGAATTTACCATACGACCTTTTACAAGAACTTCATCAATTCTGCTGTGATCTTTGATAAACTCTATGATCATTGCCTTTTCCAATATTTTGCTACTATGTTTCTATTTTTTAGTAGAAAAGGATAGTCCCTCATAACCTCACTGTCACCGTTCAGATGCCAAACTGCACAGCAGACAGGTGCCACAGCACACTCAGTTTTGGCGCCGACGTGTGAATGAAAATGATCACTCGAGACAAGCGAGACTCAGTACGGGAATAGAACGACAGAGGCGCTGCAGTGGACTCACTTGTCTCGAAAAGTCAATTGAGGCAAGGAAGTCTATCGTGTAAAAGGGCTTTAAAGGTGTCATCAAACCTAAGGTTGGTTTGAACAGCACAGTCTTTTACTGGACATGGTCCCAAAGTGGCATCCTCTTGACTAAAGAGATTTACCCAACCATTATGAGAGAACCTACGGTTTCAGTTGGGATCCGACCTACGAAGAAACTTGGCATTTTTCACATACCAACAACGAACTTTTCTAACGAATGTACATGACGATTTCAAGCGGTACACAGATACAAGGAATGCTACATAAGTCATTAATGAAAGTCAAATCGACTGCCTATATTTCGCTTTTTAGATTTTTATTTCCGACACGCTAGGTGTATTGGAGCGAAAACTCCCTCATTTGCGACGTTCACATTACGATTGGCACAGGAGAGGAATTAGAGGCGGGCCGATCCAACCAGTCAGAAGACTGATGAAGATTTTCGTCTTGAGCTGGTGAAGCAGTTACACTACAGACACGGTATCGAACGAAATTTATCGCTACTTTATTAATGAGAAATGATGAAAATGGTTCAAATGGCTCTGAGCCGTATGGGACTTAACATCTGAGGTCATCAGTCGCCTAGAACTACTTAAACCTAACTAACCTAAGGACATCACACACATCCATGCCCTAGGTAGGATTCGAACCTGCGACCATAGCGGTCGCGTGGTTCCAGACGGAAGTGCGAGAAATATCGAAAGAAATGCATCTTCCACAGAAAAATATCGATAGAGAAGCATCGATATCTTTAGGTACCGTTACCTACCTTTGATAATAAAATTAATTATTTATTTAATCTAATCTGGTTAGAGCCATCAGGCCCTCTCATACATAGGACCAGAGTTTCACACATGCAGTACCCTTTTTTGCATCATAATTACCTAAGAAATAACAGTTTTAATATGAAAACTAGTATCAAAATGATTGAATTGACTGTTTCAGTAATTTTTACTGGCTATATGCTAATAAAGTTAATCACTGCCAGAACTTGTAGCTGCTGGCACTGATAGTGATAATAATAATAAAAATAATGACAGTAATAACGACAATAATAACAATAATGATAGTGGCAGATATAAGAACAATTCATACGTGAACAAAAATATGTTTTCTGATGTAGCAAGCTCTGGGGTAAAGGAAATTTAAGGGAAATGCATCGGCTAAGAATACTGGGAAATGAGAAAGATTAGGTTGGAAAGAGGGAAGTACAAGGGTAGTGGCTGCGCACAGGGGCAATGGTAATCCTTATTGTTGCTTTACTAGATATGTCATTAATTGTCATGTGAAGCTGGAGATAGTACTCAGTTCTCTAATATAATGCGGAACGTTATTCCAGAGTCGGGTTCATGTTACTGAGAAGGTCTTCGAGAAAGTGGCTCTGCTATGGAGTGGGGCAGAAAGGGTTTTACTGTGATGGGAGCAGGTGTTTCTACCATTTTGTTCAGACTATAGCGTTAGGGTCGAGGCGAGATATGAGGGACAGAGTTCATTGATAAGACAGCAGAGAAAACAAAGGGCGTGGAAATTTCTGCACTTGCCTGGACACAGCCAGGACAGCTGTGAAGTGTATTAACTAAGTCGAACATCACAAATATGAGGGGCACAAGCATTCACAAGCAGTTTAGATACTTTTCGTGGGTTCTAGTCTCTCCAACTCGGTTTCTAAAACCTTACTATATCACAGAGAGACATACTCGCTTTTCACAATCTCAAAACAGAGTAAAACAATATTTAAATCAAGCAATGTTTTTATTTCCATCAAAGATTGAAATTTTTATACACTGAGGACTTGCAGTGTGCAATTAAAAGATTAGATTATAGGGGAAAAGCTGAATATTACACAAATGTAATAAGAAGGAAAATCTTACTTAAACATCCCTTTCTTCCTCCGCACAGCCACTCAGAAATAATTTTTTTTCCTTTCGTGTACTCGATGCCTAGCTTTATAAAACTGGTGGAGTAACAGGATCACGATTTCACACTGCTGTAAAGTATTCGCCCACAGTGATTACAGAGGTGTTGCCAAATAAAGGTTGATCCCATCTTTTTGATCAGATAGAGTAGGCTCAAATGGTTCAACTGGCTCTGAGCTCCTTGGGACTTAACATCTGAGGTCATCAGTCCCCTAGACTTTTTTTTTTGGTCATCAGTCTACTGACTGGTTTGATGCAGCCCGCCACGAATTCCTTTCCTGTGCTAACCTCTTCATCTCAGAGTAGCACTTGCAACCTACGTCCTCAATTATTTGCCTGACGTATTCCAATCTCTGTCTTCCTCTACAGTTTTACAGTTTTGCCCTCTACAGCTCCCTCTAGTACCACACAAGTCATTCCCTCATGTCTTAGCAGATGTCCTATCATCCTGTCCCTTCTCCTTATCAGTGTTTTCCACATATTCCTTTCCTCTCCGATTCTGCGTAGAACCTCCTCATTCCTTACCTTATCAGTCCACCTAATTTTCAACATTCGTCTATAGCACCACATCTCAAATGCTTCGATTCTCTTCTGTTCCGGTTTTCCCACAGTCCATGTTTCACTACCATACAATGCTGTACTCCAGACGTACATCCTCAGAAATTTCTTCCTCAAATTAAGGCCGGTATTTGATATCAGTAAGACTTCTCTTGGCCAGAAATGCATTTTTTGCCATAGCGAGTCTGCTTTTGATGTCCTCCTTGCTCCGTCCGTCATTGGTTATTTTACTGCCTAGGTAGCAGAATTCCTTAACTTCATTGACTTCGTGACCATCAATCCTGATGTTAAGTTTCTCGCTGTTCTCATTTCTACTGCTTCTCATTACCTTCGTCTTTCTCCGATTTACTCTCAAACCATACTGTGTAATCATTAGACTGTTCATTCCGTTCAGCAGATCATTTAATTCTTCTTCACTTTCACTCAGGATAGCAAAGTCATCAGCGAATCGTATCATTGATATCCTTTCACATTGTATTTTAATTCCACTCCTGAGCCTTCCTTTTATTTCCATCATTGCTTCCTCGATGTACAGATTGAAGAGTAGGGGCGAAAGGCTACAGCCTTGTCTTACACCCTTCTTAATACGAGCACTTCGTTCGTGATCGTCCACTCTTACTATTCTCTCTTGGTTGTTGTACATATTGTATATGATCCGTCTCTCCCTATAGCTTACCCCTACTTTTTTCAGAATCTCGAACAGCTTGCACCATTTTATATTGTCGAACGCTTTTTCCAGGTCGACAAATCCTATGAACATGTCTTGATTTTTATTTAGCCTTACTTCCATTATTAGCCGTAACGTCGGAATTGCCTCTCTCGTCCCTTTACTTTTCCTAAAGCCAAACTGATCGTCACGTAGCGCATTCTCAATTTTCTTTTCCATTCTTCTGTATATTATTCTTGTAAGCAGCTTCGATGCATGAGCTGTTAAGCTGATTGTGCGATAATTCTCGCACTTGTCAGCTCTTGCCGTCTTCGGAACTGTGTGGATGATGCTTTTCCGAAAGTCAGATGGTATGTCGCCAGACTCATATATTCTACACACCAACGTGAATAGTCGTTTTGTTGCCACTTCCCCCAATAATTTTAGAAATTCTGATGGGATGAGCTATCCCTTCTGCCTTATTTGACCGTAAGTCCCCCAAAGCTCTTTTAAATTTCGATTCTAATACTGGATCCCCTATCTCTTCTAAATCGATTCCTGTTTCTTCTTCTATCACATCAGACAAATCTTCACCCTCATAGAGGCTTTCAGTGTATTCTTTCCACCTATCTGCTCTCTCCTCTGCATTTAACAGTGGAATTCCCGTTGCACTCTTAATGTTACCACCGTTGCTTTTAATGTCACCAAAGGTTGTTTTGACTTTCCTGTATGCTGAGTCTGTCCTTCCGACAATCATATCTTTTTCGATGTCTTCACATTTTTCCTGCGGCCATTTCGTCTTAGCTTCCCTGCACTTCCTATTTATTTCATTCCTCAGCGACTTGTATTTCTGTATTCCTGATTTTCCCGGAACATGTTTGTACTTGCTCCTTTCATCAATCAACTGAAGTATTTCTTCAGTTACCCATGGTTTCTTCGCAGCTACCTTCTTTGTACCTATGTTTTCCTTCCCAACTTCTGTGATGGCCCTTTTTAGAGATGTCCATTCCTTTTCAACTGTACTGCCTACTGCGCTATTCCTTATTGCTGTATCTATAGCGTTAGAGAACTTCAAACGTATCTCGTCATTCCTTAGTATTCCCGTATCCCACTTCATTGCGTTTGATTATTCCTGACTAATGTCTTGAACTTGAGCCTACTCTTCATCACTACTATATTGTGATCTGAGTCTATATCTGCTCCTGGGTACGCCTTACAATCCAGTATCTGATTTCGGAATCTCTGTCTGACCATGATCTCCCGGCCTTTTCCAAGTATACCTCCTCCTCTTGTGATTCTTGAACAGGGTATTCGCTATTACTAGCTGAAACTTGTTACAGAACTCAATTAGTCTTTCTCCTCTTTCATTCCTCGTCCCAAGCCCATATTCTCCTGTAACCTTTTCTTCTACTCCTTCCCCTACAACTGCATTCCAGTCGCCCATGACTATTAGATTTTCGTCCCCCTTTACATACTGCATTACCCTTTCAATATCCTCATACACTTTCTCTATCTGTTCATCTTCAGCTTGCGACGTCGGCATGTATACCTGAACTATCGTTGTCGGTGTTGGTCTGCTGTCGATTCTGATTAGAACAACCCGGTCACTGAACTGTTCACAGTAACACACACTCTGCCCTACCTTCCTATTCATAACGGATCCTACACCTGTTATACCATTTTCTGCTGCTGTTGATATTACCCGATACTCATCTGACCAGAAATCCTTGTCTTCCTTCCACTTCACTTCACTGACCCCTACTATATCTAGATTGAGCCTTTGCATTTCCCTTTTCAGATTTTCTAGTTTCCCTACCACGTTCAAGCTTCTGACATTCCACGCCCCGACTCTTAGAACGCTATCCTTTCGTTGATTATTCAATCTTTTTCTCATGGTAACCTCCCCCTTGGCAGTCCCCTCCCGGAGATCCGAATGGGGGACTATTCCGGAATCTTTTGCGAATGGAGAGATCATCATGACACTTCTTCAATTACAGGCCACATGTCCTGTGGACACACGTTACGTGTCTTTAATGCAGTGGTTTCCATTGCCTTCTGCGCCCCTAGAACAACTTAAACCTAACTAACCTGAGGACATCACATACAGCCATGCCCGACGCAGGATTCGAACCTGCGACCGTAGCAGCAGCGCGGTTCCGGACTGAAGTGCGTAGAACCGCTCGGCCACAGCAGCCGGCTAGAGCACGCGCAAAAGAGGATTACGTTTACTGCAAAGATCGTTTTTCGTTTCAAGAGGAGACTCACTAGCGCGTTGGCTGCTACGATGCCAACAGGGGGAGCAAAAGCAGCAGCAACAGGATTAGTTATTCATAAAAGCATTACTGTAGACACTGCCCTAGCATGAGCTATGGCCGCGCGGGATAGCCGCACCGTGTAGGGGCCTTGCAACGGTTCGCGCGGCTCCCCCCCCCCCCCCCCCCCCCGACGGAGGTTCGAGTGTGTGTGTGTTGTCCTTAGAGTAAGTTAGTTGTGTAAGATTATGGACCGATGACCTCAGCAGTTTGCTCCCACAGGAACTTACCACCACCATAAGCTCTGGAGACCTTAAAATGTCTGGAGGCTTGGGTCAAGTAAGCAGGATAAGGCAGCGAAATGATTATCTTCAATATGTCTACTTTTACGTTCCGCTTTCTTGTTCGGCTCTTTACTTTTACTGCCTCTACTGCACTGGTATCAGTGCCGTCATCAGGCCTAGCTTAGCTTTTTATCTGCGAATTTAGCAATTCACTGTTGATATTGTGGTGTCACCGCCAGACACCACACTTGCTAGGTGGTAGCTTTTAAATCGGCCGCGGTCCATTAGTACATGTCGGACCCGCGTGTCGCCACTGTCAGTGATCGCAGACCGAGCGCCACCACACGGCAGGTCTCGAGAGACTTGCTAGCACTCGCCCCAGTTGTACGGACGACTTAGCTAGCGATGCAACACTGACGAAGGCTCGTTTATGTGCAGAGAAGATAGAATAGCCTTCAGCTAAGTCAATGGCTACGACCTAGCAAGGCGCCATAGCAATTGATAGTTATCGTATGAAGCATGTCTCATCCAGAACGATGTATACAAATGATGGATTAAAGTTAAGTATTCCAGAAGCTACGTACTTTTCTTTATAGCATTCATTACGTATCCTGTTTCAGACCTCACGCCATCCTGCGTGAGCTTATAGCGTGCATTTCGGCCTTCTCTAGCAATATAACAGATATAATTTAGCTTACTGTTACAAACGGAAGTGCAGACGTCAAAAAAAAAGACGTTGACAGAAAATGCAAAATGGCAATGCAGAAATGGCTAGAGGAGGACTGTGAAGCTGTTGAATAGCCATGACTACGGGCGGAATAGGCACCGCCTGCAGGAAAATTAAAGAGACTTCTTCAAATATGCCTGTAACGAATTTGTATCAGGAGCGCCAAGACTTAAGTTATTTACACCTATGGGCACAAGAAGGGCTACACTATCAGTGCCCGCCACTGTGGCCGAGAAGCTTAGGCGCTTCAGTCTGGAACAGTACTGCTGCTACGGTCGCAGGTTCGAATCCTGCCTCGGGCATGGATGTGTGTGATGTCCTTAGCGCAAGTTACTTTAAGTAGTTCTAAGTCAAGGGGACTGACGAACTCTGATGTTAAGTTCTATAATGCTTAGAGCCATTTGAACCATTTTTGAACACTATCAGCTGCTCAGACAAGTCTACCGGAAGGACTCGCTGGTAAGTTCCAAAGTGCCACCAGCAGTCCAACTAGGACAGTGTCTGTCCACAGGGAGTGGGGTACACGCTCGAGCAGCTCCCCATTGAGGCACACATTTCTGCTGTCACTGCAAAGAGACGCTTGATGTGGTGCAAAGAGCGACCCCAGCGAGCTGTGGACGACTGGAAACGAGTGATGGAATCACGCCATATCCTCTGGTGATGGTTTGTTATTAACATTCCTGCAATGCACTCGCTTGCCCATAGTCCCGATCTCAACCCAGTGGGACATCTTTGGGATGGGTTAGAACGTCGACTTCATTCCAGACCTCAGCGTCCGACATCACCACGTTCTTGGGTGTCGTCTCTTGAAGAATAATGGGCTGTCATTCCTCCATAGACACTGAGACGCCTAACTGAAAGTTCCCCGGCAGGGTTCAAGGCGTCATAATGGCGAAAGGCGGGCACACCCACTGTTAATATCCAGTAGCAGGCTTCTGGATACTTTTGATCGGATGGTCTAGCTAATTGGTACATCACACCCGTACTTACCGCAGGTGTCATTCATTGACGAAGCAGAAGTCGCAGCCTGTCCCAGCCCATGCCCAGATGCAGCACACAGCTGCCTCGCCTCTGCAGAAGTCTACGACCTCCTTGCATTTTAAGCTCGCCGCGCAAGCGGCCGACGAGACGGCCGGTGGACGAGAGAAGAGAGTCCAACGACCAGAATTACGGACGCCACTAATAAGCAGGCCCGTTAAGCACCTCCCGCCCGCCAGTCGTTAGGCAAAATGCTGCGTATGCAAACCAAAAAAAGCAAAAAAATGAAAAAAGCTGGCGAGGTGGCCGCTTTGCATTATAAGAGGGGCCGCGGCCCTAATGACGGATAAGAGCCGTAAAGGGGCGGAATCTCACGAGGACGGCCGCGTCTGCCGCAGCCTCCCACACACAGGCATTCCTTCTGGCTGCGGCCGCACCGTTCTGTAGAGTTCCACTCCCGACTGTCGGGACTGCAGGGAGGATGGCGTCCGTATCTCCGGCGACAAAGTCTGTCTACATCTACTGACGTATTCTTTTCGGGAAATCAGACCAGTAGTACTGGGTGTTTATACACTACTGGCCATTAAAATTGCTACACCAAGAAGAAATGCAAATAATAAACGGGTATTCATTGGACAAATATATTATACTAGAACTGACATGTGATTTCATTTTCACGCAATTTGGGTGCATGGATCCTGAGAAATCAGTACCCAGAACAAGCACCTCTGGCCGTAATAACGGCCTCGATACGCCTGGGCATTGAGTCAAAGAGAGATTGGATGGCGTGTACAGGTACAGCTGCCCATGCGGCTTCAACACGAGACCACAGTTCATCAAGAGTAGTGACTGGCGTATTGTGACGAGCCAGTTGCTCGGCCACCAGTGACCAGACGTTTTCAATTGGTGCGAGTTCTGGAGATTGTGCTGGCCAGGGCAGCAGTCGAACATTTTCTGTATCCAGAAAGGCCCGTACAGGACCTGCAACACGCGGTCATGCATTATCCTGCTGAAATGTAGGGTTTCGCAGGGATCGAATAAAGGGTAGAGCCACGGGTCGTATCACATCTGAAATGTAGCGTCCACTGTTCAAAGTGCCGTCAGTGCGAACAAGAGCTGACCGGGACGTGTAACCAGTGGCACCCCATACCATCACGCCAGGTGATACGCCAGTATGGCGATGACGAATACACGCTTCCAATGTGCGTTCACCGCAATGTCGCCAAACGTGGATGCGACCATCATGATGGTATAAACAGAAGCTGGATTCATCCGAAAAAATGACGTTTTGCCATTCGTGCACCCAGGTTCGTCGTTGAGTACACCATCGCAGGAGCTCCTGTATGTGATGCAGCGTCAAGGGTAAACGCAGCCACGGTCTCCGAGCTGATAGTCCGTGCTGCTGCAAACGTCGTCGAACTGTTCGTGCAGATGGTTGTTGTCTTGCAAACGTCCCCATCTGTTGACTCAATGATCGAGACGTGGCTGCACGATCCGTTACAGCCATGCGGATAAGCTGCCTGTCACCTCGACTGCTAGTGATACGAGGCCGTTGGGATCCAGCACGGCGTTCCGTATTACCCTCCTGACCCCACCGATTCCATATTCTGCTAATAGTCATTGGATCACAACCAACGCGAGCAGCAATGTCGCGATACGATAAACCGCAATCGTGGTAGGCTACAATCCGACCTTTATCAAAGTCGGAAACGTGATGGTACGCATTTCTCCTCCTTACACGAGGCATTCCAACAACGTTTCACCAGGCAACGCCGGCCAACTGCTGTTTGTGTATGAGAAATCGGTTGGAAACATTCCTCATGTCAGCACGTTGTAGGTGCCGCCAGCGGCGCCAACCTTGTGTGAATGCTCTGAAAAGCTAATCGTTTGCATATCACAGCATCTTCTTCCCATCGGTTAAATTTCGCGTCTGTAGCACGTCATCTTCGTGGTGTAGCAATTTTAATGGCCAGTAGTGTAAATGAATATCGGGGTTTCAGCGCTTTATAGTGTGTCTTACATTATACTTACAGTTATAAATGAAATGTCAAATGACAGAGCAAACTCCAACAATTGTGTTCGGCACCAGTGCGCATGCGAAGCACGCAGTGTTTCCGCCGCAATCCGCTAGACAGCGGTAATAGCGAAGATGGCGACTAGTGAACAGAAAGCATTTTGTGTTTTGCAGTTTGCAAAGACCGTATCTGTAGTTTCTGCGCAACGTTCGTTCCGGCTGAAGTTTGGTTGTGATCCTCCAAGTGATAATAACATTCGTAGATGGTATCATCAATTCAATTTGAAGATACCGGCTGCCTTCGTCAAAGGAAGAGCACAGTACGACCAAGAGTTAGTGAAGAGACATTTGAGCGAGTGAGGGATTCGTTCACTCGTAGCCCAAAGAAATCAGTCCGGAAGGCTAGTCATGAATTATAATTTCCCGTGTCGACTGTTTGGAAAGTTTTAAGAAAATACGTACAACTACGTCCTTACCATTAACAGTTATTACAGGCTCTAAAGCCAACTTCGTAAACGAAGACGTTGAATATTTTCTGTATAATGTTGTCTTCAGTGATGAATCGACCTTTCACCTTAGTGGACATTTTAACACTCACAATGTGCGCATCTGCGGCTCAGAAAAACCTCAAGAGGTGGTACAAATGCAATCAGATTCCCCTAAAGTGACTGTTTTTTGTCCCGTATTCTGGTGGAAAGTTTATGGGCCTTTCTTTTTTGGTGAACCTACTGTTACTGGCACTTCTTACCTTGATACACTAGAGCAATGGCTCTTCCCTCAGTTGGAAGATGAGCCAGAGAACTTCATTTTCCAGCAAGATGGTGCGCCAACTCACTGGCATAGCGAAGTACGCGATTGGTTGAACTTAACTGTACCCAAGCGCTGGATAGGCCGCAAGGGGCCCAATGACGGCTTGCTTTGCATGGCCTCCACGTTCAGCCGACCTAACGCCATGCGATTTTTTCCTTGGGGCTTCAAGGATCGTGTGTACGTGCCTCCGCTACTAGCAGATCTCCCTGAATTAAGTAACTGGATTGAAGCAGCTGTTGTTACAATCTCTGAAGACACACTTATCAACATTTGGGAAGAACTCGGCTATAGACTTTATGTATGATACTCACATTGAACATTCATAAGGGTTTTGGTAAAACTGTTTGAGTTGCTCTTTGATTTGACATATCATTTACAGCTGTAAGTTTAAAATAATAAATATTATAAAGCATAAAAACCCCGATATTCATTTATAAACGACCTGTATGTTCGTTTTGGAGCGACGGTTCCACAAATTTCTTACTTGTCCTCTTCAGGAGAAGTGACGGGGTCCTGTTGAATGCTGTTAAACATTCCTGGTATTATACAAACACCAAAAAATTTTGCATCACCTCAGTTCTGAAACCTGCACAGAAAATAGCAATAGATATCAACATAAACATCATTTCCGCCCTTTTTATTGCTCATGAAAACCACACATTGCGTGTTGTACCACCACACAACGAGACATTCAGAGGTGGTGGTCCAGACTGCTGTACTCAGTGGTACCTCTAATACCCAGTAGCAAGTCGTCCTGTATTCGTCGTGGCATACTATCCACAAGTTCTTCGAGGCACTGTTGGTCCAGATTGCCACACTTAGCAACGGCGATTCGCCGTTAATCCCTCACAGTGGTAGGTGGGTCACGTCGTCCATAAACAGCCCTTTTCAATCTATCCCAGGCATGTGCGATAGGATTCATGCTGACCACTGTAGTCGAGCGATGTCGTTATCCTGAAGGAAATCATTCACAAAATGTGCACGATGGAGGCGCGAATTGTCGTCCACGAAGACGAATGCCTCGGCAACATGCTGCTGATATGTTTGCACTATCGGTCGGAGGATAACATTCACGTATCCTACAGCCGTTACGTCGCGTTCCATTACCACCACCGGCGTACGTCGGCCCCACATTATGCCACCCCAAAACATGAGGGAACCTCCACGTCGCTGCACTCGCTGGACAGTGTGTCTAAGGCGTTCAGCCTGACCAGGTTGCCTCCAAACACGTATCCGACAATTGTCTAGTTGAAGGCATATGCGACACTCATCGGTGAAGAGAAGGTGATGCCAATCCTGAGTGGTCCATTCGGCATGTTGTAGGGCCCATCTGTACCGCGCTGCATGGTGTCATGGTAGCAAAGATGGACCTCGCCATGGATATAGGGAGTGAAATTGCGCATCATTCAGCCTATTCCGCACAGTTTCAGTCGTACCACAACGTCCTGTGGCTGCACGAAAAGCATTATTGAACATGGTGGCGTTGCTGTCAGGATTCCTCCGAGCCATAATTCGTAGGTAGCGGTCATCCACTGCACTAGTAGCCCTTGGGCTGTCTGAGCGAGGCATGTCATCGACAGTTCCTGTCTCCCTGTATCTCCTCTATGTCCGAGCAACATCGCTTTGGTTCACTCCGAGATACCTGGACCATTCCTTTGATGAGAGCCCTTCCTGGCACAAAGTAACAATGCGGACGCGATCGAACCGCGGTATTGACCGTCTAGGCATGGTTGAACTACAGACAACACAAGCCGTGTACCTCCTTCCTGTTGGAATGACTGGATCTGATCGGCTGTCGGACCCCCTCCGTCTGATAGGCGCTGCATAGTTGTTTACATCTTTGGGCGGGTTTAGAGACATTTATGAACAGTCAGAGTCACTGTGTGTATGATACAATATCCACAGTCGGCCTCTATCTTCAGGAGTTCTGGAAACTGAGATGATGAAAAACTTGTTTTGATGTGTGTATTTCATCTCCTGGAGTCGCAGCGGGCGCACCAAAAGCCTACACCCACAAACATAATCTGCTCGCCAGTATACACCCTCTGATCAAAAGTATTTGGACACCTATTAGTGGATAATAATGTGGGGCGTGTCCATCATTCATCTTTATTATGGTTTGAAGTCTGCTGGGGACCGTTTGAAGGGGATGTCTGAAAGTCTGTGGAGGAAAGGCACCGCATTCTTCATCAAGAGTCGAAATCAGTGAATGTAGTCCTGTTGGATCCTGGAGTCTCGACCGAAGTCGGCCTTCTAACTCATACCAAAGACGCTCTGTTGGGTTCAGGAATATTATTGTCCACAAACCATTGCCTCTTTACTTTACTTTATGTGGGGTGCATTGTCATCCTCATACAGAGAGTCATCATCTCCGAAGTGTTCCTCTAGTGTATGCAGTACATAATGCCGGAAATGTTTTCACATCCTCCCGCATTCAGCGTTTTCGTAAGCGCAATTATGGGGCCACACTATAAACACGTAAAACACCACTTTCCCCATCCTTCGCTGTTGGCGCTACACATGTTAGCAGATGACGTTCTCCAAATATTCATCACACCCACACCGTTCAATCGGATTGCCACAGGGTCCAGCTTGCGTATCACTCCAAATCACTCAGTCACCCACTGTCCACAGTCCAGTGCCGTCGCCTCTTGACGCCGTCTGAAGTGTCACACAGCGTTGACCACAGGAATGTGTGGTTTATGAGGGGCTGCCCGACCATTGCCCCCCCCCCTCCCCCCATTCCTTTTAACTGCCTGAGCACAGTGATTGTGCTAACTAGGCTGCTGCTAGCTCTTGCAACTCACGAGTGATTCCTTCGTCTGATTTGATTGGATTTTTTACAACGACCCTTGCCATGCTTGGCGTTCCCTGTCCGTCAATACATGAGATCTATCTGGCCGTGGTTTAGCTGTGGCTGTTCCTTCGTATTTCCAGTTCACTATCACATCATCAACAATCGGCTTTGGCAACTTTAGAATGGTTCAAATGTCCCTGACGGATTTGTCACTCGGGTTGTAGTGACACATCCTATTCCTTCAATGAGAGGTACCATATCCTTAAATACATACGTCAGAGAAAAGGTGTCCGTGACTGAGAGTAGTCGATAAATGGTGAGCACCGCACTGTTGCGAGGTGTTTTAAGTCGCAGGTACTGATCCAGAGGTAACGATCCAGTGTACGGGAGTAGGTAGCAGTCAGACCGTAACACGCCCGGGAGTACGAATGGGTGGGGGGTACTTTAAACTGACTTCTCGTTTCGGGACAGTTTCTTGACCATGCGCCCTATCCCACACCACGTACCTGATAATCCCGCGGCAGTCGTACTGTTCTGTTCCACACTGCTGCTGGCTTGCCTGAAATTATCTATCGAATTATGCAAGCGGGTTTAGGGGGAGCCACTCAACGTTAAACGCAACACTGTCCTATGTCTGGGCCACAGGTTGCACTGTTTACGCTCTAAATCGTAAATGTTTATCCCAATTAACAATCTTGATGATTAACAGTCCAAAAGATCATTCGGACGAGCGTACGCGTAACCGACACGACGCGGGTGATTGTTGATGATGCGGAAGCCGAATGATCGAACGAAAGTTCTTACGCTCGTCACACATACAGATATCTGGTAATAGTTCTCCTTGTCACTAGTAATGATATAACAATGTTCGTAAAGTTAATTTTTCACTTCTCAGTTCTCACTTGTACGAGCGTGCGCGTAACTGTCGCGGCGCGGCTGATTGTTGATGATGCGGAAACGCGATGATCGAACGCACGTTCCCACGCTCGCTATAAATCACTGGCACTTGACTGCACTCTTTTATGGTAACTAATTCCTACTGATTCACATCAGTTCATTCTGGGAGACCGAACACGGCGCGGATGATTGATACTGTGCGACACGCAAAGAGAGGATACGCAAATACGTTATCGGCGGCCCTGCTCATTTTTAATTACATCTTGACGCACTTTCCACTGAATTACTTCCATATTTAATCACTTTACTGTAATAGCACTCGTAGCAACACTTCAATCTGAATACTAACAATGCTTCTCACACGCTGAGCTACACACTACACAACATAACAGTTCCGTGTCCCGTGCTCGACTCTCTAGACGCGACTGCCCGCAAAGATACTGCACAAGTAAGCAGCGATATAACAGCACGCTTACAAGACGACCATACCTGCTGACGTGGAGATAGTAGTTCCATGGAGCAGTCGATGCGGAAGAAAGAGCTCCACGAAACCTAAGAAGGCGAAATGTCAAAGATAATAAATGTATTGTAATTGTTAATTCTCAAGTTGAATGTCAGATCTGTTATGTACATAGTACAGAGAGGGAGTATACGAGTTGGTAGCTGTTCTCATTTATCGTGTATTGAGTTGTGATTCTGAAGATTGAAGGCGAATTGAATTTCACTTCTTATTGATGTGGTGGAGTGGATGAGATCGAGAAGTTAATTTGCACCAGCTTTATTTTCAGTCTTTAAGGAGGCGAAGCCTGACCCCAGGTTGGAGGAAGAAGCCACACGTGTTCAAAGCACAGACTGGTTGGACTCTCATTAATAATACTTAACGACGCCCAAATGCCGGCCGGTGTGGCCGAGCGGTTCTAGGCGCTTCAGTCTGGAACCGCGCGACCGCTACGGTCCCAGGTTCGAATCCTGCCTCGGGCATGGATGTGTGTGATGTCCTTAGGTTAGTCAGGTTTAAGTAGTTCTAAGGAACTGATGATCTCAGATGTTAGGTTCCATACTGCTCAGAGCCATTTGAACCATTTGACGACCGAATATTCAGTAAGCAAAATTCGTTGTATATAAAAGGAGTGTTCAGGTGGCAACTAATGTAAGTGTTTGGTGTTCGTGATAGCAAACCACCACGCAACAAAACCCAACATGAAACACTTCAGGGTGTCAGCCAGTGACCAGTCCACACTCGAAGCCACTGAGTTCTCCTTTCCTAGCCCTTCTCTTGTTCCTGCTTCTCTAGTGACAACACAGTGCTCCCTGCCCTGCCTCCTTTTATACTGCCACGTCAGCTTCTCGTGACATCTAGTGGTCAGTTCTGCATTGCATAGGAGTGCCCGAGTACTTTTGATCAGTTAGCGTATAGTGCTTGGCGTAGGTGCTTTACACCACTGCTAGTCTTGCCCCTGCCCTTGCACTCATCAATGGAGCTGTCATATTTCTTACTTCAACCTTACAGTCCTTACGTGAGACAGACGTTGGAGACAGTACAACAGTTCTACAGTCTGTGACAAATGGTGGTTCTCCTTCTTTCCTCAAAGGATTTTGGCAATAAGATCATCTAAGCTCACAGAGGAATTTCGAAACACTCAGTTCCTGTTCGAATCGATCAGTAAGAAATCTAAAAGCAAGATTCCACGTCGCCTTTTCATCCGGCCTGGTGGAGATCCTAGACCATTCAAGAGTGGATCATACAATGGTTCTTTGACAGTTTCGACCGTAGTTGAGCTCACTTCCCTAGAACTCTCCCAACAGACTATGGAAGGCCACTGCCCTTCCCTACAACTGTCCCTTGGAGGTCGTCCTCCGTTTTACGTGGTTTCGCAAGGTTGCGCCTAAATATTTAGTCGATGTGACTGACATGTACATGAAATGATTAATACTCTATCTGAACGTTGCAGAAATGTTTCTACTACGTATTACTTTATGAAGATTCGAAGCATCGTGTCAAATGCAATTTCTGGCCGATCCACTCGAATCCTGTACAGATTTATAACAGCGAAACTATCCCGTACAGATTGGTGTCAGCAGCAAACTCTCTCAGATTGCTGCCCCGACTCTCCGACAAACCGTTTGTGTCCACGAAGTACAGCTCTATTGCACGCCGTAGGGCACTCCCGGCATTACCTTTGTGTCTCTAATGAACCCTCGCCGTCCACAACAAAGTACTGGATCCTATCAGTCAAAAATTCTTCCAGCCAGTCACATATCTGATGCTCGGATCTTATTAGCAGTCTAAATACTGTAAAAATTCCAAATAATGCAGCATACCAAGTAGGTTTGTTAGTAGTATATATCTCTGCACTCTTGCCAAAAAATGGTTCAACTGGCTCTGAGTAGTGTGGGACTTGACTTCTGAGGCGATCAGTCCCCTAGAACTTAGAACTACTTAAACCTAACTAACCTAAAGACATTACACACATCCATGCCCGAGGCAGGATTCGAACCTGCGACCGTAGCGGTGGCGCGGTTCCAGACTGTAGCGCCTAGAACCGCTCGGCCGCACTCTTGCCAAAATGAAACATTTACCACTGATAGTGGTTGCGCCATCTGTAATCCTATTAACTACTGACAAGGGAACCTCCCCATCGCACCCCCCTCAGATTTAGTTATAAGTTGGCACAGTGGATAGGCCCTGAAAAACTGAACACAGATCAATCAAGAAAACAGGAAGAAGTTATGTGGAACTATGAAAAAAAGAAGCAAAATAAACAAACGGAGTAGTCCATGCGCAAGATAGGCAACATCAAGGACAATATGAGCTCATGAGCGCCGTGGTCCCGTGGTTAGCGTGAGCATCTGCGGAACAGGAGGTCCTTGGTTCAAGTCTTCCCTCGAGTGAAAAGTTCACTTTCTTTATTTTCGCAAACTTATGGTCTGTCCGTTCGTTCATTGACGTCCCTGTTCAATGTAATAAGTTTAGTTTAGTGTCTGTGTTTTGCGACCTCACCGTGAAACCGTGCGATTAGTAGACGAAAGGACGTGCCTCTCCAATGCGAACCGAAAACATTTGATTGCAAGGGCATAGGTCAACCGATTCCTCCACAGGAAAACACGTCTGATACATTCTATACGACACTGGTGACGGCATGTGCGTCACATGACAGGAATATGCCGTCGACCCACCTAACTTGTACACTTGGCGAATGGGTAAAAAGATTCTTCTACCTTGCCCGATTTAGGTTTTCTTGTGGATGTGATAATCACTTCCAAAAAAGTGATGAAAACATAAGAGTTTGTCGCATAAACTGCAACAAATGAATGCAACAGTTTTACAGTCGCACACTTTTCCCTGTGCTCCCTGTGCTCTGTCAAAACATATGTTTTTAACGTTTTCAAATTTTTTCGTGTGTAGACCGTCAAATCCTGCATATGTCCAAGCAAATCTGAACATGCCCTGGAATTTTGGAGAGCGAAGTTGATTATCTGTGAGTGCCTGAACTTTGATAATTGCCTGAAAATAAAAAATTAAACTTTTCACTCGACGGAAGACTTGAACCAAGGACCTCTCGTTCCGCAGATGCTCACGCTAACCAAGGGACCACGGCGCTCCTGAGCCCCCATTGTCCTTGATGTGGCTTATGTTGCACTTGCACTACTCCGTTTGTTTATTTTGCTTATTTTTTTCATAGTTCCACACAACTTCTTCCTGTTTTCTCGATTGATCTGTGTTGAGTTTTTCATGGCCTATCCACTGTGCCAACTTATAACTAAATCTGAGGTGGGTGCGATGGGGAGGTTCCCTTGTGCAATAACGAGAAACGGTGGCCTCTCCTTGTCTGCACGCCTGATTTGCCTTGTCTTACTATTATAGCGCTGTCACTAGTTTGTGGGCGCTACTGCAGAAAGTAGCAGCTCAGTCGTAGCAGTTGCAGCCTGTGGGCATCGAGGTGTCGGCACACCAGTCGCAGCAACTGGGCTGCTTGTACACTGAAGAGCCAAAGAAACTGGTACGCCTCCCTGATATCGTGTAAGGCCCCCGCGATCACGGAGAAGTACCGCAACACGACGTGGCATGGACTCGACAAATGTCAGAAGTAGTGCTGGAGGGAACTGACACCATGAACCCTGCGAGGCTGTCCATAAATCCATAAGAGTACGAGGCAGTGGAGATCTCTTCTCAACAGCACGTTCCAAGGCATCCCAGATATGCTTAATAATGTTCATGTCTGGGCAGTTTCGTCGCGAGCGGAAGTGTTTAAACTCAAAATAGTGTTCCTGGACCCACTCTGTAGCAATTCTGGACGTGTGGGGGTGTCGCATTGTCCTGCTGGAATTGCCCAAGTCAGTCGGAATGTACAATGGACATGAATGGATGCGGGTGACCAGACAGGATGCGTAAGTACGTGTCACCTGTCAGAGTCGTATCTAGACGTATCAGGGGTCCCATATCACTCCAACTGCACACAGCCTCACCATTGCAGAGCCTCCACCAGCTTGAACAGTCTCCTGCTGGCCTGGAGGATCCATTGATTTATGAGGTTGTCTCCATACCCATACACATCCATCCGCTCGGTACAATTTGAAACGAGACTCGTCCGAGCAGGCAACATGTTTCCAGTCATCAACAGTCCAATGCCGGTGTTGACGAGCACAGGTGAGGCATAAAGCTTTGTGTCGGGCAGTCATCAACGGTACACGAGTGGGCCTTCGGCTCCGAAACCCCACATCGATGATGTTTCATTGAATGATTCGCAGGCAGATACTTGTTAATGGCCCAGCATTGAAAGCTGCAGCAATTTGCGGAAGGGTTGCACTTCTGTCACGCTGAACGATTCTCTTCAGTCGTCGTTGGTCCCGTCCTTGCAGGGTCTTTTTCCGGCCGCAGCGATGTCGGCGATTTGATGTTTTACCGGATTCCTGATATTCGCGGTACATTCGTGAAATGGTCGTATCGAAAAATCCCCACTTCATCGCTACCTCGGAGATGCTGTGTCCCATCGCTCGTGCGCCGACTATAACACCACGTTCAAACTCACTCAAATCGTGATAACCTGCCATTGTAGCAGGAGTAATCGATCTAAAACTGCACCAGACATTTGTTGCCTTATATAGGCGTTGCCGATTGCAGCGCCTTATTCTGCCCGTTCACAGATCACTGTATTTGAATACGCATGCCTATTACCAGTTTCTTCGGCGCTTCAGTGTAAAATCGCCCAATAGACGTACTCCCAGTTATCTTCTCGTGTGACGAATTCTCTCCATTGAGAATCGCCTGCTGTGTTCTAGATGGTGGGCGACATACGACTGCCCCGAAAATGTTTCATGCACCTGAAGGTAGGCAACCCAACATACTTAGCCCCGGGTGTGATGGCAGTAACTTAGGTAGCCTATCTTAAGTTACATGAAATATCTTCTCGGTCAATTTTATTTAGTCCACTCAACTCTTCAATCCAATCATAAAGCCGGGACAACATTCCGTTGGCTAGAATTTTGATAATTCTTTGGCGCTTCAGTGTACATCGCGAGACGGGCCAGACCAACAATGACAATCCTGCAAACGCAGTTGCAGAGAAGGGGTTATAGCGGGGTGGACTATGCAGTTATTACACCACCGGCTCATGGATTTGTTATCCCAAACGTGGCTGGAATCCATGCGTTGGCACAACAAACGAGCTGCCAACCTGTGTAAATAACTGTCAATTTTAGAACAAGGGCTAACAGTACGGCTGTACCTTCCACGGCTAGAGGGCTATGCAAGGATCCGGAGCGACAAGGGACAGCAAGTAGCCGACTCTGGGGTGGGTCTGCGGCTCCACCACACCGCCCTCTAGCACAGAGTTCACCCTCTCGGTCTTGATGCCACTGGTGGGCCGCTCGAACTCCACTGCAGCAGCAGCTTGTCTCCAGCCGGGAGCAGCAGAGGAGAGCCCGGCTGTACAGCCCCTCACACTCCTGCGCTTTTCGAGTTTCTCTGGCACCGCGTGCCGACACTCGACACTCGCAGGGCAACATCCGCTATCGGAAGCCGCAAGTATTCCGGCCGTCTTCAGCTCCGCTCGCACCTTCCCTGAGCAACGACGCCACGCCAGCTGCAGCACGCTCCGCCGGGTTGTGCGTGTCAGCTTTCCTGGGAGCTGACGTCACGGTACGCCTACTGGCCACCAGCTGGCAGCACCAGCGAGCCACGCGCTGTCCTCGCCACGTCCTAAGAGGGGGCGTGGCCGACACACACAACCACTACTAGTGCGCTAGCACAAGTTCCAATACAATGTTTGGCCATTCATGTTCTTTCTCTGAGCCGCCATCGGCCACCCCCGCCGCCCAACTCTGGACAGAAGTGATCCTACACTCCGGGTCGACTTTCTTATACAGGGTGTTACAAAAAGGTACGGCCAAACTTTCAGGAAACATTCCTCACACACAAAGAAAGAAAATATGTTATGTGGACATGTGTCCGGAAACGCTTACTTTCCATGTTAGAACTCATTTTTTTACTTCTCTTCAAATCACATTAATCATGGAATGGAAACACACAGCAACAGAACGTACCAGCGTGACTTCAAACACTTTGTTTCAGGAAATGTTCAAAATGTCCTCCGTTAGCGAGGATACATGCACCCACCCTCCGTCGCATGGAATCCCTGATGCGCTGATGCAGCCCTGGAGAATGGCGTATTGTATCACACCCGTCCACAATACGAGCACGAAGAGTCTCTATATTTGGTACCGGGATTGCGTAGACGAGAGCTTTCAAATGCCCCCATAAATGAAAGTCAAAAGGGTTGAGGTCAGGAGAGCGTGGAGGCCATAGAATTGGTCCGCCTCTACCAATCCATCGGTCACCGAATCTCTTGTTGAGAAGCATACGAACACTTCGACTGAAATGTGCAGGGGCTCCATCGTGCATGAACCACATGTTGTGTCGTACTTGTAAAGGCACATGTTCTAGCAGCACAGGTAGAGTATCCCGTATGAAATCATGATAACGTGCTCCATTGAGCGTAGGTGGACGAAACTAAAATGAGCTTTAACATGGAAATTAAGCGTTTCAGGACACATGTCCACATAACATTTTTTCCTTATTTGTATGTGAAGAATGTTTCCTGAAAGTTTGGCCGTACCTTTTTGTAACACCCTGTATATGCATCCACAGGGATATCCTTGCCGGCGATCCCGATGACTCCATTTGACTCCAAAGCAACGGATTTTACATGTACCACATATTTTGTCTTCAGACATAATGACCTTTCTAGACTCTGAGAAGCTCATCTGCAGAAACCAGCACGGCTTTAGGAAACAGCGGTCATGCGACACACAGCTGTCCCTCTTTGTGCATGATATACAACAGGCTCTAGATACCGGCTCCCAGGCTGATGTCATATTCCTCAACTTTCGAAAGGCGTTCGATTCAGTTCCGCGCTGTCGCTTGCTCCAAAAAGTGCGCGCTTACGGTCTATCCGATGACATATGCAGTTGGATAGAAAGTTTTCTATCAAATATAGAGCAGTATGTCGACCTGAATGGGGAAACTTCAACAGAAACAAGAATAACATCAGGTATGCCACAGGGCAGCGTAATAGGTCCTCTGCTTTTTACGATTTACATAAACGACCTGGTTGATGGTACTGACAGCGGAATTAGACTGTTTGCCGATGTTGCTGTAGTCTACAGGAAAGTCGTATCACACGAAAGTTGTAAACAAATCAATGAGGATTTGCAGAAAATAAATTCGTGCTGTAAAGACTGGCAGTTATCTCTCAATGTTAGTAAGTGTAACCTACTGTGTATAACAAGGCGGAAATCCCCATTGATGTACGAGTACAAAATAAATGTCCAGTCTTTGGAAGCGGTAACGTCCCTCAAATATCTGGGTGTGACTATTCGAAATGATCTCAAATGGAATGATCAGATTACACAAGTAACGGGTAAGGCGAACTCTACATTGCGGTTTATTGGTAGAATCCTGAAGCGATGCAGTCCTTCAACAAAGGAAATTGCTCAGAATACGTTAGTTCGTCCAGTCTTGGAGTATTGTTCGTCTGTATGGGACCCTTACCAGTTGGGTCTGATTCAAGAGATTGGGAAGGTCCAAAGAAGAGCGGCAAGGTTCGTGACTGGTACATTTAGCCATCGTGAGACCGTTACACATATCATAGAAAGTTTGAAGTGGGAGACACTTGCAGATAGACGACGCTCTAAATGGAAAGGGCTGCTTTCTAAATTCCAAAATCTGAACTTCGCCGACGATGTAGAGCATATATTATTACCAACAACTTTCATATCGCTCAATGATTAACATTCAAAGATAAGGTAAATTACAGCTCGTACTGAGGCGCTGAGACAGTCGTTTTTCCCTCGCGCGATCCGCGAATGCAACAGAGGGGGGGGGGGGGGGAAATATGACTTTGGCGCGACTGGTGCCCTCCGCCACACACCGCTTGGTGGCTAGCGGGGTATATATGGAGATGTAGGTGTACTTGCCACAACTTGGATGCTGATGCGCGGTCCAAGCAATACAACATTAGCCTCCGACTACCTTCTAGTAAGTCTGAAGCACTCGTCTACTGGAAGTTTACGGCTTCAGAAAGACGTATTAATCAGCGATTCGTTTTCGCTGGCTGGACCAGAACTCTTTTCCAGAGAAAGTGTAGAACCTCCCCTTCCTGTGCAACTTCTATTTGCCAGAATATTTCACACTTCATTATGTTCATGCCAGACGTTGATATAATGGAAAAGTGTTTGTTCTGAGTATTTACTGAAGACAGCTCAGTAACATATTATTATTCACATTAAATATAAATCTCGAGCTCAGTGCAGTCACGTTAGCGCTTTGTGAAGTACGTAAATGACTCAACTAGCACGGGTTTGTGAACCGTGTAGTTGTCTTCTAAGTTTGTTGCACTCGCCACACAATTCACTGGACCACAAAGTGCAACAACGTCGTGAGATCGTCTCCGTACCGCATCTTGGGTGAGGGCAGTAGTAAAGGTACGTTTTCTTCTACGCTGCGGAGAAAAGCGATTTCTCCTGATAACTCTACACCTCTTACCTGCATCATTTTGAACTCCAGCACTTACTTCTAGTGTAACAGCTTGTGACTCTATAGTAATGAGTCAAACCATTATGACCAATGATGCAAGCGAGGCTGGGTGCCACCTGGTTCCCCAAACCACCGACTTGTGATTTACGGAAACTGCGTGACCTGTGCGTATACATCCGCTGCCACATACCGCTGGAAACTCATTCGGGTTTTACATTCGACCATGGGGACGTTTGGAAAGACTATATTCGTTTAACAGGTTCCATCGCTGCAGACGGTATGCTATTTGTGTGCCTAAATTGTTCCTCTGTACCCGCTTCCTGAGCTTTGCGATACTTGCACTATGAACCAGCACCAGGTGGGCAAAGACGCTCTATAGGTGTATCATCAGCAGATAATTTGTGGAAGAAAGTAGCTCACATTGCTTTTTTCATCCCTTGTAGGACATGTGTACTGTTTCTTATTGCCATTCGGTAATATTGCTGGAGTTCATCAATGTTTTTGTCTGTAAGTCTTCCTTTACCACTTAGACTCTCCATAAAACGCATATGCTATACCGTAGTTTCTGTTTACACACTGCATCCACCCTATTAACACGAACATAAACATGAATTCAAGGAATAAATAATTGAAAACCACAGCCTCAATGTGAATGATGTCAGACATAGGAGATATAAATACAAAAAAAACTGGCATATTTTGCTTATTTTCACTCCATTATGTCATATGGTATCATATTTTGGGGTTACTCCACAAACAGAGAAAAAAATTTTAGAGTACAGAAGCGTATAATAAGAGTCATGAGTAGTGTAAATCCAAGATCATCATGTCGAAACCTATTCAAAGAATTGGGCATATTAACCACAGCTTCTCTGTATATTTGTTGCTTAATGAACTTTGTTGTAAATAATACATCTCTTTTTCCAACAAACTGCCTAGTACACAGTATCAATATTAGGAATAAGAACAATATACATAAAGATTTAAAATCACTTTCTCTTGCCCAGAAAGGAGTCCAGTATTCAGGAACGCACATTTTCAATAAGTTACCAGCAACCATTAAGAGTCTAGTTTCAGACAAGGCACAATTTAAACATAATTTAAAAGAATTTTTGGTGGCCAACTCCTTCTATTCCATCCATTAGTTTCTGAACAAGTGCAGTAGACCAATTTAATGAAAATTTATTCTACTTTAATTTTTGACAATACTTGGTTGTAACAGCCAAGTAACTACCTACTGAGTGAATGATGAATGTATGGAAAGCAGATGTAAGTCTTAAATCTGTAAATAGTGGAAGTTTTAATTTTAAACCTTGTACATAATCTGACTGTTCTTAACTGAGGACCACTGACATGAATAACTTATTTCAATTTTTGACACTACTTGGTAGTAATAGCCAAGAAACTAGCAAATGTCTGAATGATGGATTTTATGAAAACAGATGTAAGTATTAAACCTGTAAATATTAGAAGTTTAAATTTAATTCATGTACAAACAAACCTCTGGCAATAACATTTGTAGATTTTAAGAAGGCATATGACTGTCTCCACAGACCATCAGTATTAAAAATTTTAAGAAATCTAGGACTCCATTCAAAACTAATTAAAATAATACAACTCACTCTAACCAACACAAAATCAAAAGTGAAGTTTATAGGAGAAATTTCGAAACCATTCCTCATAAAAACAGGCTTAAGAAAAAGTGACTGCCTATCACCATTACTGTTCAATTGTGCAGTGCAATACATAATTAGAGAATGGTACAAGGACAAACCAAAGATGATAAGAATTGGAAGTGCAAAAGATGCTATTAGCTTAAACTGCTTGGGATTCGCTGATGATCTTGCTCTCCTAGCCAATACCGTTCAAGAAGCCAGGAAACAAGTGAAATCACTACAAGAAATAGCAGAGAAAGTACGCCTTAGAATATCATTTGAAAAAATGACCCACCACTTGGAAACAGAATTACAATAGAACAGGAAATCAAAATTGTTGATAAATTTAAATATTTAGGCGAAATAATAACATACAATCTAAATGAGAAGCCATCATGGCAGAATAGAATTAAAAAAACTGAACTACGCAAATTACATTACTAAAACTACATACAACAAAAAAAGCCTATCTATAGATGCAAAATTAAAACACTATAAGACAGTTACACAACCAGAAATAACGTATGGAGCTGAAACTATCTTCAAAACAACTAATGCAGCAGAAATTGACAGAATACTAAAAATAGAAAGAAGAATAATTAGGACATGTATAAATAAACAGTATAAAATAAATGGACGTTGGAGAATAGCATCAAATGAAACAGTATATAAGAAAATAGAACCAGTCATGAGCACGATCAGGAAGAAACGCATCTCATTCTTTGGACATCTGATGAGAAGTCCAGAAAACAGAATTAGTAAAAAAATAATACAAAAATTGTGGAATAGCAAGAGCGACATTAAATGGATCACAGAAATTAAGGAAGATATAAAAGAACTTCAAATTACAGTAGATGACCTAAAAAACAAGACAGAGAAAACCAGAATACTGCAAGACCCGCAAACCAGACAACAAATGAAAATCAATAAAAGGAGTACAGGAAGAGTTGTCTCAGATGAAGAAAGAAAGAAAATATCTGAAAGAATGAAGAAATATTGCGCAGACAAGAGCAAAACACCTTTCATATAAGAATAGCCTCTAATATTTTATTACCTAAATATCATATTAAGTTATTGTTGAGCCAAATTGTATCCCTGTGTAACAACTTGGTCACAACTTTGTATTTTTGACTAGAGTGGTCCAATGAAGGCCATAAAATAAATAATAATAATAATAACATGATTTTACTGTTTATTGACTGAGGATCATTAAAATTAATGAAGCTCAAGTTTTTCTAATTACATTTTTGTAATGTGTTTGTCTGACATGTTCCACACCCAGGAGGATTCCCTCTTTTATGGGTCTATGGAATGAGTAATTATCTAATCTAATCTCAGTGCAGAACGACTGTTTTTTTTTTTTTTTACACTATTAACTTTGAAATAAGAAAAACTTCACTTACAACTGGAATTAATCGAGCAATGATGCATCAAACTATTCAGGAGAGATCAAATGTTATTAAGAGATAATAGTCGGAAAATGTCGATTATTGACCAGTTTCAGCGTATGTACTCCGCTTAAATAGTGTTGGAAGTTCTGTCTTGAGGTCTACGCGCCCCTAAGCCGTCGGAGCGTGTGTGATAAGACTCTGTGAGTGTGCTGGAAGTGCAGAAACGTGGCAACAGTCGACGCCATGTCCTTGGCGCCGGGCTGGCAGCTTATGCGGTGACGCGGGAGTTTGCCCGCATTATTCGCATCCCGCCGGCGGCCGGCGCGTGCAGCTAATGCTAATCGGCCCGTCCACTGCTCCTGCGAGAGCTCGCTGGCTGCCACCGGAGGGGCCGGAAACCACACATCTCCACACGAGGCGGCCCCACGCAGGGCGTCGCGGCTATCTGTCGCCTGCGGTATTAATAACCGAGCCGTTTCAGTTTTCCGAGCCTGCACGCTCAGAATAACCGATGCCGGTCCTTCAGACAGAGTCGCCTGGATGTCGTTATCTATGTGGTTTCCCGCCGTCTCTGCCAGACTAGGCCCTGGAGACGAACGAAAACTATCCAAGTAGTGTCGTAACGTAGGTATACAACACATAAAAATATCGAAAGAAAAGCATTGATACCTTGTTGTGTCGGTACTTCGATGAAAAGCTTAGATACTCCCTGTCAGCTCCAGTCTTCCCATCTCTATTTTCAAAATTTGCGTCCGAGGTGTAGTGTCCCTTTTGGGAATATTCACCATTATCGAGGTGAAACATAAATAAAAATGAGTGTATGTGACTCAAAATGAACTGCAAACATTGAGCCGGCCGGAGTGACCGTGCGGTTCTAGGCGCTACAGTCTGGAACCGAGCGACCGCTACGGTCGCACGTTCGAATCCTGCCTCGGGCATGGATGTGTCTGATGTCCTTAGGTTAGTTAGGTTTAATTAGTTCTATGTTCTAGGCGACTGATGACCTCAGAAGTTAAGTCGCATAGTGCTCAGAGTCATTTGAACCATTTGCAAACATCGATTTATCTGCGAAAGGTAATAACACTAACTGTAAAAATATACAATATAGATCGATAGATGCAGAAAAGACATTATTTTTATTGTATGAGGTTATAATGTGTCAGTAATTAAAAGAAGTATTATTATCTTTGTAAGAGTATAAAACACTATGCAATGCTCATTCTTCTGCCTAGTCTGTTTTGTTCTGTTCGTTCTGGTGTTAGCTGGAACAAGGTACGCAAGCTATTGCGCTGCGCTACCATTTGTTTCTGTCGTAACGTAATTGCAAATATTTGATGGTGTAAACTGTGTCCTAGTAAGAATATATTAGTATAAAGTAATCTCCGTGTGTTATTTCAAGAACCTACGCCACATTTACCTTATGAAAAGAATATTTAACGAAAGTTATTTAGCATGTTTCCAGCTGCTGCGGAGCGAGTAACAGTGATCTCTGACTGTTAACAACTAGCCGCCATTACGCGGTACATTTAAAAATATTTTTTTCACAGCACAATGTCTGATAGCCGGAGCGGAAGAAATTATGTAAAAATATTCAGTGAGAATAATTGAAGGAATCCAGTGAAATAATTTTATTAAAACTTGTCTATTTTCTGGGACAATAATAATGTCAGATCAGTGAACGGGAGCTGAGTAATACTACGTTATTGCATTTACAGTAATTTGTAGGGAGCCTGGCGCTTGATAATACCAGATATAATACGTAATTGGCAACCTACGAAATTCATTATTTTGCTTATTGTATCTCTTTTGTATTTTTTTGAACGCTAAACGTAAAAACTAACTTCACTAAAAATCAGTAACAGATCACGATAAATCAAAGGACAAACAAATTTACTAGGAGAGTGTTTCCTCTAAATAAAAAGTTACATTATTTTTTTTAAGAGATATAATAGAGGGTCACCCAGAAATTAACGCACTTTCTTTCTTTTTCTCAGCCAAAATCAACGGTACGAATGCGAAACTTCAGGTATATATTATTTAACGTTTTAAACAACAACCGCTTCGTGTTAAGAAGGGCAAACCGGTAGGTCATTTCGAAAAATATTTCAAGAACACCTTAACTTAAATAATCCCGATATGCATTAACAACGCACTTGCGCGAAACGCGGCACAGCATCAGAACCCGGTCAGAAAATTTCAGAATACTTAATAAAAAAGAAAACAGCCATATGTTGAATATAGTAGGGGAACAGGAAACTTTTAGATATAAAAAAGAAATGCCCAGTTCACATTGAATAATCAAAGCACCATAGCATTCTGGCTACTTTTGATAGTAAACTGGCTCGTGAAGGGAGCGACCCAGTGGTCTTAGTCGTGAGTGCATGACGTCACACCGTCCACAAGATAGTTACCGTTCCGTCAGCCTGTTAGCCCGTCTTACGTTTGTCGCTTGTGCGGGCAGCTTCTATACTCTTCCCACCACCGGGCTGCCCTTCCGTCACACGGGCAACAAAGTGCCACGTTATACCATTCCACACAGTAATTTGCATTGTGTCCCGATTAATCAGGTTACTGGAGACTACTTTTTACTCCCAATCCGGCGTTTTAAAATTTTTTTGTCGTCCTCACACTATCAAAAATATCCGGACACCTAGCCGAAAATGGCTTACAAGTTCGTTGCGCCCTCCATCGGTAATGCTGAAATTCAATATGGTGATGGCCCACCCTTAGCCTTGATGACAGCTTCCACTCACGCAGGCATACGTTCAATGAGGTGCAGGAACATTTCTTGGGAGTGCTGCACTGAGGAGAGGTATCGATGTCGGTCGGTAAGGCCTGGCACGAATTCGGCGTCCCAAAACATCCCAAAGGTGTTCTACAGGATTCATGTCACGACACTGTGCAGGCCAGTCCATTACAGGGATGTTATTGTCGTGTAACCACTGCGCCACAGGTCGTGCATTATGAACAGATCGATCGGGCTGAAAGATGCAATCGCCACCCCCGAATTGCTCTTCAACAGTGGGAGGCAAGAACGTCCTTAAAACATCAATGTAGACCTCTGCTGTGATAGTGCCACGCAAAACAACACTGTTCAATCGTCCAATGTTTATGCTCCTTACACCAAGCGAGGCGTCGTTTGGCATTTACCGGCGTGATGTGTGGCGTATGAGCAGCCGATCGATCATGAAATTCAAGTTTTCTCACCTCCTACCTAACTGTCGTAATACTTGCTGTGGGTAATGGTGCAGTTTGAAATTTCTGTGTGACGGTCTGGATAGATGTCTGCCAATTACACATTACGACCCTCTTCAACTGTCGGCGGCCTCTTGTCAGTCGCCGCGCGGGGTAGCCGAGCGGTCTTAGGCGTCATGTCACGGTCCGCGCGGCTCCCACCGTCGGAGGTTCGAGTCCTGCCTAGGGCATGGGTGTGCAGTTGTCCTTAGCGTAAGTTAGTTTAAGTTAGATTAAGTAGTGTGTAAGCTTAGGGACCGATGGCCTCAGCAGTTTGGTTCCGTATGATCTTACCACAAATTTCCAGATTTTTTTCTCTGTCAGACAAGAGACGAGGTCAGCCTGTACACTTTTGTGCTGTACGTGTCCCTTCGCGATTCCTCTTCACTGTCGCGTCAGAAACAGTGGACCTAGAGATGTTTACGAGTGTGGCTTTCTCGAGTACAGACGTATGACACAACTGACACCCAATCACCAGGCCACGTTCGAAGTCCGTGTGTTCCGCGAACGCCCCATTCTGCTCTCTCACGATGTCTAATGACTACTGAGGTCGCTGATATGGAGTACCTGGCAGTAGGTGGCAGCACAATGCACCTAATATGAAAAACGTATGTTTTTGTAGGTGTCCCGATACTTTTGATCACATAGTGTACCTAGTTGACCCCGCATTGAAAAGGAGATACACCTCCTATTCAAATAATTGCTTGTGCACGTAAGACTAATTATTTTCAACAACGCATTTCAGTAACTGAGAGTGGTCGGTCTTTAAAGAAGTGGGGGTAACGCAATTTACCAGCGACTCTGGAGGTAATGTGCGGGCGCACCCATTCATTATTCACGGTTATTTTGTTTTGCGACCGGCCTGAAATTACTCCGCGTCTCGCAGTCTTTCTCTCCCACACTTATGATTTACTGATTTAATTACCACTTCGCGTGGCCTGCCGGCCGCGCCTGCCTTGGACATTTATTTTTGTTATTAGTTAGAACTAATTAGTCTGACGGTTCAGGTAATGTGTGACTTATTCCCATATAATGTGTGCTATGAAAGTGATTTAGTGAGAGCCTTAAGGCACTTAGGCAGCCTCAAATACAGGATTCGTAGAGGATACGCCAGCATTAGGACTTGTCTCTGCAAGAGGCAAATGCAGTCACCAATGCCTTCATGAATAAATCTGCGCGTTAAACGTTTTGTGACCACCGTCGATGTTCCGCATACGGCACGGGGCACGGAGGACTCTGACTTTTAGATCGGTCTGAGTTGCGGGCTCTCTGGTAGAGAATTAATTATATCCCACCCTCTCTACTACGTCTCTGATCATTGTCTTTCCCGTGGTACGAATGAAATCGTGGGTTGCGTTTCTGATTTTATTTATGAACAAAATATTTTTCTACCAGCGATATCGCATATCTGAATTGATAGCTTTTGCTGTTCTGAGTAATCGAACAAGCTATTGGAACATTCTCTGGCCGCACATGTGTGCTACCCCGCTTTGCTGGTGTATAAGGTATGCCCAACTGAAGACGAGACTACATTTATAGGCAAAGAAATTTTACCAAGAATATTGTAGTTATTGTTCATGTGGAACAGTACAACTGTACATAACTGCCATTGATATTGCTACACCGGTCCCAGCGCGTACGAAGGGAGTGGACGGAGTCACTGTAGAAACTTGTGGGTTGCTGACGGATCCAGTTTTCCACGATGCCCTGAAGTTCCTTGTCACAGGTGAACCTCTTACCTTTCATAGATCGTTTTAATGAGCCGAAGATATGCAAGTCATGTGGGGAAATATGGAGCTGTAAGGGGGAAGTTCCAAGACGTCCCATCGAAATTTTTGAAGAAGCACAAGGGCCTTCTTGGTCACACGTCCTCCTCCTAACGCTGACACCAACGGATTATTGTGCACCGTGCGGGATACTGCTCTCTTGCGATGAACTTGTGAATCATGCTTCACTTCTACGCAAAGAAACGGGATAATCGGTGTTCGTGCTGATTCGTAGTCATTCATCATGCAACGAACTGCCGAAACAACTCTCCAGAAACAGGAAATTGCTGCGAAGCCGTTAACTTCGCTTGTGCAACTAGGAATACGACCACGTCATATCTCGGTAAAAGCATTCACCCACTGAGATTGCCAGGTGTACCGATGTGAAATGAGCGTTAAGATACAAATGTGTCCATAAGGGACATTTGTTGTGAACGAGCCTTAATTTTTTTTTTGGTCTGTATGACACCTGTCAAAGATATTTAGTATACATCAAGTCATGGAACAAACAACATCATATGTTTTCATCGTGTTAACGGTGTCGAATTTTGTACCAGAAAGTGATGATTTGCGGAGAGCATTAATTTTTTGTTTTCATTTGAAAAAAAAGTGCTGCAGAGTCGCATCGAATGCTTGTCGAGGCATATGGTGATCATGCTCTATCAGAAGCAACATGCAAAAGATGGTTTCAACGGTTCAGAAATAATGATTTTGATGTAAGAAATGAAGAACGTGGAAGACCACCAAAAAAGTTCGAAGACGCCGAATTGCAAGCAATATTGGATGAAGATGATACTTTGAGTCAGAAGCAAATGGCAGCAATGCTAAATGTTGCACAACAAACAATTTCAGACCCTTTGAAAGCTATGGGAAAGATAAAAAAGTGTGGAAAATGGGTGCCACATGAATGGAATGAAAGACAGATGGAAAACCGAAAAACCATTTGTCAAATTTTGCTTCAAAGACATGAAAGAAAATCAATTTTGCATCGAATTGTTACTGGCGATGAAAAATGGATTTATTTTAAGAATTCTAAACGGGAAAAATCATGGGTTAATCTGGGACAACCATCAACATCGAGTGCAAAGCCAGATGTATTCGCCAAGAAGACAATGAATGCTCTGTGTTTGGCGGGATCAGAAAGGTGTGGTGTATCATGAGCTTCTAAAACCCGGTGAAACTGTGAATACTAGTCGCTACAGACCACAAATGTTCAGTTTGAACTATGCATTGATCGAAAAAAGACCAGAATGGCCCAGAAGATATGGCAATGTAATATTTTTACACGACAATGCACCTGCACACAAAGCAAAACTGGTTCAGGATACAATCAAAACACTTGGCTGGGAGCTGCTACCCCACCCGCCGTATTCACCAGACTTGGCCCCTTCCGACTACCATTTGTTTTCATCAATGAGACACGCATTGGCTGAGGAACACTTCGATTCCTACGAAGTCGAAAATTGGGTGTCTGATTGGCTTACTTCAAAAGACGAACATTTCTATTGGCGTGGTGTCCACAAATTGCTAGAAAGGTGGTCAAAAGTATAGAAAGCAATAGTCAGTATTTTGAATAAAATGTTTTTACTTTTCAGTTCAAAATTAGTGTTTCATTTTCACAAAAAAGAACGCTCATTTCATTCCGGTACACCTGGTAGATACAACTCTGCTACAGGGAAGGTCTCCTTTTAATTGGGGATATCTTATAGTCTTGTCATTGAGCTTCTGGCTGCAAGCTGAAAGGGTTTATTGTTCGCTTTGAAGAAGATGGGCATGATTTTTCCTAATCCTCCAAAACGGGTGGCTGTCGGAGCGCTGATTTTAGGTACGCGTTATTTCCGCATAACGGCTGGTTTTTAGCGACACTCGTTGCTGAAAAAATTTAAAGGTCTTACCAGTAAGCAGCATCTTACAGAAGCTCTGTCAGCGCAAGCCAATGGAAATGCTTACATCCCACCCCTGATTCTGATTGGCTGTGACGTTTTTTTTTATTTTGTCATCAGTTTTCTGACTGGTTTGTTGCGGCCCGCCACGAATTCCTCTCCTGTGCCAACCTCTTCATCTGAGGGCAGCACTTGCAACCTACGTCCTCAATTATTTGCTGGATGCATTCCAATCTCTGTCTTCGTCCACAGTTTTTACACTCTACCGCTCCCTCTAGTACTATGGAAGTTATTCGATTTGTTAACATATGTCGCATCATCCAGTCCCTTCTCCTCGTCAGTATTTTCCATATGTTCCTTTCCTCACCGATTGTGTGCAGCACCTCCTCATTCCTTACATTATCAGACCACCTAATATTCAATATTCGTTTGTAGCACCACATGTCAAATGCTTCGATTCTCTTCTGTTCCGGTTTTCCCACAGTCCTGTTTTCATTACCATACAAAGCTGTGCCCCAAACGTACATTCTCAGACATTTTCCCCCCAAATTAATTTCAATTTAATTCGATAGTAGCCAACTTCTCTCGGCTAGTATACCTTTTACGTCAAACTTGCCCCATTTGTCATGAATTATTTCTCTGTCTAGGTAACAGAATTCCTTAACTCCGTCTACTTCGTGACCATCAATCCTGATGCTAAGTTTCTCGCTGTTTTCATTTCTGCTATTTCTCATTACTTTCATATTTCGTCGATTTACTCTCAAACCATATTCTTGCTCATTAGAGTGTTCGTTCCACTCGACAGCTCCTGCAATTCACCTTCACTTTCACTGAGGATAGCAATGTCATCAGTGAACCATATCATTGATATAATTTCACTCCCACTGTTGAACCTTACTTTTATTTCCATCATTGTTTCTTCGATGTATACATTGAACATTAGGGGCGAAAGACTGCATCCCTGTCTTACACCGCTTCTTAATATGAGCATTTCGTTCTTGGTCCACTTTTTTGTATTATTCCCTCTTGGCTCTTGTACATATTTATATTACCCGTCTCTCCCTATAGCTTACTCCTATTTTTCTCATAATTTCGAACATCTTGAATCATTTTCCAGGTCGACAAATCCTATAAACGTGTCTTGGTTTTTCTTCAGTCTTGCTTCTGACTGCAACGTCAGAACTGTCTCTCTGGTGCCCTTACCTTTCCTAAAGCCTAACTGATCGTCATCTAACACATCCTCAATTTCTTTTCCATTCTTCTGTGTATTATTCCTGTCATGAACTGTTAAGCCGATTATGCGATAATTCTCGCACTTGTCAGCTCTTGCAGTCTTCCGAATAGTATGGATGATATTTTTCCGAAAATCAGATGATATGTTGCCAGACTCATAGATTCTACACACCACCATTAATAGTCGTTTTGTTGTCAGTTCCGCCAATGATCAAGATATTCTGATGGAATGTTATCTTTTTCTTTCTTTCTTGGGGCCTTTGTCCCGCATCGTAGCGGGGTCGGCCGTGTTATCATACATTTGGCAGTGTTAGTCGCAGAGGGTGGCCAGAAACCCTTCCTGCCGCCACGCCGAACCCTCTGGGATGGGGTTAGTGTACCCCAGCTCTCTGCATCTAGTACAAATCGTGAAATAGTGCGAACGTATTTCAAATGTCTGCGAGTCGTGTAACTGAGGCGGAACGTGGGGACCGGGGTATTCACCCAGCGTGATGTGGAAAACCGCCTAAAAACCACATGCAGGCTCGCTGGCATATCGGCCCTCGTCGTTAACCCGCCGGGCGGATTCGATACGGGATCGGCGCGCCTACCCAAGTCCAGGAAGCAGCGCGTTAGCACTCTCGGGTAACGTGGCTGGCAATGTTATCTATCCTTTCTGCTTATTCAAATTTAAGTCTTACAAAGCTCTTTTCAACTCTGATCTTAATACTGTATCCCCTACCTCTTCTAAATCGATTTCTGTTTTTTCTTCTATCACATCAGACAAATCTTCCCGTTCATAGAGGCCTTAAATGGACTCTTTCCACATGTCCACTGAAAGGCTTACGTGTTAACTAACATCGTGAAGCAACCTCGAGCTCAAGAAACGGAGGGTCGGCTTGCAGCCCTTATTGGATATAGAAGTCGCTTACCGTAAGAGGTGAATGAAGTTTTTTCGTTGCGTGTATTAGAAGAAGGAACTAGGGACTTCGTGATCAAGCAGGCTGCTTAGTGCATCACGGAAGACGGAGAATCCGAAGTGCGTTCCCGGGCGCCGACATGGAATTCTGCTTAGGCAAGAGTTGCGGAATGGAGCGGGAGTTTCTTCGGTATTTGAGAGATAGCGCAGGTCGGAGCGTGGAGCTGGAGGTAGTACTGGATAAAAGTGACGAATTTGGTATACCGATAAATTTCATTTGTTTGAGTGCAAATCTGACAGTGATATTTTTGCGTGACTCTTTCCCTACAGACATCGAACTGCGCTGCAGTTTGTTGCGGAAGTGATTATTGGTGAGATTGTTTAGCGGTCAGTTGGAGGCGGTGTATGAACTGTACACTTTCCACCCCACCGAGCGGATCTCGGAATGTTTCTGACAGTGCTTGGACTGCTAAAGTGCTTTGATTAGTCGTTTGATATTGGAGTAGTGAGGAGTTTGACCCTGTGTCACGGGTCAAATCGAAGCTGGCGACCCCTATGTAGAGTGACTGATAGTGTAACAGCGCAGACAATTAACCCAGATCCTCCATTAAGCGTTTCCAATTAAATCCGCGGGGCAGTACGTCTCGTAATTTGTCTCGCGCTTCGCACAGCACCAAGAGTCGTGGATTCTGGTGAATGCCGGCGAGTCGCCAAGGAACCTCCGAGGCACAGACGAAAGAAACGTTTCTCTGTCTGGAACATATGTATAAGGGTCACTACTTTTAAGTCATACATGAATTAATTGCAAGTAGATGTTAGGCTGATCAGCAAATATTTACTACTCTAGTCATTTGTGGTATTATATCTCTGTTCATTTACATATATGGTCAAAATGAAACCGGCCTGGGAAGTATTTCGTGCACGTTAAAATAGGCAATACGATTTACATCATCGAGACTTGGTTTGTCTATCTTAGTGTGCACGAAATATTTCTCAGGCCAGTTTCATTTTGCCCGCCCCGTATATTGCGGTAAAATAAGACGCTCCATGCAGGTAGCGCGCGTTGTGCAAGAGTAATGTAACAGCGACGAAGCGCTCCAAAACAAACAAATGTTCTACACAGTGTTCATAGACTTTACCAAAGCCTTTGACCTACTGGAAAGAGATCTCATAGTCCGAAAACTGGGAAACACAATGGGAGAAGATAGCGTATGGGCAAGAATAGTCAAGTCAATCCTCGAATACAAATTAATCACAATATAAGACAACCTCTAATTTTCGAACCTCATTCTGCGATCGAACGGAGTCTTACAGGGTGACCCAATGAGCCCTTTGCTGTACAGTCTTGCCACTGAAGAAGTACCACGAATCGGAGAAAAAAATGGTTCAAATGGCTCTGAGTACTATGGGACTTAACTTCTGAGGTCATCAGTCCCCTAGAACTTAGAACTAATTAAACCTAACTAACCTATGGACATCACACACATCCATGCCCGAGGCAAGATTCGAGCCTGCGACCGTAGCAGTCGCGCGGTTCCAGACTGTAGCACCTAGAAACACTCGGCCACTCCGGCCGGCAGAATTGGAGAAAATGAAGAAGATGTATACGTATATGCATACGCTGACGTCATAGCCGTAGGTTCAACAGATATACAGAAGCTGCAGAAAGTAATTGAGAAAATAGATAAATGGTGCAGTGAACACAAACTACACATAAACATAACAAAGACAGAAATGGTGATTTTCAGAAAAGGAGGAAAAACACCCAAGAATGCGGAAATCAACATCAGAGGACAAAAAATAAAAATCTCATCAGACTTTAAATGGCTAGGGGTGACATTGCAACCAACAGCCAAATGCTTCGCAAAACATACAACAGAACGTGCAGCCCAAGCAATAATAGCGATACAGGACATCAAAAACATCCGCCTACTCAGTCTAGAAGCAGCCATGAAATTATTCAACGCAAAAAATCTTGCCAACCCTGGCCTATGGGATGGAGGTCATATGGGACCACCTGACAGAAAAAAAATCTAGAAACACTAGAAAAGGTAAAATCGACCTATCTAAAAAGAGCACTATGTCTCTCAAAGACAACAAGATCTAGACTAGTGTACCTGCCGGCCGGTGTGGTCGAGCGGTTCTAGGCGCTACAGTCTGGAACCGCGTGACCGCTACGGTCGCAGGTTCGAATCCTGCCTCGGGCATAGATGTGCGTGATGTCCTTAGGTTAGTTAGGTTTAAGTAGTTCTAAGTTCTAGGGGACTGATGACCTCAGTAGTCCCATAGTGCTCAGAACCATTTGAACCAATTTTTTTAGTGTACCTGCTAGCGAGAGAGACATTCCTAATTGAAGACATCAAACTTCGATATATGATGCCACACACCAGGTCTTCCAGAAATCAATTGAAGATCATGGAGGACAAACGAGAAAAAGTATGGCCGGAGTTCTATGGCACCCAAGCAATGACGGACCGCTCATGAACAGCACCAAACTTCGAGCTGCGACATGTCGTAACTAGATTTTCTATTCACGGCTTTCATCATCTAATTTGAAAAAACAAAACTTATCACTACCCAACCACAACATGTGTATGGGAACTGTGTAACGAAGCCTGCGAACGATATCACATAGAACTGTGCAGTAAAAGAGTGAAATCGATAAATGAATCTGCAAAATTGTAAATGTAAATGTAAAATGTTAAGCAAAGTAACTGTATATGGCTATTTGGCTGCAATTTTATTAAATAAAAAATACTCGCTGAACCTCAAAACCTGTAACGTCACGGGTATATGTCAAGTGTGAAGACTGTCTATGACACTCTAAGAGAAAAGTAGTTTTTCAAGCGTCATCGAAGCCGAGATTATTAGAGACGGAGTGGGGGGAAGGATGGGGGAGGGAATCGGCAGTGTCTGTTTCTAAGGAACCATTCCGGCATTCTCCAGAAGTGATCTAGGGAACACATGGAAAATCTACCTCTGGTTGCCAGTACGCATCATTCGGTCTGCAGCGGAATACGAGCGAGCTGTTATGAACTTCTTGAAAGGTTATTGCTGTCTGATGGTCGGGACCTGTAACCTGTGACGCTTCCTAAAATGCGTCATGAGGTAACTGGTTGCAGCACCTTTAGCTTTACCACTCTGAACTGTGGCTGTTTGGTTAATCAATGTGACTGTAAATGAGGCATTGATATGTGCAAGGTGGTAACTGCAAAGAATTACGATTTTGAGGTTTTGTATCGAGGAGGTAGTATGTGGCCATTCCAGTGGCAGAGACAAGGTATTACGTCTAGACATAAGGAAACGCAGCCAAAACGTAGTCGCTGGGTACGTCAGGTTGTATGTGTTGAGCTTTAGGCGCGGACAATGTAGTATCTTATTTTACAATGTCTCGGCAACAGAATGTGTCTAAACGTGTTGGTAACAAGCGGTAGTGATACAGATCTTTGTTTATAAACCAGTGTGCTGGTTTACCATAGTAAGTTGAAATTTGTAGTTTCAGGACATCCCTTCATGTCTTGTGATAGAGAATTTGGCATACTTAACAAAAGAAAAAAATGGGTGCAAGAGAATGATTCCAGAAGAGGTAGCAGGTATGGTTTGAAGTACTAAAGATGTAAGGCATAATAATATAATAATGATGAAGGATGACGACTTCCTAGAATTTTCTGCGCAATGTGACAAGTTTTTGATCACAATTCTTTCAAAAATCAGCTCCTTAAGGTGGGTTACACTGTCAAGAAACGATTTTCATGTCTTAAAAACAAGACAGTCATTGAATGACACTGAAATGTGAGTGGACCACAAAATTTCTAAAAAAGGACGGTCATTCGGGCCACGCACTTGTTTGCAGTGCTTGTAGCGCCTTGGAAGACGACCAGTCATAACGATGTAAACGAAAAAAGACTTATTACCTATGTAAATTTCCTCGATGAGAAGTAGCATAGATTTCACTGCAAAATCTGTGCGTGAAATACAAATAACAGTAATTCTGATTTTTGGTAATGAATGATTTTGCATGTTTCGTACAGAAATTGAGATTTCATAGACAAAAAATGCCAAATTTTTCAAAAAATGCCATACGAAACACAAAGCATGAGTGTATGCTTCCCATTACAAGCAATTTCCTGTGATAATGTTAGTAAAAACGAATTCATAAAATTGTTTTTTCGTTTCCCTGATAAGTTTTCTTTTTGGTAGTTACTACCTTTCCCATGTCAATACCTCTATTAGTGATTACCCGCGACTTTTATAACACCTATTACAACATTTACGGGGCGTATTGCTTGTTTTTACTGTACTTCACCGCATAGCACCAATACTGTTCTATTTCTTCAGGCTACTGTAGGAAAGACATTTTTTACACTACGGAAAGCTCCTAGTAATATCTATTGCGCGAGCCTCGATCACAAGTATTGTGTGCTCGACGAAGTCGTGTGTCGTGCCATACGCTATGTCCGCTTATTGCTACAATGTTAAACTTATATTTTATGAACGTTGTAATTATGGACACATGGTTTATACTACTTCGAGCAGTAAAGTCTGCTAGATGATGACGTTATGTCGAAACTAGTTGGTTGGTTGGTTGACCTGTGGGAGGGGCCCAAGCAGCGTGGTCATCGGTCCCATCGGATTAAGTAAGGGAAGGATGGGGAAGCAAGTCGGCCGTCGTCTTTCAAGGGAACCGTCCCGGAATTTGCCTGAAGCGATTTATAGAAATTGCGGGAAACCTAAATCAGGATCGCCGGACGCGGGTTTGAACCGTCGTCCTCCCGAATGCGAAATTTTGAAAATTTGTGGTAAGGACTTACGGGACCAAACTGCTGAGGTCATCGATCAAAAAAAAAAAAAAAAAAAAAAAAAAATGGTTCAAATGGCTCTGAGCACTATGGGACTCAACATCTTAGGTCATAAGTCCGCTAGAACTTAGAACTACTTAAACCTAACTAACCTAAGGACATCACACACACCCATGCCCGAGGCAGGATTCGAACCTGCGACCGTAGCAGCCCCGCGGTTCCGGACTGCAGCGCCAGAACCGCACGGCCACCGCGGCCGGCAGGTCATCGATCCCTAAGCTTAATCGAACTTAAACTATCTTACCCTAAGGACAACACACACACACGTGGCCGAGGAAGGACTCGAACCTCCGACAGTGGGAGCCACGCGGACCGTGACAAGACGCCCTAGACCGCTCGGGTACCCCGCGCGGCTCCCGAATGCGAGTCCAGTCCGCTAACCACTGCGCCACCTCGCTCGGTTCCGAAACTAGTCTCACAAAATAAAGGAGTACTGACTCGCAGCTTTTGCTGGTATAAAAATGTTTTCCATACAAAATATCGAAGCTGTGCAGTACAATTTCAAGATTTTAATTACATATCGTTTACATCTTCATAGATGACGAATAATGTAATGGATGATGCCTATTCCTGCGACCTCGTTTAGATGTTTTTCCCAGGACGAAAATGACTGGGACTTTATCCTACGTAGATGCGAACGATATCAGCCGTGAACCAACTTTTGTCTGTGAGAACTGTGATTCTGGCGAAATGCTCGGCTATACTGAAGCGTTTTGTCTTCCGTTCGAATGTTCTAAGATCTGCCACATATGAGTCCTCCCCCCTGAAAGTCTTGCTTCTTTAAGCTGGCAACGAAATCCCAATGTAGCAGCCAAATATAGTAAAGCTGGCCATCAATCACCCTATATTTCGTCGGTCAGCTATCTCATCATACGAGATACCAGAGTGACCCTTGATCCATAATAACTGTCTACGTTTGTGTTGGCATTCACACTGGTAGAATAATTTATGTACATCAAGCATATGGTGGTTAATTTTGGTTGGTGTTCCACTGTTGACGGTTGTAAATGGCTTGATTAGCACTGAATCGGCGGGTTATATACTGCAATGACGTTCTTAAAGCCTGATACAATCGGAGCTATCAGGTAAAACTCCTGTAAGAAATACGACGGCATTTCTCTCAAAGAAATGAAATCAATCATCATTCACAAGGTCGTTTCAAGGACGCTAAAATTACATACACCGTTGTTTCGATGACCTTGCCATAAAATGGGCTGTGATAGTAACAGGAACTATCCCGTTTCAGCCGCGCGGGTTAGCCGTGCGGTCTTGGCGCCTTGTCACGGTTCGCGCGGCTTCCCCCGTCAGAGGTTCGAGTCCTCCCCCGGGCATGGGTGTGTGTGTGTGTGTGTTGTCCTTAGCGTAAGTTAGTTTAAATTAGATTAAGTAGTGCGTAAGCTTAGGGACCGATGGCCTCAGCAGTTCGGTCCCATAGTCGTTACCACAAATTTCCGAATACAGGGTGGTCCATTGATCGTGATCGGCCCAAATATCTCACGAAATAAGCGTCAAACGAAAAAACTACAAAGAATAAAACTTGTCTAGCTTGAAGGGGGAAACCAGATGGCGCTATGGTTCCCCCCTAGATGGCGCTGCCATAGGTCAAACGGATATCAACTGCGTTTTTCTAAATAGGAACCTCCATTTTTTATTACATATTGGTGTAGTACGTAAGGAAATATGAATGTTTTAGTTGGACCACTTTTTTCGCTTTGTGATAGATGGCGCTGTAATAGTCACAAACATATGGCTCACAATTTTAGACGAACAGTTGGTAACAGGTAGGTTTCTTAAATTAAAACACAGAACGTAGGTACATTTGAATATTTTATTTCGGTTGTTCCAATGTGATACATGTACCTTTGTGAACTTATCATTTCTGAGAACGCATGCTGTTACGGGGTGATTACCTGTAAATACCACATTAATGCAATAAATGCTCAAAATGATGTCCGTCAACCTCAATGCATTTGGCAATACGTGTAACGAAATACGTCTCAACAGCGAGTAGTTCGCCTTCCGTAATGTTCGCACATGCACTGACAATGCGCTGATGCATGTTGTCAGACGTTGTCGGTGGATCACGCTATCAAATATCCTTCAACTTTCCCCACAGACAGAAATCCGGGGACGTCAGATCCGCTAAACTTGCCGGCCATGGTATGGTGCTTCGACGACCAATCCACCTGTCATGAAATATGCTGTTCAATACCGCTTCAACCGCACGCGAGCTATGTGCCGGACATCCATCATGTTGCAAATACATCGCCATTCTGTCATGCAGTGAAACATCTTGTAGTAACATAGATAGAACATTACGTAGGAAATCAGCATACACTGCACCATTTAGATTGCCATCGATAAAATGGGGGCCAATTATCCTTCCTCCCATAATGCCGCACCATACATTAACCCGGCAACGTCGGTGATGTTCCACTTGCCGCAGCCATCGTGGATTTTCCGTTGCGCAGTAGTGCATATTATGCCGGTTTACGTTACGGCTTCGTCGCTAAATGGAACGCGTGCAAAAAATCTGTCATCGTCCCGTAATTTCTCTTGCGCCCAGTGGCAGAACTGTACACGACGTTCAAAGTGGTCGCCATGCAATTCCTCGTACATAGAAATATGGTACGGGTGCAATCGATGTCGATGTAGCATTCTCAACACCGCCGTTTTTGAGACTCCCGATTCTCGCGCAGTTTCCCTGCTACTGATGTGCGGATTAGCCGCAACAGCAGCTAAAACACCTACTTGGGCATCATCATTTGTTGCAGGTTGTGGTTGACGTTTCACGTGTGGCTGAACACTTCCCGTTTCCTTAAATAACGTAACTATCCGGCGAACGGTCCGGACACTTGGATGATGTCGTCCAGGATACCGAGCAGCATACGTAGCACACGCTCGTTGCGCATTTTGATCACAATAGCCATACATCAACACGATATCGATCTTTTCCGCAATTGATAAACGGTCCATTTTAACACCGGTAATGTATCACGAAGCAAATACCGTCCGCACCCGCAGAATGTTACGTGATACCACGTACTTATGGGTTTGTGACTATTACAGCGCCATCTATCAATAAAGCGAAAAAAGTGGTCCAACTGTTGTTGTTGTTGTGGTCTTCAGTCCTGAGACTGGTTTGATGCAGCTCCCCAGGCTACTCTATCCTGTGCAAGCTTCTTCATCTCCCAGTACCTACTGCAACCTACACCCTTCTGAATCTGCTTAGTGTATTCGTCTCTTGGTCTCCCTCTACCATTTTTACCCTCCACGCTGCCGTCCAATATTAAATTGGTGATTCCTCGATGTCTCAGAACGTTCTAGAAACCGATTCCCTTCTTCTAGTCAAGTTGTGACACAAAATTCTCTTCTCCCCAATTCTATTCAATACCTCCTCATTAGTTATGTGATCTACCCATCTAATCTTCGGCATTCTTCTGTAACACCACATTACGAAAGCTTCTATTCTCTTCTTGTCTAAACTATTTATCGTCCACGTTTCACTTCCATACATGGCTACACTCCATACAAATACAATCAGAAACGACTTCCTGACACTTGAATCAGTACTAGATGTTAACAATTTTTTTTCTTTAAAAACGCCTTCTTTGCCATTGCCAGTCTACATTTTATATCCTCTCTACTTCGACCATCATCAGTTATTTTGCTCCCCAAATAGCAAAACTCCTTTACTACTTTAAGTGTCTCATTTCCTAATCTAATTCCCTCAGCATCACCCGATTTAATTCGAGTACGTTCCAATATCCTCGTTTTGCTGTTGTTGATGTTCATCTTACACCTTCCTTTCAAGACACTGTGCACTCCGTTCGGCCGGCCGCGGTGGTCTCGCGGTTCTAGGCGCTCAGTCCGGAACCGGGCGACTGCTACGGTCGCAGGTTCGAATCCTGCCTCGGGCATGGATGTGTGTGATGCCCTTAGGTTAGTTAGGTTTAAGTAGTTCTAAGTTCTAGGGGACTGATGACCACAGATGTCAAGTCCCATAGTGCTCAGAGCCATTTGAACCATTGCGTTCAACTGCTCTTCCAAGTCCCTTGCTGTCTCTGAGAGAATTACAATGTCATCAGCGAACCTCAAAGTTTTTATTTCTTCTCCATGGATTTTAATACCTACTCCGAACTTTTCTTTTGTTTCCTTTATTGCTTGCTCAATATACAGATAGAATAAATCTGGTTCAACTAAAAAATTCATATTTATTTACGTACTACACGAACATGTAATAAAAAATGGAGGTTCCTATTTAAAAAGACGCAGTCGATATCCGTTTGACGTATGGCAGCGCCATCTAGTGGGCCAACCATAGCGCCATTTGGTTTCCCCCTTCAAGCGAGGCAAGTTTCGTTCCTGGTAGTTTTTTCGTTTGACGCTTATTTCGTGAGATATTTGGCCCAGTCACTATCAATGGACCACCGTGTATATCCCGTTTGACGAGACGACAAAAACGCCACCTTTGCAGTAACACAGGTCGCAGTTCATCCGTCGGCCATTACGGAGTAACGAGTCGCGTGTTTACACAGGGGCAGCCACGCAGCACAGCAGGTCGGTCTCAGGCTGGCGCTATTACACGTGCGTCCCTGGGCGGGCCGGCCGCCCGTAAGCGCAGCAGTTGCGTGGCGTAACCCGACACAGCTGGCGCAGAGGCCGCGTGACCCAGTTGCCGTGTTTTTGCTCTGCCTGGACGCGGCCGAACGGCGCGTCACGCACTGGCGGTGGTTGCCCGGCGGGCCGGTCATCGCCGCTCCTGTTCGCTGCCGGGGGTGTGAGAGGGGCAGCCGAATAGCACAGACAGTGTTTGCACTCTCGCAGCCTCTGTAACGACAAATGCCGTCGCACCATCATCCTGTATGCCGACCGTCTACACTCTGCACCTTCATCTGTTTGACGCCTGTGGGCTCCAGTCCTGCAGAGGTATGTGTTTCATACTGTTCTACAGGCCATTAAAGTTACTTCCTGTGATTTCAGGTGTGCCGCAGGGGAGTGTCGTAGGTACGTTGCTATTCACAATATATGTCAGTGACCTTGTGGATAATATCGGAAGTTCACTGAGGCTATTTGCGGATGATGCTGTAGTATATCGAGAGGTTGTAACAATGGTAAATTGTACTGAAATGCGGGAGGATCTGCAACGAAATGACGCATGGTGCTGGGAATGGCAATTGAATCTCAATGTAGACAAGTGTAATGTGCTGCGAATACATAGAAAGAAAGATCCCTTATCATTTAGCTACAATATAGCAGGTCAGCAACTGGAAGCAGTTAATTCCATAAACTATCTGGGAGTACGCATTAGGATTCATTTGAAATGGATTGACCATATAAAATTAATCGCCGGTGAAGCAGATGCCAGACTGAGATTCAGTGGAGGAATCCTAAGGAAATGCAATCCGAAAACAAAGGAAGTAGGTTAAAGTACAATTGTTCGCCCACCGCTTGAATACTGCTCGGCAGTGTTAGATCCGTGCCAGATAGGGTTGATAGAAGAGAGAGAGAAGATCCAACGGAAAGCAGCGCGCTTCGTTACAGAACCATTTAGTAATCGCGAAAGCGTTACGGAGATGATAGATAAACTCCAGTGGAAGACTCTGCAAGAGAGACGCTCAGTAGCTCGGTACCTTCACCGAGGAGTCAAGCAGTATATTGCACCCTCCTACGCATATCTCGCCAAGAGACCATGAGGATAAAATCAGAGAGACTAGAGCCGACACACGTACCGACAATCCTTCTTTCCACGAAGAATACCAGACTGCAAAAGAAGGGAGAATCGATAAACGTACTCAAGGTACCCTCCGCCACACACCGTGAGGTAGCTTGCGGAGTATGGATGTAGATGTAGATATAGAATAGTTACTGAGGTGTCTTCTCAAGGTTAAGAGAAACCCGTTTCAGGGCCGTCAAGTAGAATCCCTGTAGGTAGTGGCGATCACAGCAGGTTCCAGAGCACACCTACAGGGCAGGGAAAATGAAAAGGGACCGCAGAATATTTCAGATACCTTAAACTAAACAAGCCAACGGCCTTGCCTCAGTGGTAACACCGGTTCTCGTCAGGTCACCGAAGTTAAGCGCTGTCGGGGTGGGCTCGCACTTGGATGGGTGACCATCCAGTCTACCGAGCCCTGTTGGCAAGCGGGGTGCACTCAGTCATTGTGAGGCAAACTGAGGAGCCAGTTGATTGAGGAGTAGTCGCTCCGGTCTCGTAAACTGACATGCGGGCGGGAGAGCGGAGTGCTGACCACATGCCCCTCCATATCCGCATCCACTAACGCCTGTTATCAGAGGATGACACGGCGGCCGGTCGGTACCGTTGGGCCTTCATGGCCTGTTCGGGAGGAGTTTAGTTTAGCTTTTTTAAGGTAAACAATGCAACTTACGTCTTCCGCACCTGGGACAGCTGATGTCAGTTGGGTTGCCTACATTAAGGTACTTGAAGTACACATATTCTCTCTCTCTCTGTCTCTCTCTCTCTCTCTCTGTCTGTCTCTCTCTCTCTCTCTCCTTTCAAAATGGTTCAAATGGCTCTAAGCACTTTGGGACGTAACATCTTAGGATAATTTAGGTTAAGTAGTGTGTAAGCTTAGGGACTGATGACTTTAGCAGTTAAGTCCCGTAAGATTTCACACACACTTGAACATTTTGAACGTAACATCTGAGCTCATCAGTCACCTAGAGTTAGAACTACTTAAACCTCACTAAGCTAAGGACATCACACACACCCATGCCCGAGGCAGGATTCGAACCTGCGACCCTAGCAGCTGCGTTGTTCCGGACTGAAGCGCCTAGAACCGGTGGGCCATCTCTCTCCGTGCGACCAGGTTTCGATAAACGTAACGGCACCGACCGACCGCCGTGTCATCCTCTGACGTTAAGGTGTCACTGGACTTGGAGGGGCATGCGGTCAGCACATCGCTCTCTTGTCCGTTGTCAGTTTTCGTAGCTGCTCAATTGGCCTCATAAGGGCTGAGTGCACCCCGCTTGACAACAGCGCTCGGCATGCCCCGACCGTTACCCATCCAAGTTCTCGCCAAGCGCGACAGTGCTTGACTTCGGTGATCCGGCGGGAACCGGTCTTGCCACTGCGGCAAAGCCGGTGGCCGCGTGAAGTACACCGGCCGTCAAAAAAAGTGAGCCACCCAGAAGGGCATGAGGAAACGAAATGAAACTTCACAGTTTGAGAGCGATGTGGTGTTATTTCAGTGATTACAAAATCGAATAGAACTCAGAAAGAACTTCACAGCATGAGCCCACATATCAGTATGATGCTGAACCCCTCTGGTATGAATCCATGCACTAATTTGGTTTAGATGGGTGTCATGAAGCCGTCGTATCCTCTCTTGAGGCACAATGGCCTACAACTGCCGCTGTAACTGATCTTGATACCCTCGATAATAGCAGTGGGGCGGAGTTGACATCCGAGCTGCTCTACTGGGGACAGAGCTGGGAACTTTGCTGCGTCACGCAGACACTTGCTAGAGACATGCGCCGTGTGTGGAAGAGCATTGTCCTGTTGAAAAGTGCCACCACGGTATTGTAGCACGAGAGGTAACACGCGAGAGAGCAGAATGACCGTGACGTACCGTTATGCCTTCAGATTTTCCTCAGCCACTACCAACCATAACCTGAAGTCATAAGCGATGGCTCCCCACACCGGGACTAATGCCTCTGTGGCCCTCCAAAACATTGGAAGAATGGGACCTCTTCATAAGTCGGCAGTATACTCGCCGACAATGGCCATCCACGGTAGTACAGAACCGCGATTCTTTGCCGAACGCAATGCGACGCCCTTCATCAGCAATCCGGCATCAGTCCACACGCAGCCGTTTGCGTTGTGGTGCTAACAGCAGCTCACGCATGGAACTGTAATTCCCTAGTCCACCTGCTGCTAGTCTCTGACCAATGATGCTGATGACATAGAATGTTTCAGGTAGTCCATTACTTGTTCTCGGATGGCAGGCGAAGATGTGTAGGATTACGATGTGCTTAGTCCACAGTAAGGCGACTCTACGTTGCGTTGGTGAGACGTAGTCTACTGGAACCTTGACGATGAGTGTGGCTGCCCGCCGTGAGACCCCTTTCCAACTCTCTTAGGTGCTGACAACTCCGTTTCACACGAGTACGCGGCATCTCCGGGTCCTTCACAGTGACTGCTGATCATCTGACACTGTTTACGCCCCTTAAATACCCTACCACGCCTGCTAACAGCACTAAACACGAACAATACTAATGCCGTACAGGGGATTACAACTCTAATCATTTATCTACTCACTTTTAGTATTCACGTATACGAAATTACATTGATATCCGACCATGTTTTCTGGGTACTTGACTATTTTCGTCAGGCAGTGTATTTGATGCACCTTAAGACAGGCAACCCACTTGCATCACCCGCACATTGGCCGACTTCGTGATTTTGATTGCTCGTCTTAATGTGCATGAAATATTTTCCAGACCAGTGTCATTGGCCCACATCGTAGTTGTACCGAAACTTACAGTCTGTTTCAGGTTCAGCCACTGACTCAAATGTAAAGGGAAAGTAACGAAATATTGTATTTCTTACTGTATTGTATCTACGAGGGTTGGAACGCCAATAGTGGCAACTATTTATTTACAGCTCGTACAAAATAGATACGTGTTTCAAAGTTTTTCTGACCTTCAAAGTAATCACCAGCATTGTGTACAATCCGCTGCCAGCCATGTGGAAGTCGTAGCATACTCTTCGCAGTGCCAGTTGTGTTGACAGTTCGAGCGGCGCGGTCTATTGCCTGACGAGTTTGTAGCAGTTCTGAAGCGAATGCCGTGATGTGTTTCCTTCAGTTTAGAAATCGAGTTGAACTTACAAGGGCTTAAGTCAGGGGAGTGCAGTAGGTGGTGTAGCACTTAGCAGCCCCATCAGTGAAACAGATCAGCATCAGCTTGCACTGTACGTGCTTGAGCATTGTCCTGCAAAATGATGATCACGTCCTGCAAAAAGTGTCATCATTTCTGTCTCTACGTTGTTCATCTTTGGAACACAACCTACGACGAGCTTAGACACAGAAGTGATGACACTTTCTGCAGGCCCTGACCATCATTTTGCAGGACAATGCTCAAGCACGTACAGTGCAAGCTGTTACTGATTTGTTTGACTGATGGGGCTGCAAAGTGCTATACCACCTACTGCACTCCCCTGACTTAAGCCCTCGTCAGTTCAACTTGACTTCTAAACTGAAGGAAACACATCACGGCATTCACTTCAGAACTGCTACGAATTCGTCGGGCAATAGACCGCGCCGCTCGAACTGTCAACACAACTGGCACTGCGAAGAGTATCCTACGACTGCCACATCGCTGGCAACGGTTTATACACAATGCTGGTGATTACTTTGAAAGTCAGAAAAACTTTGAAACACGTATCTATTTTGTACGAGCTGTAAATAAATAGTTGCCACTATGAAAGTTCCAACCCTCGTATGTTCGCAGCTCGTGGTCTCGCGGGAGCGTTCTCGCTTCCCGAGCACGGGGTCCCGGGTTCGGTTCCCGGCGGAGTTGTGTAGCCTTCATCGTATCATTTGTCCCCATTACGGTCGGAGGAAGGCAACGGCAAACCACCTCCATTAGGACCTTGCCTAGTAATGCGGTGCCGTTCTCCCGCATCGTTCCCCTACGCTCTGTGAAGAAGTATGGGACTTCATTTCCATTTCTATTGTATCTATATCTTGCTATCCAGACACAACTGAATTGGGTTAGTACTAGCTACTAGCCAGTACCATTTAATGGTCTGCAGGCTGCTCAATTCCTCACTAGATGGTAGAATTTGTTTTCCCTTTACTAGGATTCGAATGGTGGACGTGATTTGGATGTTATTAAGACCGCTGAGCCACAGTTTATTGCTTTGGGACAGATAAAAAAACGTAGGGAATCAAGGTCCTCGTCTGTCACAGTGTGCTTGAAGTCTGCAAGCCGGATCAGGAGTGTCCAACGTGCGTCAGAGTCGCTGTCAGAGACGACTCATTTGACAAACATGGCGCGGAAATTAGTCACGGAGTCACGTGATTCATGGCTCCGTGACTAAGCATCAACAAGTTTCAGGGTTTTGTGGATCCCCGTCACGTACCACAGTCTGAAGCCAAGGAAAACCGTGGTTGTGCACCCTTGCCTCCCACAAGTCTGACGGGAGAAGCGTACGTTCAACGGATCAATGATTTTGCTCATCCATCGCACAGTCTTAGGTGTAACGAATGCTCTTCTACTACGAGGTGCATTCAAGTTCTAAGGCCTCCGATTATTTTTCTCCGGACTGGAAAGAGATAGAAACATGCGCATTATTTTAAAATGAGGCAGCGCTCATTGTCAATACGTCCCAGAGATGGCAGCACCGTACGGCAGATGGAATCTTACTGCCAGCGGCGAGAATGAGATCTGTTTTAAATACTTAAAACGGCGACGTTTTCCTTACTTCAACAGCGTGCAATCATTCGTTTTCTGAATTTGCGTGGTGTGAAACCAATTGAAATTCATCGACAGTTGAAGGAGACATGTGGTGATGGAGTTACGGATGTGTCGAAAGTGCGTTCGTGGGTGCGACAGTGTAATGAAGGCAGAACATCGTGTGACAACAAACCTAAACAACCTCGGGCTCGCACAAGCCGGTCTGACGACCCGATCGAGAAAGTGGAGAGAATTGTTTTGGGGGATCGCCGAATGACTGTTGAACAGATCGCCTCCAGAGTTGGCATTTCTGTGGGTTCTGTGCACACAGTCCTGCATGACGACCTGAAAATGCGAAAAGTGTCATCCAGGTGGGTGGCACGAATGCTGACGGACGACCACACGGCTGCCCGTGTGGCATGTTGCCGAGCAATATTGACGTGCAACGACAGCACGAATGGGACTTTCTTTTCGTCGGTTGTGACAATGGATGAGACGTGGATGCCATTTTTCAATCCAGAAACAAAGCGCCAGTCAGCTCAATGGAAGCACACAGATTCACCGGCACCAAAAAAATTTCGGGTAACCACCAGTGCTGAAAAAATGATGGTGTCCATGTTCTGAGACAGCGAGGGCGTAATCCTTACCCATTGTGTTCCAAAGGGCACTACGGTAACAGGTGCATCCTACGAAATTGTTTTAAAGAACAAATTCCTTCCTGCACTGCAACAGAAACGTCCAGTGGTCAAAACAGACTCCTAAAGAAGCCTTCGCCGCTGCCATGGAATCATGGCGTCAGCGTTGTGAAAAATGTGTACTTCTGCAGGGCGATTACGTCGAGAAGTAACGCCAGTTTCATCGATTTCGGGTGAGTAGTTAATTAGAAAAAAAAAATCGGAGGCCTTAGAACCTGAATGCACCTCGTACAGTGCGCTAATCAAGTGTGTCCGGGAAAACGGGGTTCAGAGTTCTGCGGACCTGTTGAGTTGCACATGAGATGGTTCAAATGGCTCTGAGCACTATGGGACTCAACTGCTGAGGTCATTAGTCCCCTAGAACTTAGAACTAGTTAAACCTAACTAACCTAAGGACATCACAAACATCCATGCCCGAGGCAGGATTCGAACCTGCGACCGTAGCGGTCTTGCGGTTCCAGACTGCAGCGCCTTTAACCGCACGGCCACTTCGGCCGGCTGCATATGAGAGCACCAGTCGTCGAGAAGGGGCATTAGCGCAGCGTCTAATACATGCCGGCAGGGTAGACCAGCATATTCGGTTAGAGGGTTAGCTACCCTCTGTAATAAAAAAAAAAAAAAAAAAAAAAAAAAAAAAAAAAAAAAATTAAAATAAAATAGGAAAAACTAAAAAAACTGAGGTAACGAAGCAACGAAGAACCTGACCGGGTGTCATTGGACGTCCGCCCCGAACAAATTCAACTAACAATATAGAACAAAATGAGATAAAAAAATACTTCAACAGACTAGGAAGTCGGCACGGTACTGTGTTCGTGTCTCACCACTTCCTTTTTTTAACCTTCCATCAAACACTAGTAGGATGGTTCTTTAATCGCTGATGAAGGTTCTGATAACGGCTCCACTTCAGAAACACAGTAACAGTATGTTCGCTGCGTACAGTAACTACCGAACGCCCTCAGCAGCTGTGAAATGTTGTCTAGTAACTCGATTACTTCTAGTATCAACATGAAGCGGCCTGCAACGCAGGCAACCGCGGCCCATTTCATGAATAACGGACACTGCTGCTTTTCTCTGATACTCCATAAGCAATCCATTGTACACTATTCGAAGTAAGTGTAGTGCAGTATAATTTCACAGCGGTACGCGCGATGATGTATCGATACACACATGCTGCTTTCATTACGCTTTCTTCCTATATCGGGGTTATACCTCATCTTCAATTTATCACTACGATTGTCATTATTATTACTGTTCCTTTTCGAAGAAACACGATTCATTTTAGCGATACAAGTGTTTGCAAATTGGCGCTCTCGTGTGGAATTCAACGCTCTCGCAAAACTTGGAGCGTCGATTTCCTGGCAATACCTGAGAAGCACATCTTACTATAGAGCAGCATTTGTTACATCTAAGTATGTGTCACAGCTGAGCGAACATCGTGATCCGCTGGATGTATGCTTGCCTTGTGAGACGAAAGGGTGCTACGAAGAGGTTATCGGCGTTCGCGAGGCTGCTTAGATCCGAGCGCATATTTGTTGGGCACTCACTGCTACGAATCGCTAATAGGGAAGTTGCCGAGTGTCTGTTAACGATGCGTGCCCATTCGGTGGCCTGTCTAAATAATTGCAAAGGCTAGGAGCCGCGCGGGGTAGCCACGCGGTCTCGGACGCCTTGTCACGGTGCGCGTGGCTGCCCCCCGTCGGAGGTTCGAGTCCTCCTTAGCGTAAGTCAGTTTAAGTTAGATTAAGTAGTGTGTAAGTCTAGGGACCGATGACCTCAGCAGTTTGTTCTCATAGAAACTTACCACAAATTTCCAAAAAATTCCAAAGGCTACGAAGAAATGTTTACTCCAGTGATACGAACGCGTTGTAGACTTTCTGAACATCATGTGGTGGGCGCGTTACTTTGCTGGGGTGAAAGGCTAGTAATTAACTGTCATACCAAGTACCGTGATAACACGCGCTAATGGTGTGGCATTTGTCCCAGTTGAAGACAGATGGAATCCTAGTGACAGAAGATAATTTCATCACCGGCATTTACCGGGTCTGGAGAGGAGCTGGCGCACCATACTTCGTCACCAGAACGTACTCCAAGAAAAAAATCTATAGCCCTCCAATGTCCATTTCGGAGTGGGGACATATGGCACTTGATAATGTTCAGCCTAGTGTATGAACAGATTAATCTCAGGTGTTTCTTTGCTGTTATTTGAGAGAAACAGATTGTGTCCCTGCTCCCGGCTTCATCTTCTCCCTGTGTTTTACTCTCATAATGATCCATAACACATACACTACACTGGACTGCACACGTTCTTGGCACAGTCATCCGCAGAACCGGACACACAGCACATTTGCGCAGAATGAAGACGAACTCTACCTCAGTATTTCATTAGGAAGGATATCTGTAAAGACTTCGGCCAGTAACTTCCGTGGTACTAGAAGTAGCCGCAGAAAACAAAAATTTTAGGCGTAGACAGAAAGTGGAACATATATGAGGGTTGCCCAGAAAGTGATGCGCCGAAAAGAGTGAAGTGTTCTGAGTGAGCGCGGCAAGTTTCCGTCACTTCCGACAGATAGCATAGCTGCAGGACAGTTTCAAAATGGCGAATGTAGGCGATGTATTTTACAAGCAACGTGCCCTCATTGAATTTCTCACTCCAGAGAAAGAAACTGTGGGGAATACTAACAAACGCTTATGCAAAGTCTATGGAGCATCTTCTGTCGCGCTACGGTCGCAGGTTCGAATCCTGCCTCGGACATGGATGTGTGTTATGTCCTTAAGTTAGTTAGGTTCAAGTAGTTCTATGAGGTGCATTCAAGTTCTAAGGCCTCCGATTTTTTTTCTCCAGACTGGAAAGAGATAGAAACATGCGCATTGTTTTAAAATGGGCCGCGTTCATTGTCAATACGTCCCAGAGATGGCAGCACCGTACGGCATATGGAATTTTACCGCCAGCGGCGAGAATGAGAACTGTTTTAAATACTTAAAATGGCGACGTTTTCCTTACTTGAACAGCGTGCAATCATTCGTTTTCTGAATTTGCGTGGTGTGAAACCAATTGAAATTCATCGACAGTTGAAGGAGACATGTGGTGATGGAGTTATGGATGTGTCGAAAGTGCCTTCGAGGGTGCGACAGTTTAATGAAGGCAGAACATCATGTGACAACAAACCGAAACAACCTCGGGCTCGCACAAGCCGGTCTGACAACATGATCGAGAAAGTGGAGAGAATTGTTTTGGGAGATTGTCGAATGACTGTTGAACAGATCGCTTCCAGAGTTGGCATTTCTGTGGGTTCTGTGCACACAATCCTGCATAACGACCTGAAAATGCGAAAAGTGTCATCCAGGTGGGTGCCACGAATGCTGACGGACGAACACACGGCTGCCCGTGTGGCATGTTGCCGAGCAATGTTGACGTGCAACGACAGCACGAATGGAACTTTCTTTTCATCGGTTGTGACAATGGATGAGACATGGAAGCCAATTTTCAATCCAGAAACAAAGCGCCAGTCAGTTCAATGGAAGCATACAGATTCACCGCCACCAAAAAAATTTCGGGTAACCGCCAGTGCTGAAAAAATGATAGTGTCCACGTTCTGGGACAGCGAGGGCGTAATCCTTACCCATTGCGTTCCAAAGGGCACTACGGTAACAGGTGCATCCTACGAAAATGTTTTGAAGAACAAATTCCATCCTGCACTGCAACAAAAACGTCCGGGAAGGGCTGCACGTGTGCTGTTTCACAGAGACAATGCACCCGCACATCGAGCTAATGTTACGCAACAGTTTGTTCGTGATAACAACTTTGAAGTGATTCCTCATGCTCCCTACTCACCTGACCTGGCTCCTAGTGACTTTTGGCCTTTTCCAACAATGCAAGACACTCTCCGTGGCCGCACATTCACCAGCCGTGCTGCTATTGCCTCAGCGATTTTCCAGTGGTCAAAAGAGACTCCTAAAGAAGCCTTCGCCGCTGCCATGGAATCATGGCGTCACCGTTGTGAAAAATGTGTACGTCTGCAGGGCGATTACGTCGAGAAGTAATGCCAGTTTCATCGATTTCGGGTGAGTAGTTAATTAGAAAAAAAATCGGAGGCCTTAGAACTTGAATGCACCTCGTAAGTTGTACGGGACTGATGACCTCAGACGTTAAGTCCCATAGTGCTCAGAGCCATTTGAACCATTTTGAACCATCTGCTGTCGACAGAAGTACAGTTAGTCGCTGGGCACGGAGCGTGACGTCATCAGAAGGCGGTTCGGCGGACATCCAAGATTTGCAGCGGTCGGGGAGACTATCTACGGCTGTCACACCTGACATATTGCAGCAAGCTCTCGGACTTCCACTTGTTTGGTCCATTAAAGGATGCCATTCGTGGAAGACATTCTGAGGACGATGAGAAGGTTATTCACACAGTGAAGCACTGACTCCACCACCAGGACACGCCCTTGTTTCGCGCTGGGGGAACGCCGTAGAGCGGGATGGAGATTATGTGAAAAAATAGGGTGTGTAGATAAAACATCATTCTTTCGTGTGTGTAATTCTCAGTATGTTCAATAAAGAATTGTTAAGCAAAAAACTGCAGTGTATTAAGTTTCTCTCAATCCTCACACAACAAATAATTAAGGAGTTTGTGTACAGGTGGCACTCTGAGAGGAAGGAACTGCTACAGATGAGGAAATTAAACTAGAGAATTGGCGACAAAAAAAATTATGATCGTAATTCAGGACGTTGTAGTTCATTCCATTTGCGAGTGGAAAGGGAAAGGCAATGGCTAGCAATGGCACAACGTACCCTGAAGTACGTCCAATATAGAGCCCCGCCGAGTCTATAGTGTGATTCCGTGATGATGTTAGAAATAGTCACGGATGTTGGAGAAGGGCAAATACATCAGTTTGAGGTAAGAGACCCTGGTCCAGAAACGACCGAGTAGAAAGTTGTACGCGAAAATCTTTCTGTTTCCTCTGACAGTGCAATACATATACCGTTACTGTTGTTACTAAGACCTTAGGGAAGGAAACTTTCAGAGATGACAGTATGGACCAAAACAAGGAAAAAAATGTTTAGGAAACATGGGCTGTAAGCAGCATACCTGAAGAGCTGTGAGAACTGCTTCATCTTCGATTCGTTTACAGCAAGCTCTTTTGGTTCCATATTTTTGGAAGATGCTGTATGGCTCAAAATAAGGAAAAAAGTCCAGTAAATCTGGGCTCTAAAACGCATACCTTATCGAAGATGAACAGGCGCTCAGACGTCTGAGCAACAACAGTACATACACATGTATTCTACCTTCGCTTATTACTTTCGAATCGCTTGCTTCAAATTGATACATTTACCCTTCTCAATCAGTCCTGAAAATTTGTAAAATCAACGCTTACATCTACATCCATACTCCGCAAGCCACCTGACGGTGTGTGGCGGAGGGTACCCTGAGAACCTCTATCGGTTCTCACTTCTATTCCAGTCTCGTATTGTTCGTGGAAAGAAGGATTGTCGGTATGCCTCTGTGTGGCCTGTAATCTCTCTTATTTTATCCTCATGGTCTCTTCGCGAGATATACATAGGAGGGAGCAATATACTGCTAGACTCCTCCGTGAAGGTATGTTCTCGAAACTTCAACAAAAGCCCGTACCGAGCTACTGAGCGTCTCTCCTGCAGAGTCTTCCACTGGAGTTTATCTATCATCTCCGTAACGCTTTCGCGATTACTAAATGATCCTGTAACGAAGCGCGCTGCTCTCCGTTGGATCTTCTCTATCTCTTCTATCAACCCTATCTGATACGGATCCCGCACCGATGAGCAGTATTCAAGCAGTGGGCCAACAAGCGTACTGTAACCTCCTTCCTTTGTTTTCGGATTGCATTTCCTTAGGATTCTTCCAATGAATCTCAGTCTGGCATCTGCTTTACCGACGATCAACTTTATATGATCATTCCATTTTAAATCACTCCTAATGCGTACCCCCAGATATTTATGGAATTAACTGCTTCCAGTTGCTGACCTGCTATATTGTAGCTAAATGATAAGGGATCTTTCTTTCTATGTATTCGCAGCACATTACACTTGTCTACATTGAGATTCAATTGCCATTCTCTGCACCATGCGTCAATTCGCTGCAGATCCTCCTGCATTTCAGTACAATTTTCCATTGTTACAACCTCTCGATATACCACAGCATCATCCACAAAAAGCCTCAGTGAACTTCCGATGCCATGCACAAGATCATTTATATATACCGTGAATAGCAACGGTCCTACGACACTCCCCTGAGGCACACCTGAAATCACTCTTACTTCGGAAGACTCCTCTGTATTGAGAATGACATGCTTCGTTCTGTTATCTAGGAACTCCTCAATCCAATCACACAATTGGTCTGATAGTCCATATGCTCTTACTTTGTTCATTAAACGACTGTGGGGAACTGTATCGAACGCCTTGCGGAAGTCAAGAAACACGGCATCTACCTGGGAACACGTGTCTATGGCCCTCTGAGTCTCGTGGACGAATAGCGCGAGCTCGGTTTCACACGATCGTCTTTTTCGAAACCCATGCTGATTCCTACAGAGTAGATTTCTAGTCTCCAGAAAATTCATTATACTCTAACATAATATGTGTTCCAAAATTCTACAACTGATCGACGTTAGAGATGTAGGTCTAAAGTTCTGCACATCTGTTCGACGTCACATCTTGAAAACGGGGACGACCTGTGCCCTTTTCCAATCCTTTGGAACGCTACGCTCTTCTAGAGACATACGGTACACCGCTGCAGGAAGGAGGGCAAGTTCCTTCGCGTACTCAGTGTAAAATGGAACTGGTATCGAATCAGGTTTATTATAGCTTTAAGTATGTCAGTTATTTTACTGGAACAGTGTGGGGAGTGCGCAGAGACTGCTTCCACCAGCGGGGTATTTCGCAGGAATTGCAAGTCGCACAACACACTGGCCACCACAGAGGGTGCAGGTGTGGGCGGCGCAGCCGCTGCCGCGACCTGCCTACGTCACCCGCCGGCTGCCGTCAGCGCTGCCAGCGGCCGCGTGCAACACCGACTCAAAGGAAGGCCTCGGCGCTTGTTGGTGACGTCACGTCAGCTAGGCACGGCGAACGCCAGGTCTGTTGCAGGCAGAAACGCCTGGGCGTGCTTATCACTATATATCTCTTATTTTTGGACAAAATGTTTGCTATTGTTTTGGATTCTGTAGTTTTATTTAGAAGAAAGATTTTCTTACTATCGTAAAGCTACACATGAAGATCATAGTTCTGTATTACTGAATCCTGTCGAAACAAACGTAGATCAATATGAGACGATGCTTTGCCCCATTGCAAGCTTCGGAAATTTTACATTCAAGTAACTATATTTACTTGATCCATTTTGCTATCGAAACTTACCCCAACCCGCTTACAATGAACTCGTTTCTTTTATTTATTTACTTATTTTCGTTTGAGATCGTCACTGGAAATGTGAACTAATTTACATGTGTGAATGTCCAACTGTTGCCAGTCATTAGACTACAGTCGTTTTCAACGAAAGGAATTGTAAACAGGAAACAAAATAGCTTCATACATCGAAAATACTGCTGAGCTTAAACTTTTTTAAACACGCACATTAGAAAAGATAAATATTCGTCTCTCGCAACTGAAAGGAGAAACTTTATAAGGTAAAAAAAATTTTATTTGATGAAACAAGTATCTCTCTTTTGCCTCTTCTTCTGTCCCCCACCCCATCCCCAAACGTCTACAATCGGAAGATATTTCATTAACATTCAGTGCTCCTCACCCCATAGTCAACCAAGATACCTAAAGAAGAGCACCAATATGTTCACAGTTTCTTGTAAAAGCAACCCAGTACAAACCTAACTTCCTCAGATTTACAAATATGGTAAAGAAGCACGAATTCTATTGCTGCTAGACCATGAAGTTGTTTTTCTATGTCAATCCTTAAAACAGGTGGAAATTTAAGTACAGGAGTACACTATTTGTTAAGAAGTGTAATGAATCGCACAAGTAATTGATTGCAGAAATCTCTCAGAACAATGTGTGTTGGTCGACTACCGCCAATAGTTTCACATTTTCCTGTGTCAGAGAGGGCGAGACAGCCATTATGAGTATGCCTGCAACAGACCTGGCGTTCGCCGTGCCTAGCTGACGTGACGTCACGAACAAGCGCCGAGGCCTTCCTTTGAGTCGGTGTTGCCTCGTGCCGCTCTGGCGGAAGCGCCGAGCCAGCAGGCAGGCAGGCAGGCTGGTTCGGAGGCCGTCGGCAGAGCGACAGCGTACACTGAACCGTCTTGTGAACCCCTGGTCGCTCAGTTCGTCCGCGACAGGCGCTCAAGCGGACGCCGTGTTCCTTGACCTCCAGATGGCATCCGATACAGTTTCCATACTATCGCCGAATTATCAAAATTCTAGCAAACGGAATGTTGACCCGGCTTCATGATTGGATTGAAGAGTTATGTGGACGAAATAAAATTGGCCCGGAAGATATTCGGCGCGCGGGATTAGCCGAGCGGTCTTGGGCGCTGCAGTCATGCACTGTGCGGCTGGTCCCGGCGGTGGTTCGAGTCCTCCCTCGGGCATGGGTGTGTGTGTTTGTCCTTAGGATAATCTAGGTTAAGTATTGTGTAAGCTTAGGGACTGATGACCTTAGCAGTTAAGTCCCATAAGATTTCACACACATTTCAACATTTTTGAAGATATTCCATGCACCTTAAGATAGGCAACCTGAGTTACTTCTATCACACTCAGGGAAAAGTACGTTGGGTTGCCTATCTTTAGGTGCACGAAACATTTTCGGGGCAGTCGTATGTTGCCCACCATCTAGAACACAGCAGTTGCAAAACTGACTGATGGCTTAACAGCATTCACGAGAGAATGAGCATGGATAGTGTCGCACTAGTGCAATTTGTTTCATGTTTATTCGCTTAATCTGAAGGTCCACCCGATGTTCTTTTCAAGGTATTTCGTGACATCTTTGAGGGAATGCTTGTGCATTCTTAAACTCCACCCTTTAACTGTGCAAGTTGCTGTCTTCTTCGGAGCTGACCTACATTGGGTTCGTTGTCTCTCGCAAAATATTGTCTTCGTAGCCAGCGGTTCATGTGAGCAGAGAAGAAACTCATGACGTGTCAATTATGGGCTGTGTTCTGAGTGACTTCTCACCGAAAATATTACGCGCGCATCTTCATTGCCCCTGCAGAGTACGGCCAAGAAATGCATGACAGCTATGTTGTGTGGGCTGCATGACATCAGGCGAACTCTCTCACCACGGCCTCATACTTGGCAGGAGACACTATTTTCTGGGCATCGGTTTACTGTGCGCTCAGAATTGAAAAGAGCAATGAGCCACGATTGATGGGCATACTAAGAGACAGTACCCAACACTGCTGCACAAAACTTCATTCGATTTTCGGAGTGGTTTCCATTTCGTGACCGATCGGAACTTACTTTCCGGATAGGCCTCATAAATTAACCCTACGGTAGTCACTCCCTATTACACTGTTTCTCCATATTTTTAACACGTGAACTGCCTCTTACAAGTGTGAACTGCCTCTTACTAGTTTGATAATCATAATTACATATTTGTGGTATTTACCTTCGAAAAGTAACTGTTCCTAGTTCAGTTATTACGATTTCCATCTGTAGCAACAACACTTATTCAACGTAGCTATAACACATAGATAAATGAGTAAAAGTAGAGCGAATATGTGTAATGTTAAATACGTATGTTTCTGGATAGGGTCCGCCTTTAGCAAAACACAGTTTTGTTTTTTAACCCAAACAGTGACTGTTTTGTTCCACAGTTTGTCATCTGCAACCACTTACACTGTGGAACAAAACAGTCACTGTAGAAACACAACACATCAGAAAAACCACACCACGTGGTAAAAGGGTATGAATTCATAATTTATGTGTTTTTTCAAATATCTGTAATTACGATTTAAAAACCAATAGTTAAATGTATACAAACAGTAAAGAACATTCTTTATCTTTAACAGATGAAAAATAAAAGCCCACAGAAGATGCTGCAACTGCAGTGAAACATGTTTGGGTTAAAAAACAAAATTGTGTTTGTCTAAAGGCGGATCCTATCCAAAAACATACGTATTGTTAAAGCAAACACGGAAAAAATAGAGCTTCAACCCCAAGATGATTATTGTAATGTTAAAGTTTCGGCCTTAGTGCAAAATGTAAACAAACAACGTTACACGAAAATCACGTAGCACACGCGCTTTGACGTTGCCAACATGTGCCGTAGTAATCAACCACAGTATCTTTGCACCTGGCAGTAGATTTTATCGTGATATCTCACGAGGATGGGATGACCCACTTGATAGTATATGCACAAACCGTCTTGAAATCATTCAGCCGGGCTGAGTGGCCGAGCGGTTCTAGGCGCTACAGTCTGGAACAGCGCCACCGCTACGGTCGCAGGTTCGAATCCTACCTCTGGCATGGATGTGTGTGATGTCCTTAGGTTAGTTAGGTTTAAGTAGTTCTACGTTCTAGGGGACTAATGACCTCAGCAGTTAAGTCCCATAGTGCTCAGAGCCATTTGAACCATTTTTTTGAAATCATTCAAAATGCGATGCGTTTCCCTTAGTCTACTTGCTTACTCTTACATCATCACGTGTTTTCCATAACGGCCACAGGAGGCCAAGTGCGACAATATCCTGATCGGGTAGTGAACAATGCTGACTCCATAGACACCGTGCTGTTGTCTTCGTTTGCCGCCAGAGTCGTTGACACGGCTGCGGGACCTCGGAGCCCCCTTCCCTTGCTGTTCTCCCCCCCCCCCCCCCTCCTGCGGTCGTAAAGCACGAACTGCGGCCAGAGTAAACACCGCCGCTGGCTGAATGAAGCCCGTACCGTCCCGGAATGCACGCGCGAGCGTGTGTGCGACCCGACAGCTTTATCCCCGCCCTAAATCACCCGGCAAACGATCGCTTCCTGCATCGGGCGTCGCGGTGAATAGTTCTCCGGCCGAGCTGCGGACATTCAGACCAGTTAGAGAGCGATCACTCTTGCGTGAACGGTGTGTAACACGGCGTTCCCTTATCGGGTGGTTTTCGGGCTCCACAATAGCAGGAGGAGGACTTCACGTCGCGGCGATAAATTCGCGGAAAATGTGGGAAGCTTTTCACACAGTCTTTCATCGACATATTTTATACGCCACGAACGCTGGACAAAGCCGTAGCTACTCAGATGAATCTGGCACGGTTATTCGAATGCGCCGTGCTTGTCAACACTTTTTACTGCACCTGCGATTGCGCGAACTGTACAAACTGATAGAGATAGGAATGAAGCTTCTCTAACGATTGCTCTTCCGATGAGATAAAAAAAAAAAAAAAAATACATTACAACGCTATCTCCAACTTATTACGTCACGAACGGTTTCGCGAGCCGTCCCTTTACACACAGTAGCGTCCAATGGTTTTAAATAAACACTATTTTGTTATAATAAAAAAACTAGAGAGCATTTGGCTAAAGGTAACTACAGACAAACGAAAATTTAACTGACTCGAAACAAAAGGTTATTCGCATAGCGAAGAAACTTCTTGAGTAGTTTTAGAACTCAGTATATTGGTGTATATAGGCACGTACTCTATAAGAAAGAACAAATGTACACCTCGGTCATCATTCTATGACTGTCTGTAACGAACGAACTTCTTTGTTCATCTTTTATTAAATTTCGTAGATTCTATTGATTTGATTAACTTTTCCTACATTCGTTGAAAACGAATGACGTCTCCATATGTATGGCTAGGCAAACAAATGATAACTTTTATTTTTGGCTCCAGCCAATATAAAAATTATCAGTTGTCAATCTGGACAGACATACGGAGAGTGTACTGCTGCAAAGGTTTTTAACTACCGCTAACAGTCACAAAATTTGTCAACTAATGCATCATTTATTTGTTGTGCGACATGTTTCGAGGGAATACCTCACCATCAGGCTATATGGCGTTACAAAAACAATTTCGCAATAAAATCGTACAGATTTTAAACAGTCTTTTCATAAATGCTGTGGTTATCCTGTGGAAGAAGAGAAAACCTAGTAAGAGGCGATGTCACTTTGTAAGCTGGACTGATGTTTGCATGAAAATACTTTTTAACAGTCACTCACTTTGTTCTTATGCCATGGCATTCTCGTTGTCATGGGCTGAGGTGTTTCAGTTTCTGTGGCTCTCTTGATCACTGGTCACAAATTTTCACAGACGTATCGGTAACTTGGAAACGTGATCACAAAAACAAATCTGCAGTGTGTAACACCATAGCTCTAATGCTGTACTGATTTATTTCGCTTTTGTTTCATTTAATATTACATTGCTGTGCTTCCGTAAATGTGTTTGTTTGAATCGATAACACAAAACTGTATACTCCTTTCTTTGTTAAAACTTTGATGCCATGATTTGATTGTATGCTGTGCAGCATATCTGTCATTTATATTCTTTGTCCCATTTGGAGGGAACAAAACTTACTATATACAATTGTAATTTCTGTGTGAATAATTTTTTGTAGAAATGTCTATATGTGGAAATGTTCTGTTTTGTTTAAAATGATTGTTTGCTGTTATGTAAACTGCTGATCCTCACTTAGGGTTCCTAGTTAGTTTGTATGTAAAAGTTGTTGTGGATCCCCTCGGGAACGGAACTGTGCAGCGCGCACAAATTGTGGCTGGCCTAGGTAGAAAAGGTGGAACAAGAGTCAGTCGGGGACGAGCTACGAGTCGGGGACAAGCTATCAAACTGTGCACTGCCATGTAAAAGATGCATATTGTGCTGGTTCCGAGAGAGGCTTTTCCTGCCGCTTTCCAATGCCTCGGAAGAATGGATAAATAGCTGGAAATATTCTGGGATTGGTATCAATCATCGCCACCAAGAAATGACAGAGTCCAGCATTTCTACCTGCAATTCCACCTAACAACATGCAGTTGCCACCACATTGCGCAATCATTACATCGGAATACTACAATGATGTACAGTGAAGGATCAGCTTGATGGATGTGTTAGTGTGCTCAAATATAAGGTAAATTTTATCTGAATTTATATACCTACCCTGATTTTTTTTCCTCATCATAACACCTCTCAGGTTCCTCTCCGTTTGAGCTAAAGTGATATCCGAGTGTCCTTACTAAAAGAACATTAAAGCCCAATATTTTGCTCATTAATGCCTCTTCAACATAGTAAAAAGAAAGTTAAAATTAAGGTGGCAAGAGAGTGAGTTAAAGTAAATGTTGTTTGCTGAAAATATTCCTATTAAAACTGCTTATTAAAGTGCTGTTGCTAACTTCAAAATTAAAAGTTCTTAAGACTGAGGCTTATAAAGTAAATGATCACATTGTTGTCTGTAGTAAATTCTAAAAGGTGAGTGAGTTTCTTGCAATTTTGTCAACATTGTGTTTCGCTGTAGTAAAAGTGAGAAAGCTGCAGTTGTGAAACGTTATATACTCATGTTTGCTAAGTGTTTGTCTATCTTGTGTATTAGAAGTGCATATTACTAGTAATGTTATAAAGACCATTCACTTTGTGTAAGCCTGAAAGTAATAGTGTGTTTCGGTATCTCTTATAATTTTGCAAATAGTTTCTGCTGCTCTAACTGTTAGTTTCAATCTTACCGTAAACATATGTATGTGTCAGAGTTCATTGCACTCGCGTGTGACAAAGTATAGGTTGTGTTTATTCGTTAAAATTACTAATAACTATTTTCTTAAACGAGAATGTTAATCATTCTCTTGCCTAGTTAGGCTGGCGACCGTTTTCTTTATCAGTTGAACAGTGCAGATAGGCAAAATTTTGTTTGTTACTGTTCAAACATTTACGTAATTCTGACTTTGACTTCCGATAAGCCACCTCCGTTAGGAACAACACGGTCAACATAATAAAATTCCTCTCAGAGGGTAACACGGCTCTGTTGCTTTATACCATAATTACTATAACAAAATAATTCTGTTTTGCAAACTGCCTCCAGCTTCGAGGTTATGGTATAGCAGTAGCGGACGATAGTGTTATAAGTGCAGTGGACAAGATGGCGGTCAAAATACAGCTGGTTTCGATTTGACTATCGATCTGTCGATCTATATGGTGTCAGATGTTTGACAGTGTCTTCTGCTCGTCTTGTTATCGTATTACAGATGTGAGTTGACGAAATACATTACAAATTGAGCACCAGTTACAACGTTATTGTACGAATGACGATATAAGAACTATTTATTTTACATACTTCTAAGCTGGGGTCGAAAGACTGCGATGTTATGCATCTTTTATTCTGAAAGTACTGTAGTGAAACTGGAAAAGAAATGTGAATTTTTGAAGTATGTCACTTCATTCAGGATCTTGGTGTTCCCCATGTGGCCATGGATGAATATTTCCATTTCTTCCAAGATGTCCATTTCCCAGCTCTTTTCTAAGTTATGTAGTACTATGAGATCGTTGTCTATTGTAACACTGTGTCCTGTTTCATTGATATGTTTCGCTATAGCTGATTTATTCGGTTTACCAAGTCTGAAACAGCCAGTGTGTTCTTTAAACGGCTTCAAAAAGAGTGCTGGTGGCTGGCTCGCTCTTTGGAGTCATGGACAACAACCTGACGCATTTGTGTTAAAACGTACAAACTGGTGATGAGTGAACCCATGAGTATTGCGTAATAGTGCCGATGGTTTGTAGAATGCTAGAGTGAAGGCGAATCGTGGATGACATAAACGCATCCGTCTGCATCTGCGGCGCAGCGAGGACGAATTCAGTAAGATAATAATTATGCTCACGAACAAACGATCAATAGCGTCGAGCGGCATAATGTGAAAGTGATTCAGATTCGTGTGTGAAGGCAGCGTGTTGATAGGGTTGCCTGAGAAGGGACTAATTGAGGATATAATCCAAGTTTCATTATTGCTGTGTCACAGAAATTGGTAGTGCAGCACCCAGTCATTACGTCAGTATCGGTCTGTATGCTAAACGAACGTTTCAGCGTGGTTGCACTCACGGTGTTACGAAGGAAGGAGGCTGTCTTGTCCTGGACGTGGCAGGCGGGGGGGGGGGGGGGGGGGGGAAGCCACGCGGTCGTAAAACGCAGTCTCTCTTCCCACGTGGCATTGCCCTGGTCCGTTTCCACACACTTACTCAAGATCGCGAGGCTGCTTGGAAAACGCAACCTCAAAACCGTCTTCGGACCACCGCCGAAAATGAAAAATGTTTTTGGCTCTGCGAAGGACCTATAGCAGCCTAACACGTCAGGGACGTTTTGGGTGCAGAATGAGAATTTCACTCTGCAGCGGAGTGTACGCTGATATGAAACTTCCTGGCAGATTAAAACTGTGTGCCGGACCGAGACTCGAACTCGGGACCTTTGCCTTTGCCTTTCTCATTCTGGAAACATCCCCCAGGCTGTGGCTAAGCCATATCTCCGCAATATCCTTTATTTCAGGAGTGTTAGTTCTGCAAGGTTCGCAGGAGAGCTTCTGTGAAGTTTTGAAGGTAGGAGACGAGGTACTGGCAGATGTAAAGCTGTGAGGACGGGGCGTGAGTCGTGCTTGGGTAGCTCAGTTGGTACAGCACTTGCCCGAGAAAGGCAAAGGTCCCGAGTTCGAGTCTCGGTGCGGCACACAGTTTTAATCTGCCGGCAATAAGTTACGCATTGGGTGGTGAGAAATAGTCTGGAAACCTTGTAATAGTATTACAGGTTAGGCTGTGCTGCGAAATACTTGTTAAGAAAAAAAACTGTATACGTTGCACTGTTTTTGCGTTAATTAGCATTGAAGTTGGAAGCGGCCCGCCAGAGACTGTGTCGCCAAACGTGTTCTTCGTATGGTTTCCTAAAACCGGTAGTAAGGATCGAACCCGAACCAAAGGCTGAGCTGTCTGTTGCAGTAACTTCTTTTGTATCCCGCCTGGAAGGCGTCGCGTGGATGTGCTCCTGTAAACTGAAGGGTAGGCCGAATGTAGGAAGTGATTAGGAGCAAGAAAAGGTGAAGTACTTCGGTACTGCTGGTAGATTTTACAAGTTTACTATAGTCAGAATTAGGATTGCATTAGGCTAACTTAACTTTGGCTGAGATGAGCAGGTAGGTGCGAAGCCGTGCAGATATCAACGCTGACGTCCACTAGAAGTTACAAAGGCAAATCTGTAGTGGCTTGTCCACTATGAAATAGAAACAATGTTGCTTGGTCGTCGGCTCGGAATCAAATGGGCAGAATCTGGAGCGGCGCTCGTAGAGCTGCACAGCGCCGGCTAGGGGGCGCTGTCGTCGGTGTCGGTGTCGTAGTGCCAACCTAAGAACTCGTACCTACGGCGTGGCATCGTAGCTATCGATACCACAACTTCCTCCCTATGAACGTAACTGACACTAACTGTAGCTGGCGGGCCGCTTGAATTTGCGCGCGCAGCGTCCCGAAGGCTCACTTCAATGCTAATTAACTCGGAAACAGCACAACGTACACAATTTGTTTAAACAATTGTTTCTTCGAAGGTAGAAAGAGCCAGTAAGTACGAGCATTATCGTATAATCAGCTTAACAGCTCATACATCCGAGTTGCTGACAAGAGCCGGCCGCTGTGACCGAGCGGTTCTAAGCGCTTCAGTCCGGAACCGCGATGCTGCTACGGTCGCAGGTTCGAATCCTGCCTCGGGCATGGATGTGTGTGATGTCCTTAGGTTAGTTAGCTTTAAGTAGTTCTAAGTTCTAGGGGACTGATGACCTCAGTAGTTAAGTCCCTTAGTGCTCAGAGCCATCTGAACCATTTTTGCTGACAAGAAAAATGTACAGAAGAATGCAAAAGAAACTTGAGGATCTCTTTGATGACGATGAGTTTGGCTTTAGAAAAGGTAAAGGCACCAGAGAGGTAGTCCTGACGTTGCGGTTGATAATACACGCAAGACCGAAGAAAAATCAAGAGACGTTCATAGGATATGTCGACCTGGAAAGGGCGTTCGACACTGTAGAATGGTGCGAGATGTTCGAAATTCTGAGAATAATACTGGTAAGTTATAGGGAAAGACGGGTAATATACAGTATGTATAAGAACCGAGAGGGAACAATAAGAGTGGAAGATCACGAGCGAAGTGCTCCGATTAAAAAGGATGTGAGACAGGGACCTAGTCTTTCGCTCCTGCTGTTCAATCTATACATCGAAGTAGCCATGCCGGAAATACGAGAAAGGTTGAAGAGTCGGACTAATATTCAAGCTGAATAGATACCAATAATAAGATTCACTGGTGACATTGCTATCCTCCAGCAAAGTGAAAACGAACTGCAGTATGCAGTGAATGGAATGAATTGTCCAATGAGTAAAGAATATGGACTGAGAGTAAATCGAAGAAAGACGAAAGTAATGAGAAGTACCAGATATGAGAACAGCGAGAAACTTGAGATCGGAATTGCTGATAACGAAGTCAAGGAATTCTGCAACCTAGACAGTAAAATAACGCACGATTGACGCAGCAAGTAGTACATAAAAAAGCAGACTGGCACTGGCAGCAAGGGCGTTCCTGGCCAAGAGAAGTCTGTTAGTGTCGAACAGAGACCTTAATTCGGGGAATAAATTTCTGAGAATGTACATTTGGGGCACAGCATTAATGGTAGTAAAACACGGGCTGTGGTAAAACTGGAACGGAAGAGAATCCAAGCATTTAAGGGGTTTTCCTACAGAAGTATGCTGAAAATTAGGTGGACTAATAAGGTAAGGAATGAGGAGATTCTCCGCAGAATCATCGAGGAAAGGAATGTATAGGAAACACTGACAAGAAGAAGGGACAAGAAGCTAAGACATCTGCTACAATATCAGGGAAGAACTTCCATGGTACTACAGGCATCTGTAGAGGGCAGAAACTGTAGAGAAAGACAGATATTGGAATATATCCAGCAAATAACTGAAGACGTAGGTTATAAGTGCTACTCTGAGATGGAAAGATTGGCACAGGGGAGGAATACGTGGCGGGTCATATCAAACCAGTCAGAAGACTGATGACCTAATAAAAAAGTCTCAGCACGACCTACCCTGCAACACCCTTAAAGGCTCTTCAGACTGTTTCTGAGCACCTTGAGTATAGCATCCTATGTCAGCGTGGCCTCCAATGTCTCGGTCAGATGCAGGGCTGTATTTCGAAACGCTGCGAAAACACATTAGGTATTTACGCTTGAGACACAAAGAGAAATCAGGAGTGTCGAAGCACAACCTAAATGAGAAATACCCGTCCGACTTTAATAGAACCAGCTTGCAGTGCCGAGCAAGCAGCTGTCCCCAAAGCACTATAAGAGTATCCGCAAAAAAGAGGATCCACGTAAATCTTGTCAATAGGGACGAAGGCTATGGTGTTACGCGTGGAATGCCGTATTAGCAGCAGTACGCGGAGAGTTCGCCCAGCAGTAGAGAGCACGCGAGACGGATTAACAATGACCACACAAAGATTCGATTCGAGTGCAGCTTCGGGCCTGCATCCATCTCGTCACTTCACACCTCCACCCATCCCTCCCCCGAAAACCGTGATTTGTACAACACTCGTCTACACGTCGCAGTTTCTAAACGCTATCACATGGCTAGAAACTTGAGGTTTTTTTAATCATTTAGCGTTATCACTTCGTAATATAAAACTTTCGCATTCTGATGCTCTGTTATCAGAATATGTTTGATAATATTTGTCAGGTGCTCGTATGCTCAGCATTAAATCGTTACGAAGTATGCAATAGCAAGATGTAATTCAGTGTTACTCAATTCAACATATACATCTACATTTATACTCCGCAAGCCACCCAACGGTGTGTGGCGGAGGGCACTTTACGTGCCACTGTCATTACCTCCCTTTCCTGTTCCAAGTCGCGTACGGTTCGCGGGAAGAACGACTGCCGGAAAGACTCCGTGCGCGCTTGAATCTCTCTAATTTTACATTCGTGATCTCCTGAGGAGGTATAAGTAGCGGGAAGCAATATATTCGATATCTCATCCAGAAACGCACCCTCTCGAAACCTGGCGAGCAAGCTACACCGCGATGCAGAGCGCCTCTCTTGCAGAGTCTGCCACTTGAGTTTGTTAAACATCTCCGTAACGCTATCGCGGTTACCAAATAACCCTGTGACGAAACGCGCCGCTCTTCTTTGGATCTTGTCAATCTCCTCTGTCAACCCGACCTGTTACGGATCCCACACTGACGAGCAATACTCAAGTATAGGTGGAACGAGTGTTTTGTAAGCCATCTCCTTTGTTGATGGACTACATTTTCTAAGCACTCTCCCAATGAATCTCAACCTGGCACCCGCCTTACCAACAATTAATTTTATATGATCATTCCACTTCAAATCGTTCCGTATGCATACTCCCAGATATTTTATAGAAGTAACTGCTACCAGTGTTTGTTCCGCTATCATATAAACATACAATAAAGGATCCTTCTTTGTTTGTATTCGCAATACATTACATTTGTCTTTGTTAAGGGTCAGTTGTGACTGCGACATAACAGGGTGGCATTAAAAATCTTCAAGAAACTTGTTAATTTGGTTGTAGCAGTCACTTACGTAATGTGGACACAAAAAGGAATATAGCATGCTTTACAGATACCCGGAGCTAAAATAGACAAGATCTCAAATCTTTGAAAGTTAAGAATGTGAGGTAGGTATTCTTCTCCGTGTGATGTGTCATCCTCCATATTTAACATCTGCGTCTCCATTGAAGGTATTTCTATACCACTCTCTACAGTAATACTAATAAAGATTTGAGAGAGAAACAGTATTATATTGTTGGTACTATAGAAAGCACCGACGATAGAGCGCTCTGTAATTTTACTTTTACTGATGTTCTTACAAATCGATTATTTAATTTTCCGCTGTGACGAAGACCATTATGGATTAAATTAAATTTTCTTGTTCCACCCGAAAGCTATTATTCTCAGATCCTCTATGAGCACTGCCAATTTTCACCGTTTCCTTTACCTTGATGTAAACGCCTTCAGCAGCGAAATAAATTCTTCACAATATGCATTGTTACTGCGTAACAGAGGTCATTACTCACTTCTATATTTCACAATACTCAATGTAGCCACTAGACTACCCATTGTTACTGGAACTGCCAAGCTCATAACCTATGCCTACCTGATCTTAAAACGACTTCTCGCGTTATTAGACACCACCCAGATGATGGAAGCTCGTACCTGTAAAGGAGAAAGAAGTTCTGTTAAAGAATGGCCATTAATCAACAATTTATACATAATTTCTTTAACACTAAAAATTGTAAATCACTGTGGCCGCCATCTCCATTGTGCTCTCTATTCAGTTGTTATAGTGACAGAGTGTAGATTTCAGATGGTCTGGCACTGTCGAATAAACATGGCCCAGCTCCGCAGGTAACCGAGTAACCCACTTGGTATTGGCGTCTCAAACACAAGACGCGTATAGACGCAGTGAAGTGTAGCACACAGGTTCGCCTTGACAATGGATGTAAGGTTCTCAGCCAAAATAACACAAGATGAAGTAACGTCGTCCCACATTAAGAACCGAAAAATTATTGAAAAGGAGGGGCAGCAAGAGAGATGACAAAGTACATTCTTGATAAAATGGTTCAAATGGCTCTGAGCGCTATGGGACTTAACTTCTGAGGTCATCAGTCTCGTAGAACTTAGAACTACTTAAACCTAACTAAGCTAAGGACATCACACACATCCATGCCCGAGGCAGGATTCGAACCTGCGACCGTAGTGGTCGCGTGGTTCCAGGCTGTAACGCCTAGAACCGCTCGGCCACATCGGCCGGCTATTTTTGATAAGAAATCTAAAATTGGTGGGCTAACCCCTGTGGATCGATGAGAAACAACAATCGGTGCTACAGATACAACTTGGGGAGGGCGCAAACGAATTTTATTAAGAGTGAATACGAACTGGAGAGGCCTGTCCTTATTTATTCTGAAGATCCTGCCGATTTCGACTAGTTCGACGATAATGGCTGCAGCTATCCCTACGAGTCGGCTGTTTATAACGGGAAAAATTCGTTTTTACAGACACTGGTGAACCTCCCAGCATGCCCTACGACTGGCGAAGACGCTCTGTCCCGCCACCGTCGACGAATGCAGTCTTAACCCGTCAGCCACACCATGCGCCACTTAACGCCCGTGGCGGAGTGATCTTGTCGCCAGGACTGAAAAAGCCTAAACCTAGTCTGATGCCTTTGCAAGCCGCAACCTTACTTTGAAGGGACTTTCGATTCTCTGCTGCTAGTATTCTATCCTCTTTTCTGTGATCTTTTTTTTTTTCATTATGTTAATTTAATATTTCATTCTGTGTATAAAGAAACTGTGAATTCTCTTGAAAACGTGAAAACATTTAACTTTACGTAATGATACGCTGCATGACCGCGAGAAGATGTAACATACCACATTCTTTTGCAAGAAGTGATAATACGAGGGGTGTCTGAAAAGTCTGTGCAAGAATAAAAACTGCTTACTTGTTTGGGGTAAACCTTTTTTTATTTTTCGACATAGTCACTTTTTAGACTTATACACTTCGTCCAACGCTGTTCTAATTTGTTGATCCCTTCCGAATAATAGGGATTGTCCAAGTCTGCAAAATAGCTATTAGTTCTACATCTTCATCTATATCCATACTCCGCAAGCCACCTGACGGTGTGAGGTGGAGGGTACCCTGAGTACCTCTATCGGTTCTCCCTTCTATTCCAGTCTCGTTTTGTTCGTGGAAAGAAGGATGTATATAAGTATACAGGGTGAGCCACCTAGCGTTACCGCTGGATATATTTCGTAAACCACATCAAATACTGACGAATCGATTCCACAGACCGAACGTGAGGAGACGGGCTAGTGTAATTGGTTAATACAAACCATACAAAAATGCACGGAAGTATGTTTTTTAACACAAACCTACGTTTTTTTAAATGGAACCCCGTTAGTTTTGCTAGCACATCTGAACATATAAACAAATACGTAATCAGTGCCGTTTGTTACATTGTAAAATGTTAATTACATCCGGAGATATTGTAACCTAAAGTTGACGCTTGAGTACCATTCCTCCGCTGTTCGATCGTGTGTATCGGAGAGCACCGAATTACATAGGGATCCAAAGGGAACGGTGATGGTCCTTAGGTACAGAAGAGACTGGAACAGCACATTACGTCCACATGCTAACACCTTTTTATTGGTCTTTTTCACTGACGCACATGTACATTACCATGAGGGGTGAGGTACACGTACACACGTGGTTTCCGTTTTCAATTACGGAGTGGAATAGAGTGTGTCCCGACATGTCAGGCCAACAGATGTTCAATGTGGTGGCCATCATTTGCTGCACACAATTGCGATCTCTGGCGTAATGAATGTCGTACACGCCGCAGTACATCTGGTGTAATGTCGCCGCAGGCTGCCACAATACGTTGTTTCATATCCTCTGGGGTTGTAGGCACATCACGGTACACATTCTCCTTTAACGTACCCCACAGAAAGAAGTCCAGAGGTGTAAGATCAGGGGAACGGGCTGGCCAATTTATGCGTCCTCCACGTCCTATGAAACGCCCGTCGAACGTGTACCTCACCCCTCATGGTAATGTACATATGCGTCAGTGAAAAAGACCAATAAAAAGGTGTTAGCATGTGGACGTAATGTGTTGTTCCAGTCTCTTCTGTACCTAAGGTCCATCACCGTTCCCTTTGGATCCATACGTAATTCGGTGCTCTCCGATACACACGATCGAACAGCGGAGGAGTGGTACTCAAGCGTCAACTTTAGGTTAAAATATCTCCGGATGCAATTAACATTTTACAATGCAACAAACGGCACTGAGTACGTATTTGTTTATATGTTGAGATGTGCTAACAAAACTAACGGGGTTCCATTTAAACAACCGTAGGTTTGTGTTAAAAAACATACTTCCATGCATTTTTTTATGGTCTGTATTAACCAATTACACTAGCCCCTCTCCTCACGTTCGGTCTGTGGAATCGGTTCGTCAGTATTTGATGTGGTTCACGAAATATATTCAGCGGTAATGTTAGGTGACTCACCCTGTATATGTATATAAGTAGTTGCTGCAATCACCTCCTCGTTTGAATAAAATCTGTCTCCCCCCAGCCATCGCTTCAAATTGGGGAACAAATAGTAGTCCGAGGGAGCCAAGTCTGGAGAATAGGGGGATGTGAAACGAGTTGGAATCATATTTCCAATCATGTTGCAACGACAGTTGCTGAGGTATTTGGTGGTGCATTGTCGTGATGGAAAAGGACTTTTTTGCGGTCCAATCGCCGGCGTTTTCCTTGCAGCTCGGTTTTCAGACGGTCCAATAACGATGAATAATATGCACCTGTAATAGTTTTACCCTTTTGCACATAGTCGATGAGGATTATCCCTTCCAAATCCCAAAAGAAATTGGCCATAACCTTTCCGGCCGAAGGAATGGTCTTTGCCTTTTTTGGTGCAGACTCTCCCTTGGTAACCCATTGTTTAGATTGTTGTTTGGTCTCAGGAGTATAGTAATGTATCCATGTTTCATCCACAGTGACGAAACGACTCTTAAAGTCCTGCGGATTCTTCCTGAACAGTTGCAAATCATCCTTGCAACACTTCACACGATGCCGTTTTTGGTCGAGCGTGAGCAATCGCTGAACCCATCCTGTAGATAGCTTTCTCATGTCCAAATGTTTATGCAAAATATTATGTACCCGTTCATTCGAGATTCCCACAGCACTAGCGATGTCGCCGGCCGCAGTGACCGAGTGGTTGTAGGCGCTACAGTCTGGAACAGCGCGACCACTACGATAGCAGGTTCGAATCCTGCCTCGGGTATGGATGTGTGTGATGTCGTTAAGTTAGTTAGGCTTAAGTAGTTCTAAGTTCTAGGGGACTGATGACCTCAGAAGTTAAGTCGCATAGTGCTCAGAGCCATTTGAACCATTTTGAACTAGCAATGTCGCGCATCTTAACTCTTCTGTCATCCATCACCATATCATGGGTTTTATGAATGATTTCTGGAGTTGTAACCTCCAGAGGGCGTCCAGAACGTTCGGCATCACTTGTGACCATATGGGCATTCCGGAAATTTTGAACCGACTTATAAACTGTTGTAATCGAAGGTACAGAGTCACCGTAATGTTTATCAAGCTTGTCGTTAGTCTCCTGAGGCGTTTTGCCTTTCATAAAGTAATGTTTAATCACGACACGAAATTCTTTTTCGTCCAATTTTGACAATCACTCGACTTCCTTGATACACACGAATGCCAAACACAAAGAAATAGACCAATATGGCTGAAACTTGGTGTGCGTTCTTTCCAAAGATGCTACTTACTAAATATGACCTCGATAGACGCCGGTTGTGCCATCTCTCGGACTTTGCACGGACTTTTCAAATGCCCTACTGATTGCAATAGAGATTTGCACTCTCTGAAAAATGGAGGCGACTTACTCTTTGTAATTTGTTCATATAAAGAGGAAGAGAACTGATACGATCTGAGCTTTTGTGGAGATACTGAATGCAACTGCTAGAATGCAATACTGTGAACCGACATCTTGATAAACTTGTAACTGACAGAATTACGTCCGATTGTGGACGAGTTTTGAACTGTGATTTTGACCAAAACATGTGACGAATTGTTACGATTGATTTTAAGAATACGTTCTCAGAAAAAGGATTGATACACCCTTTTAGAGGTTTTCATTTCACTTAAGATTTATTATTGCAACTGTGAATATGGAGTACACGAAATGATTACTAGTCCAGGTAATGCCTGCCCGGTTGGCCGTGCGGTCTAATTCACGGCTTTCCGGGTGGGAAGGAGCGCCTGGTCCCCGGCACGAATCTACCCGGCGGATTTATGTCGAGGTCCGGTGGACCGGCCAGTCTGTGGGTGGTTTTTAGGCGGTTTTCCATCTGACTCGACGAATGCGGGCTGGTTCCCATTATTCCGCCTCAGTTACACTATGCCGGCGATTGCTGCGTACACCACCCATACGCGTACACCACCGTTACTCTACCACGCAAACATAGGGGCTACACTCGTCTGGTGTGAGACGTTTCTGGGGGGTCCACCGGGGGCCGAACCGCACAATAACTCTGGGTTCGGTGTGGGGCGGCGGAGGGGTGAAGTGCACTGCGGTAGTCATCGTGGGGTTGTGGACCACTGCGGCTGCGGCGGGGACGGAGCCTCTCCGTCGTTTCTAGGTCCCCGGTTAACATTCAATACAATACAATACTATTCCAGGTCAGTAATACAAGCGGTTCCGAGGTACAAGGTATCGACCCCCGTTGAAACACTCATGTTAGTACGTGGTACAGGCTTTGTAGGCAGCAATGCAGCCACTGAACTCTGGCATCCAGTCCTGGGATGTGTGTGTTAAACCACTTCTGCTCGACCTGTTCACGCAATTCTGTACGAGTTGTTGATTGTCGAGCCACGTCCGGCGATATCCCACACGTGCTCGGTTGGAGACAAGTCCGGAAATCGTGCTGCCCAGAGAAGTTGCTGCACGTCTTGCAGAGCACGTAGAGTTTCACGGGTAGTGTGTGGGCGAGTATTACCCTGTTGGAACAACACATCACCTTCCCGTTGCAAAAACGGCAAAAGAACGGGTCTAGTAACATTCTGCACTTACCGAGCGCTGGTTAGAGTCCCCTCCAGAAACATGAAGGTGAACGAGAGTTGTAGCTTATCGCACTCCAGACCGTAAGGTCTTGGACAATGCACTCTATGAGATGGCGCTCACCAGGTCTGCGTCGTCCACACAAAACGACCGTCACACGCGTGCAGGCAGCATCTTTCATCGCTGGGGGCCACGGCACGCCGTTCTATGTTCCAAATGATCCTCTGGGGGCACCAGTCAAGCCGTGCACGTAGATGCTGTGGCGTGATTGGAAAACGCGCTAGACGTGTGTGTGCCAGTAGTACACTGCGAATAGCCCGTTCGCAACAGTTCGTATTGCCAAGGCCTGGACTCACAAGCCCTGCTACCAGTGCTGTGGCAGCTGTAAGATCTGCCACTGCTGCCCCTACAATACGACGCTCCTGGCGGGCGTCTCTGCTGTGTCGACCTCCAGGACCTCGTTTACGGGTGTAAGAACGTTCAAGCGACCAACCAGAGTGGCAGTTCTTCGAAAGGACCTTCCCACCAGTCGTAAGGCCACCTTGCCGCCCCTTTCGAACTCGCTCAGTTGGCTGTAGGGAGCACGAGCGCGTCTCTGCAGCGTGGTTCCCTGCTTGCTTCACACCTTTGCACCACACTCAGCCTTCTGTTTTTTTTCTCTTTATTGTTATTTTGAAACCTGTATTACACGCAGGCCTGCAGCAGCATACTACGCCGCTCTTTGGCCGCAGAGAAAACAAAAATACAAATGAAGAGATTTAGAGAAAAAACACGGTGGACATAGAAACGGAGACAAACACTTTTTAAAATACAAGGTGCCGCTCACGGGCGTAGAGTCCAAGATAAAAGTGTTCAGACACTTGGACAGAGACGAAAATTGTCACACGCGAACGTAGGTGCACAAAACGAATAACACTGGAGCACTTAAGCACAAAACGACGGCACACACAGAACACGAGGCGTTGATCTCCGGCGCGCGAATGTTCACTATCCGTGTATGAGTCCGGGGACTTGCCAAGGGCGGAGGAGGGGGGGGGGGGGGGGGGGGTGGGAGAGGGAGAGGGGAGAGCAGATGCCATGGGCAGGGGAGATAGGGGGAGGGGAGGAAGGTGAAGGGGAAGCCCGGGGGAAGAGGGAAGGAGGGAGGGGATGGGGGAAAAGGAAAGAGAAGGGAGGGAGGGTGCCTAAAGGAGCCTTCTGGCTGTGAGTATTCCCTATTACAGGACAGATAGATGGCGCTCTGGTAGCTACGCCATTACGCTATCTGTTGGCGGACGACGTTGAAACCGTTATCAGTACATATACCATCTCGTAGGTGGCATATGCCGTCATCGGATCAAAATCGACATCGTCTTTCCAGGTGTACAATTTTTTTTTTCTGGCACTGTATGTGATATTAAGTTTCATCTGCGCGTCCAGCGTTTTGCTTGTAATTGTCTGAATCTCAGTTTTCATATTTAAAGATTTATATCTACGTAATTTGTTGTGATCTGTGAAGGACGACTGGTTGCTTTTTGAGCGATTCATTTGGTTACATAATTTCATTTCATAAGTACAACTAATTAATAAACCGTTCACTCTTCACGCAGGGCGCCGGAATGGCACAATTGCAGAATCGTTGCTGCTTATAATCACGAAGCAGAGTGGAAGAGTGAACGCTTTTGGTAATGTACTACGATTTGCGCATTTCAGCTTCACTGAACACATGAAATCACGTTCACCTTGAAAGGATATTCCAATTGTAATTCAACTGACAGAACAACGTTTCAGTGGTAATTTATTGAAGCGAAATGATAAAATTTCTAGGACAAAGTTTAAAAAAAAATGGCTCTGAGCACTATGAGACTTAATTAACGTCTGAGGTCAACTTACAACTACTTAAACCTAACTAACCTAAGGACATCACACACATCCATGCACGAAGCGGGATTCGAACCTGCGACCGTAGCGGTCGCGCGGTCCCAGACTGAAGCGCCTAGAACCGCTCGGCGACAGCGGCCGGCTACGAAGTCATAATTTAATCGCAGTATTTCACAGAATTACAGACTTCTCTGAGTTTCTTTTTCAGCTACACACACAGCAAACTTCTGCGTCAGATTATATAAATTATTACTGTAGAAATACAATACCAATCTTATTTATCTGACTTTTTTAAAATTAGAAATTCCTGTAAGAACACGCCTGGAGCACCGAATTGTATGGAACTCAAATGTCGATCGTCGGAAATCCAGAGAAGAAGAAACTGCTAGCGAAGAATGAACGGATGAAGTACGAAATGAAGAAGTCCCGAAAATAACAGGCGAGAAAAATGCAATAGCAGAAGCTTAGTGGGAGAAGAGACAGGCTACTGGAATATGTGCTGGAAGGGTCAGCAGATGGGGAAAAATACAAGGGGAAAAAGAAGATTAGAAAATGGAAAACAGTTTATCAACGGCGCCTTACGTAATTCACTACGGATAAGATTGTTTTATGAATCAACTCAGTTTTCAATTCTGAATATCCCACTGTCTTGGTGTAACCTAATCTCAAATGTTCAAATGTGTGTGAAAACCTAAGGGACCAAACTGCATAGGTCATCGCTCCCTAGACTTAAACACTTCTTAAACGACGTTAAACTAACTTATGCTAAGAACAACACACACACCCATGCCCGAGGGAGGACTCGAACCTCCAGCGCGAGGGGCCGTTGGTGTAACGTAATATCAACTATAGTGTTAATGTATATGTGGCTTAAAAAGTAATATGTATAGAGTGAATTTCTACTTTCCTAATTGTTTTTAGAGAAAAAAAATTTGCTCTCAAGTGCAAAAACTATATGGCCCGATTTCATAGCGGAAAAATTATAAGGAAAACCAAAGCAAAGCTGTACGTTCTGGCCCATCGTGGACTAATGGCGTCATTTGGATGCGATATGGAGGTGCATGGGGTCAGCATACCGCTGGCCCAGCCGTTGTCGGTTTTCTTGACCTTCTCATTCATGTAGTTCTTCACTTGGCATAAAGAAGGTTAGCGGACTTCGTTCGAGTCTTCCCACGGAGGAAAAATACCTGCTAGTACCGAGAATCGAACCCATGCCAGGCATCTGCGCAGACCACTAAACAACGGAGGCGGACAAGAATTACAGGGCAACATCATAAATCGCGAAAATGAAGTAAGGCAAAAAAAGGACTGTTCTCCATGCCTCCTTCGTCCATTGACGCTGCTGCCAGTTTACGCTCACTCGGAGACAATAGCGAGCCCTCCTCTGAATGAAACATCTCGGATGTTTGAACTTTTGTTTCTCCGAGACACCTGGCACTGCGTTCGGGACTGGCAAATTATTGGCGGGTCCTGAGCAGCGGCCTGACATGACGGGCAGGCAGGCAGACTGACAGACTTCGCCATTTACACGACGGTCACGTGCTGCCTGGAACCGGCTTCCTTAAGCGGCTGCATTGTCAGTCCAGTACCGGTTCAGCCCCCCGTCCAGACGCGCCGGCTTAGCAAACCGGACACGCGCAGCTTGGGGACCTCAGTGTCGATTTTCGGCCCTGACATCCTGGTTTCAGTACCATGCACCGTTATTTCTGTGAAAAGGCTGACTGGAGCACTTCTGAATGGAGAAATTTTCTTCTGTCAGCTACGAACCTCTAAAGCACTACTTAAAAGCGACGATTTTGTGGAAAATTGTAAATCGTTAGATGAGCACATCGAAATCCTTCTAGCGCTCGTTGGTTTTATGTAAAATTTATAGTGTGTTTCCAAACTCACGTTACACACTTCTAGAGGTTGTAGAGGGGACTTAGCAGATCAAGATTTACATAGCAACCCACGTCCGGAAACGTCATCCAAAGATGCTAGATAACGTCAAAGTTACAGGCGCCTATAAATGTATGTACACACATCAAAATACGTTTTGCATCACCCTGGTTCCCAGAACTCCTGAAGACAGACGTTGACTGTCGATGTTGTATCACAGACACAGTCCCCTTGACTGTTCAGAGATGTCACTAAACCCGTCCAAAGATGTCAACAACCATGCATGGGCAGCGCCTATTAGACAGAGGGGATCCGACAGCCGATCAGTTCCAGTCATTCCACCAGGAAGGAGGTACACGGCTCGTGTTGTCTGTAGTTCAACCATGCCTAGACGGTCAATACTGCGCTTCGATCGCGAACGCATTGTTACTTTGTGCCAGGAAGGGCTCTCAACAAGGGAAGTGTCCAGGCGTCTCGGAGTGAACCAAGGCGATGTTGTTCGGACATGGAGGACACAAAGAGACAGGAACTGTCGATGACATGCCTCGCTCAGGCCGCCAAAGGGCTACTGCCTCAGTGGATGACCGCGACCTTGGGATTATGTTCGGAGGAACCCTGACAGCATGTTGAATAGTGCCACAGGACGTCGTGTTACGACTGAAACTGTGCGCAATAGGCTGCATGATGCGCAACTTCACTCCTGGCGTCCATTGCGAGGTCCATCGTAGCAGCGCGGTACAGATGGGCCCAATGGACCGCTCAGGATTGGCATTAAGTTCTCTTCACCGGTGGGTGTCGCATATGCCTTCAACAAGACAATTGTCAGTGACGTGTTTGGAGGCAACCCGGTCAGGCTGAACGCCTTAGACACACTGTCCAGCGAGTGCAGCAAGGTGAAGGTTCCCTGCTGTTTTGGGGTGGCATTATGTGGGACCGACGCACGCCGCCGGTGGTCATAGAAGGCGCCGTAACGGTTGTACGATACGAGAATGCCATCCTCCGACCGACAGTGCAACCATATCGGCAGCATATTGGCGAGGCATTCGTCTTCATGGAAGACAGTTCGCGCCCCTATCGTGCACATCTTGTGAATGACTTCCTTCAGGATAATGACATCGCTCGACTAGAGTGGCCAGGATGTTCTCCAGACATGAACCCTGTCGAACATGCCTGGGATAGATTGAAAGGGACTGTTTATGGACGGTGTGACCCACCAACCACTCTAAGGAATCTACGCCGAATCGCCGTTGAGGAGTGGGACAATTTGTAACGACAGTGCCTTGATGAACTTGTCGATAGTATGCCACGACGAATACAGGTATGCATCACTGCAAGAGGACTTGCTACTGGGTAATAGACGTACCGATGTGTACAGCAATCTGGGCCACCACCTCGAACTTCACACTGTATGGTGGTATAACACGCAATGTGTGGTTTTCATGGGCAATAAAAAGGTTGGAAACGATGTTTACGTTGATCTCTATTCCAATTTTCTGTACGGTTTACAGAACTTTTTTTTTTTTGAAGTGTGTATATTCAATGTGTTTGTTTGATGATGTTATTAACTTTCTAGGTTGACGGAGAAGGATAAATGTATCAATAAGAGGTAAGGGTCCCTGTACCGGAATCAAAAGGGTCGAAAGGTATAAGCGAAAAGTGTTCTGACACCTCTGACAGTGGAATATATGTACTGGTACTGTTGTTGCTAAGATTATGTGGCAGGCAACTTTAAGAGGTTGTAGTATGGGTCAAAACAAGGAAACAGTGTCTAGTAAACATCGGCTCTAAGGTGTATATCTCAAGAACTATGAGCAGTTATTCAGTAGACATGTGTTTTACACTAGTGTAGATGAAAGAGTGTTCATAGCTCCTCAAGAGCCCATGTTTACTGGAAATTTTTTCCTTGTTTTGGCCCATACTACCTGTAGTGTCCTGCGGTTGGCAGGAAAGACGTAACGATAAAGTTTGAACACACTCTCTTGGTGTGGACTAGTTTCCAAACCCAAAAAACAATAAGAAACACAATAATTCTTGTGATGGCAAAAGCCAGATAAAAGTTACAACACAATGAAAAGAAATAATAACAACCAAAATACTATTTTACACAATTCTAAAGTGGCGTTACGCCCAATAAGATACAATTTGCTACAGAAATACTGCGGCGAGTGTCTACTGGGCTAGAGCCAGCGTCGGTGTTGGCCGGAGCTGTCCTAGCTGAAGGTACACACAGCCGGTCTGACTCTGCTGGCGTGGTTATAGCACCGATTCTGCAGAATGCTACACGTGTTCACATTAGTTCCAATTGGTGGATCTCTGCCACATGGATTTTCACGAAGTAGTGCCGTGTTTATGCGGAAAGTGTGTTGATGTTTACATTCACTGGCGATGTTTTGATACGAGCTCTTGAAAGGATGTCAGCAGCCCACCTTGCTTATCTGTTGTGCGGGCCCTCTAGCTGATAGGGGACCACTTCGACACTACCACCTCTGAAAAGTTCCTTAAGATGTACTATTCAAATGGCTCTGAGCACTATGCGACTTAACTTCTGAGGTCATCAGTCGCCTAGAACTTAGAACGAATTAAACCTAACTAACCTAAAGACAACACACACATCCATGCCCGAGGCAGGATTCGAACCTGCGAGCGTAGCGGTCGCTCGGTTCCAGACTGTAGCGCCTAGAACCGCAAAGATGTACTATTAGCAACAACAGTACCAGTACATGTATTCCACTGTCATAGGTATCCAGACGGTTTTCGCTTACATTTTTCGCCGGCCGTGATGGCCAAGCGGTTCTAGGCGCTTCAGTCCGGAACCGCGCGACTGCTACGGTCGCAGTTTGGAATCCTGCCTCGGGCATAGATGTGTGTGATGTCCTTGGGTTAGTTCTAGGGGATTGATGACCTCAGATGTTAAGTCGCATAGTGCTCAGAGCCCTTACATCTTTCGAGTCGTTCAATTCCGGCACAGGGATGCTTACCTGTAATTGGTACATTTATCCTTCTCCATCATCCTAGATAGTTGTAAAATCATGATGGAATCACCCAGTATATACATACATTTACAGGCGCCGGCAACTATAATGCTGTGCGGCGTAGTTGGATGACGTTTTGGGACTTCGATTCCTATGTAAAACTTGATCTGCTGAGTCCCATCTACAACCTCTAGAAGTGTGTGACATGAACTGTGAAACACGCTGTGGGTGTTGTGTGTATTGGACTGTGGGTTCATTTTATTCTGACATTTAACATGACATTCACCTCTGACAATGCATGTGAGAAAAATCGGGTTGCATCGCTGTATCCGCTTTAACTCTAGGTGCCACCGTTTTTGGCTGACTGAGCCAGTTCTCGGGTGGGAAGACAGGGCGTGGTGTAGCACATTCAATGGGTACGGTTACTCGTACATATAGTGTTTACTCTGCAAGTCACTTTAAAGTTTACGGCGCAAAATCCGATAGTATTGTCACACAGTCATCCTCGAACATCGATTCCGTGAACTGATCCAAGAGTAGTTCGCGAAAAGACAGTTCCATGAGCACCTCTGTTATACTTTCGACTGAGATAGGTCGTTCTATTGCAATCACAACAGAACCTCTTTGATAAGGACGCCTAACGGTGCAGTATTACTTCTAAAACATTATATGTCGCCTCAAACAGGCTGTGGTTCTGAAGAAACTCACGGAGGTAGGCCCATAAGTGAGTTAATTACAACTGCCTGACAAACCCGCGCTGCTTACAACAGTGAAAATTTGAACATGAACGGCTTTTCTCAACGGTCACCGCCGTATTCGGATTTTTAATATAAGTAATTTGTCATAACCGTATAATGGTTCTGACATCATTGTCTGATAGCCCAGTCCTCCCAAAATATTTTGGTATTTCCGAGCCATGCTTATTAAGCTTATATACTTGCTTAATATACACTAGGTGATCAAAAGTATCCGAACCCCTATTTGCGGACATTAACAGGGATTGCGTCCACGACCGCCTTTGTGGTGGCTTGAACTGTGCTTGGTTCAAATGGCTCTGAGCACTATGGGACTTAACATCTATGGTCATCAGTCCCCTAGAACTTAGAACTACTTAAACCTAACTAACCTAAGGGCATCACACAACACCCAGTCATCACGAGGCAGAGAAAATCCCTGACCCCGCCGGGAATCGAACCCGGGAACCCGGGCGTGGGAAGCGAGAACGCTACCGCACGACCACCATCTTCGCACAACTGTGCTTGGAACACTGTCAGTTAGGGTCTATGGAACAACAGCAGCCCATTTTTCCTCATGTTGAAGCTAGAGAAGGTGGAACGAAGTCGGCGTTCTAACGCATCCGAAAAATGTTCCACTAGGTTTAGGTCGGGACCCTGGGCATGTCAGCCCATTGCAGGAATGTCATTGTCCACAATCAGTTGCCTCATAGACGGGTTTCTTTGTCATCCTGATACAATCATCGTCTGCGAACTGTTACTCTACTGTACGCAGTACACAGTGCTTTAAAATGTATTCATAAACTTCCGTGTTTAACGTTTTCTTAAGCGCAATAAGGGGACCACGCCCTAACCACCAAAAACACTTCCCTCTGCAATACCATCTCCTCCATACTTCACTGGTGGCAGTACACAAGATGGCAGGCAACGGTCTCCAGGCACTCGCCAAACCTAAACCCTTCCATCGGCTTTCCACGCGGTATAGCGTGGTTCAAATGGCTCTGAGCACTATGGGACATCTGTGGTCATCAGTCCTCTAGAACTACTTAACCCTAACTAACCTAAGGACATCACACACATCCATGCCCGAGGCAGGATTCGAACCTGCGGCCGTAGCAGTCGTAGCGTGGTTCATCACTGCACACTCGTTTCCAGCAGCACTCTCCAGTCGTTTCCAGAAGCACTCTCCAGTGGCTTCGATCTTTACACTACAAAGTGAGGCCCACCAATCACTTCAGAAATGTGTGGCTTGTGAGGAGCTGCTCAATCACTGTTGTACCCCACTCTTTGTAGCTCCCAGCGCACAGTTATTGTGTTAGCTAGACTGTTTGTACCACTTTGGAGGGTTTCCTTCTGCTGATTTCACAGGATATTGTTTTTGTAACACCCTGGGCATTGCTCGTCGGTTCCTGTCCTTCAGCAAATGCTGGCTGCCTGGCCTTGGTTTGGTTGTGGTCGTTCCTTTGTGTTTCCATACTTCACAATCACGTCACCAACAGTCGACTTGATCTGCTTCATAATGGCTGAAATGTCACTGACAAATTTGTTATTCAGGTGATAGCCGATGGCAAGTTCACGTTTCAAGTCTCTTAGATGTCCGGACCGAGCAGTTCTGTTGTTCCTGCTTCTCTACTGATAATACTAGGTGCATTCAAGTTCTAAGGCCTCCGATTTTTTTCTAATTAACTACTCACCCGAAATCGATGAAACTGGCGTTACTTCTCGACGTAATCGCCCTGCAGACGTACACATTTTTCACAACGCAGACGCCATGATTCCATGGCAGCGGCGAAGGTTTCTTTAGGAGTCTGTTTTGACCACTGGAAAATCGCTGAGGCAATAGCAGCACGGCTGGTGAATGTGCGGCCACGGAGAGTGTCTTTCATTGTTGGAAAAAGCCAAAAGTCACTAGGAGCCAGGTCAGGTGAGTAGGGAGCATGAGGAATCACTTCAAAGTTGTTATCACGAAGAAACTGTCGCGTAACGTTAGCTTGATGTGTGGCAGTTACCCGAAATTTTTTTGGTGGCGGTGAATCTGTGTGCTTCGATTGAGCTGACTGGCGCTTTGTTTCTGGATTGAAAAATGGCGTCCACGTCTCATCCATTGTCACAACCGACGAAAAGAAAGTCCCATTGATGCTGTCGTTGCGTGTCAACATTGCTTGGCAACATGCCACACGGGCAGCCGTGTGGTCGTCCGCCAGCATTCGTGGCACCCACCTGGATGACACTTTCCGCATTTTCAGGTCGTCATGCAGGATTGTGTGCACAGAACCCACAGAAATGCAAACTCTGGAGGCGATCTGTTCAACAGTGATTCAGCGATCCCCCAAAACAATTCTGTCCACTTTCTCGATCGTGTCGTCAGACCGGCTTGTGCGAGCCCGAGGTTGTTTCGGTTTGTTGTCACACGATGTTCTGCCTTCATTAAACTGTCGCACCCACGAACGCACTTTCGACACATCCATAACTCCATCACCACATGTCTCCTTCAACTGTCGATGAATTTCAATTGGTTTCACACCACGCAAATTCAGAAAACGCATGATTGCACGCTGTTCAAGTAAGGAAAACGTCGCCATTTTAAGTATTTAAAAAAGTTCTCATTCTGGCCGCTGGCGGTAAAATTCCATCTGCCGTACGGTGCTGCCATCTCTGGGACGTATTGACAATGAACGCGGCCTCATTTTAAAACAATGCGCATGTTTCTTTCTCTTTCCAGTCCGGAGAAAAAAAATCACAGGTCTTAGAACTTGAATGCATCTCGTAGAGTGCTCCCCGCTCCCTTTTATACTGGAAGTCCGCCGTTCCTGACATCTAGCGGACAATTCCGCATAGCATGGGTGTACGGATAGTTTTTATTAGATTGTGTACATGTAATCGACTGTGAGTGCGGCCATTCGATTTGTAATTTCACCAGCTATCAGAGTCTGTGATACGAATTTAATTGTCTGGGTTTATGAAGGCTCTTTGTATGTGCTGGATGTAATGGCTGCTCTGACATAGCCAGAGGGAGCCTGAATCGCCCTGGGGAAGTCCGTGATGTACACACGCTCCATTCACCATGGATGATCTTATCTCACATTTGCTCATGTTTAGAGAGGCCTGTCATTCAGTACACTATATAGCAATACTAAACTAAACTTCGTCCGAACGGGCCTTGGAAGGTCAAACCAGTGTGCGATTTGCAGGGGGGGATGGGGGGGGATTTCCCCCCCTCTGCATCAGACCATCGCCTCCTCTGCTTTTAGTTTATGCATCCCAACCTGGGATGTTTATTTCCCACACACTGAAGTACATAATTTAAATTTGTGGAGCCGAACACTGAAAGTTTTTAATACAGTCTTAATATTAATACTATTAATATGTTTGCTTATTTATTTTGAAAAAGTGTTATGTAGTAGGTAAGGATTTCAAAACATTTAGAACTAAACGACAAGACGACGCACGCCACATTTCCGTAGCCTGCCACAACGTTGCAGGACGTCGCCCCAGCGTAAACGAGGCTTTAGAGCCAGGTCTGTATTGTATGGTGGATGTGATGTGTTGCGTACGAAACTAAAACCTGCAACCAGATCCAAACGTCGTGGAAAACTGTGAAGAGGTGTCATCCTGCAGCAAGATAACGCTCGCCCACATTCTGCCAAACGGACAGCCGACGCAATAAAGGAGTTGAGATTCGAGGTGCTGGAACATCCACCATACAGTCCAGACCTGGCTCCAAGCGATTTTCACATGTTTGGACCCTTAACGGAAGCACTACAGGGAAGAAGATTTGAAAGTGATGAAGACGCCATTGCTGCGGTGCAATATTGGTTACAGATGCAACCGATAAACGTATTTTTCTGATGAAATAAAAAAAAAACTCGTAAAATGTCGGGAAAACTGCATTGAAGTCGAGGGATGTTGCGTAGAAAAATAACGCATGTTTCAGTTTTCTATCATCAGAATAAGTACAGCTTTTCACAAATGTACCTTTGCTATTTGAACTCCCCTCGTATACCTGTATGTAGATGATTTTGTAAATAAGCTTTACCTATAATGTACTTTTAAAGATATAACAAGGAATGGCTTTTCTGATAGTGCATACGCGTGAATAGTGACTTTCGGCATTGACATCTATTTATAAATAACTGTTTAACCATGGGTAACGCCAGGGTCCAAGCTAGTAACATATATAATTATACTAACCCCCTAGGACATCCCCCTCTGGTAAAAGCACAAATAACGGTACCAACCGGCCGCCGTGTCGTCCCCAGCCCAAAGCCGTCACTGGATGCGGATATGGAGGGTCACGTGGTCAGCACACCGCTCTCCCGGCCCCGTATGTCAGTTCACGAGACCGAAGCTCCTCAGTTTGCCTCACAAGGGCTGAGTGCACCCCGCTTGCCAACAGCGCTCGGCTGACCGGACGGTCACCCATCCGAGTGCTAGCCCAGCCCGACAGCGCTTAACTTCGGTGGTCTGACGGGAACCGGTGTTACTACTGCGGCAAGGCCGTTGACATAGGTAATACTATGTCATTCTGTATTTCTTTACAGACTTCCACTGACGATACGTTCCTGTAGAGAACTCAATCGTCAGAAAACCACCTGGGTGCTGCTCAAGCTATCTGGCCAGTTATTTATGCACAGTGAGTACATTAAGGATTGTAAGAGATTTCACCGGTGCTGTTTTCAGTTATCTTGAACACTGGTCGTTCAAAATAGAAGGAAGAAAGATTAGAGTTTAAAGTCCCTTCGACGGCAGCGTCATGATAAACAAAGTACAGGTTCGGATAGGGGATGCAAATCGGGTATGTCTCTTTCAAAGAAACCACACTACTTCATCGTTGCGTGTTTGGTGTTCTCTTCTTTCAGCGCTCCCCGGCGTTTAATTTCGTGACGCAATGAACTCGGACCTTTGCCCTTTGTGGGCAACTCGCTTACTCACAGCTTTTATCTGTTTGTAACTCTCTCCTACTTTTGCAAACTGGAAAAAGACTATTCTCTTACTTTACAGCATTAGAAACCGAGCGAAAAATGCCGCGGGGAAAATTAGATTTTAGTCTGCAACTGTCGACAGAGCTCCAGAATCAAACACTGCAATAAACTCTGCAGAAAAAATGTCTCTCGCATACGATTTTACTGGCGGCGACCGAGGCAATACGAGAAGTACACTAATTTACTGACAGGTTCCACACTCGTCCGCATTACTCATTCTCAGTATACAAAAGTCTGCTCCTTGGCGATGACTGTTTCTAAAAACCCAGGCCGAAATTCGTCTCCAAGAGTACATTTCTTGTCCGCATTTGCTCGGCATGTGCGACACTGAGACCATATAAGGAGGTGAAAACCCCACACAACTAAATGCAGACGCCTGCCCAAGTTTGATATCGTGGAGAACCATTGGAGAACGATCTGTTGTTTGAACTAAAAATGCGCGTAATTTTATAATGATGTAACAAAAATGTTCACATTGTAGAATAAAAAAAAGTAAACCGACTGATGATGGCACAGTGGTGGCGAAACATGTTTGGATAGTGAGAAAAACGGTGTTATGCGTTACTGGCGGACCTCAAATCCCAAAAATTTTAACTGCAAACACGGCCAATACAAGGACTGCAAATCAAAAGATGGATATAATGTATCTACTCAGAAGACACAGAACAATTTTTCTCCAGCAGCAGTAGTTTCATACGTTATGACGCGGTGCCATACCCAGAAAACTTTTATGTCGAAATGTCCCATGTTTCTAGCTCCAACTACGACTTTGTGCTCGAAGTCTATTAAGTCCCGTCGTGCAGCCATAATCACGTCGGAATCCTTTCCACTTGAGTGACGGGAGTAGAAATGACAGCTGCACCAGTGCTCTGCTCTTTTATACTCTGTGTAGACAATGCTACCGCCACCACTATATGTACACATCGCTAACCCATGACCTTTACCACCTCAGTGTAAAGCACCCACTGTGCTCTCTTAAGGGGCTGTGTTTTGGTTGGTGCGTGCTACTCGAAGGCTCTCTTCGCGGAAACTGTTATTTATGACACAGAATTTGTTTTCAAATGGCGTAGCGCGAGTCATTTGCAAAGTTATGCGCATCGTTGGTAATGTCGCGCATGTAGCATCGGACTTGCAGTCCATATTCGCCATTCGGAAGCGCGTCACGTCAAAAGCTGCGTCGCGACCGTGGAACAAAGCGAGTCGGCGGCCGGCCGTTCCCAGGAACTGACGGGGGCTGATGTGATGGACTGCTCGGCTGTCGCTGCTGCAGCCAAGTGCCTGCCGGGCTGGTAAATCACCACGTCCGCTGCGTGCGCTCCCCTGGCCGCAAGCGCCGCGCCGCTCCCAGACCACTTCAAGCTGCGAGTCACTCTCTTTGACCAGAGATGTTCTTACTCTAAGGCATAGAGTAAGAAACTCTCTTTGACCAGAGACGTTCTTACTCTACGGCACAGAGTAAGAACGTCTATGGAACTAGCATATCGTGGGTAACACTCATCTCACAAGACTACCTGCAAGCGTGACCTAGTTTTGACGTAACGCTGTATCGAAGACGGAGAGTACTGTCTATTGACTTCCGTGATCGTGCGGTTCACAACATGTGAGGCAAACATGACGTATCATTCGCCTCAGTTAGAGAGAACTGGAGCTTACGCTATTCTCTTTACTGTAGGATACGTTAACTTCCCAGCTCCGTTCTCAATAAATGTGTAAAGTTCTGCATTCATGTTGTGTGGGGTGTGAATAAGGGAGAAATTAAAAGTGTTTGCAAGTATTAATTCTGATTCTTACTGAAAAAGTTGTACTAATTAATTTTCCTAATACGTCTTTATCACCCTCGAATACGAGACGAGTTGCTGATTTACAAGCAGAAAAGCAAGCTTTCTGAAGCCAGCCAGCTCTCAATCCATTTAACGTATACAGGGTAGTCCATTGATCATGACGGGGCCAAATATCTCACGAAATAAGCGTCAAACACAAATACTACAAACAACGAAACTCGTGTAGCTTGAAGGGGGAAACCAGATGGCGCTATGGCTGGCCCGCTAGATGGCGCTGCCGTAGGTCAAACGGATATCAACTGCGTCTTTTTTTTTTTAAATTGGAACCCCCATTTTTTATCACAAATTCGTGTAGTACGTCAAGAAATATGAATGTTTCAGTTGGACCACTTTCTTCGCTTTGTGATAGATGGCGCTGTAATAGTCACAAACGTATAACTACGTGGTATCACGTAACATTCCGCCAGTGCGGACGTTATTTGCTTCGTGATACATTACCCGTGTTAAAAAGGACCGTTTACCAATTGCGGAAAAGTTCGATATGGTGTTGATGTATGGGTATTGTGATCAAAATGCCCAACGGGCGTGTGCTGCGTATGCTGCTCGGTATCCTGGACGACATCATCCAAGTGTCCGGACAGTTCGCCGGATAGTTACGTTATTTAAGGGAACAGGAAGTGTTCAGCCACATGTGAAACGTCAACCGCGACCTGCAACAAATGATGATGCCCAAGTAGGTGTTTTAGCTGCTGTCGCGGCTAATCCGCACATCAGTAGCAGACAAATTACGCGAGAATCGTGAATCTCAAAAACGTCGATGTTGAGAGTGCTACATCAACATCGGTTGCATCAGGAATTGCATGGCGACGACTTTGACCGTCGTGTACAGTTCTGCCACTGGGCACAAGAGAAATTGCGGGACGATGACAGTTTTTTTGCACGCGTTCTATTTAGCGACGAAGAGTCATTCACCAACAGCGGTAACGTAAACCGGCATAATATGCACTATTGGGCAACAGAAAACCCACGATGGCTGCGACAAGTGGAACATCAGCGACCTTGGCGGGTTAATGTATGGTGCGGCATTATGGGAGGAAGGATAATAATTGGCCACCATTTTATCGATGGCAATCTAAATGGTGCAATGTATGCTGAATTCCTTCGTAATGTTCTACCGATGTTACTGCAAGATGTTTCACTGCATGACAGAATGGCGATGTACTTCCAACATGATGGATGTCCGGCACATAGCTCGCGTGCGGTTGAAGCGGTATTGAATAGCATATTTCATGACAGGTGGACTGGTCGTCGAAGCACCATACCATGGCCCGCACGTTCATCGGATCTGACGTCCCCGGATTTCTTTCTGTGGGGAAAGTTGAAGGATATTTGCTATCGTGAACAACCGACAACGCATGACAACATGCGTCAGGGCATTGTCAATGCATGTGCGAACACTACGGAAGGCGAACTACTCGCTGTTGAGAGAAATGTCGTTACACGTGTTGCCAAATGCATTGAGGTTGACGGACATCATTTTGAGCTTTTATTGCATTTATGTGGTGTTTATAGGTAATCACGCTGTAACAACATGCGTTCTCAGAAATGAGAAGTTCACAAAGGTACATGTGTCACATTAGAACAACTGAAATAAAATGTTCAAACGTACCTACGTTCTGTATTTTAATTTTGAAAACCTACCTGTTACCAACTGTTCGTCTAAAATTGTGAGCCATATCTTTGTGACTATTACAGCACCATCTATCAGAAAGCGAAAAAAGTGGTCCAACTAAAACATTCGTATTTCTGTACGTACTACACTAACATGTAATAAAAACTGGGGGTTCCTATTTTTAAAAAACGCAGTCCATATCCGTTTGACATATGGCAGCGCCATCTAGCAGGCCAACCATAGCGCCATCTGGTTTCTCCCTTCAAGCTAGACAAGTTTCGTTCTTTGTAGTTTTTTCGTTTGACGCTTATTTCGTGAGATATTTGGCCCAGTCACGATCAATGGACCACCCTGTATAAAGGACTATGTACTGACTGACTCATTAATCATAATCCTGCCCAAACCGCTAAGGACAGAAACTTGAAGTTTGAAGAGGGTTTCGATCTTATGCTGATTCATTGTTTAAGAAGGGGGGCTGGCTGGAATTCCACTGCTAAGGGCGTGAAATAGGGGCTGAAAGGCTTTTTGAAAGTATGTAGCTATGAAGGAAATTTTGAAGCTAGAAGTACGAAAAAATGTATTTGGTTTCTCAGTTAAAATAGTGTTTAGGATTTTTGGAAACACAGATACTAAGGGGGTAAAATAGCGTGGAAAGTTTTTTTGAAAATAAATAAATAAATACTAAAGAACTACTAAAGAATTTTTAAAGGTACATCTATTACCATTAGTCCTTGACTTCACAGTTAGAAATAAAAAAAGCGTGTGCTAGGGTTCCTGGAAATTCAACCCTTAAAGGAGTGGAATAGGGAATGCAAATTTTCAAGAAAATATTTTGTAACATTAAAAAAAAATTAAAGCTAAATTTATGAAAATTGCTATTTCAATTCTCGGTTAGATATAAAGAAATAGTTGTTAGGGGATGAAAGTTACTATGGAAATATCTCTACAATAACGTAAAAATCATGATTAGCAAAAACTTTGGACTCCAGCTACGAATATCGCTATTTGGTCAGAAATACATTCAGAAAAGACCATGCTGTGCCTTAATTAGCATGAAAAGTTTAAAAAGTGTTCCAATTTATGAACAACATAAAAATTCGATTAAATAAAAACAAAAAAATCTCTGCAGGCCATACAGCTTACACGAACGAAGCAGCGGCCGCTAAGGTAGTTCTTTTCTAAAAGTGTCAGACGTTTCAATCCCTTTTATTCTGAGTGGTAGTTTATTTTACCAATGACCATCGTATTTTTAATATTTGCTCACATTTGCGGATTTCATGCTTCATTTGCAAATAATTGACAATCAGAAGTCAGTGCTGGGAGAGCACTCCTATACTTGCATGGCATCGAACATTACGGAACATACTTCTATTAAACTAATAAGGAAATCAGAAGCCTTTCAGAAAAGCGAAAAAATATTGAAGGTGGCATGACGCAAATTAGTCGGCATTTCTACTCTTATAAGCACTACACTGTCATGACGTTAAGGAACTTTAGACTCTGTGCTGTAGCTTAGAACATGTAAAACCTTTAATAGCCGGTAAGTCATTATGTGACGTTTATTTGCAATAATAACTACCATAAATTGTACCAAGGAAGACTTGTTTTCGTATACCTGCGATATCGCGTGTAACGTCAAAATGATGTGACATGTGCACGAAGTCTTTTGAGTTGTTACACATGCGACAGAGGCCTGCATCGAATGCTGACGAAAATCGACAGCAGTTCCTGCGGTTGTCGATATTGCGACTGACGTCAAAATGACGTCACGTTAGGAGGAAGTTGTAACCTCCCCCTCACTTATCGAGCTTAATGACAGTGAAAAATTAAACCGCGTCTACCTAATGGAAATTTGGGAAAAGCAATCGTCACCGAATTTAATCTGTCGGTAAAGAGGGAGGAAAGGGTTACATCTAAATGAAAGGAAAAATGCAAATGAAACTGGGGAAATTAATTTTGAAAAGGGGTAAAGTTAATAAAGAAAGTAAATGCGCGGCCGTTACGTTAACAATTAACTGACGTTAATTAGATATTTGAGATTTGGGGAAAATTACGGTCGCCAGTCCTAAGGACAATTACTATAGTAACTGAAAAAAGAAAGGTTATTACACATATAATTAGCACTAGAAGCGTGGCAACTGAAGGTTGACACGTGTAGTGTGAAAACTGAAAGTTTGTCAGAAGTAATAAATTTCGCTACACTCTGACTTCATTTAGCAAAAGAATTAATAAAACCGGAAAACTGAAAGTTAATTTAGTGACTGAAGTTAATAGTGAGCTTTCTTTCTGAAGCACATCGAAATTCAGTAAAATACGGTTAGTCTTGGACTACCTCAACAATCATTTCAAAAGCTACTTGAATCTACGCAATTTAGAAATAAGAGATTTAACTTTGAACTTGAATTAAATGATTCTGAACAATTAACAATAGTAAAATTTAGTACGTACCAAGCTGAGCTGCAGTCACAGGTAACTAAAATACGGTACCAAAACTCGCAATGTTAATTTGAGCTTGTGCAATCTAAATATTGTAGCCAGCTATGAATACCTTAACTGAACTTTGAAATTAAAGCAGTGAAATCGAATGCTTTTACACTCCTGGATATTGAAATAAGAACACCGTGAATTCATTGTCCCAGGAAGGGGAAACTTTATTGACACATTCCTGGGGTCAGATACATCACATGATCACACTGACAGAACCACAGGCACATAGACACAGGCAACAGAGCATGCACAATGTCGGCACTAGTACAGTGTATATCCACCTTTCGCAGCAATGCAGGCTGCTATTCTCCCATGGAGACGATCGTAGAGATGCTGGATGTAGTCCTGTGGAACGGCTTGCCATGCCATTTCCACCTGGCGCCTCAGTTGGACCAGCGTTCGTGCTGGACGTGCAGACCGCGTGAGACGACGCTTCATCCAGTCCCAAACATGCTCAATGGGGGACAGATCCGGAGATCTTGCTGGCCAGGGTAGTTGACTTACACCTTCTAGAGCACGTTGGGTGGCACGGGATACATGCGGACGTGCATTGTCCTGTTGGAACAGCAAGTTCCCTTGCCGGTCTAGGAATGGTAGAACGATGGGTTCGATGACGGTTTGGATGTACCGTGCACTATTCAGTGTCACCTCGACGATCACCAGTGGTGTACGGCCAGTGTAGGAGATCGCTCCCCACACCATGATGCCGGGTGTTGGCCCTGTGTGCCTCGGTCGTATGCAGTCCTGATTGTGGCGCTCACCTGCACGGCGCCAAACAAGCATACGACCATCATTGGCACCAAGGCAGAAGCAACTCTCATCGCTGAAGACGACACGTCTCCATTCGTCCCTCCATTCACGCCTGTCGCGACACCACTGGAGGCGGGCTGCACGATGTTGGGGCGTGAGCGGAAGACGGCCTAACGGTGTGCGGGACCGTAGCCCAGCTTCATGGAGACGGTTGCGAATGGTCCTCGCCGATACCCGAGGAGCAACAGTGTCCCTAATTTGCTGGGAAGTGGCGGTGCGGTCCCCTACGGCACTGCGTAGGATCCTACGGTCTTGGCGTGCATCCGTGCGTCGCTGCGGTCCGGTCCCAGGTCGACGGGCACGTGCACCTTCCGCCGACCACTGGCGACAACATCGATGTACTGTGGAGACCTCACGCCCCACGTGTTGAGCAATTCGGCGGTACGTCCACCCGGCCTCCCGCATGCCCACTATACGCCCTCGCTCAAAGTCCGTCAACTGCACATACGGTTCACGTCCACGCTGTCGCGGCATGCTACCAGTGTTAAAGACTGCGATGGAGCTCCGTATGCCACGGCAAACTGGCTGACACTGACGGCGGCGGTGCACAAATGCTGCGCAGCTAGCGCCATTCGACGGCCAACACCGCGGTTCCTGGTGTGTCCGCTGTGCCGTGCGTGTGATCATTGCTTGTACAGCCCTCTCGCAGTGTCCGGAGCAAGTATGGTGGGTCTGACACACCGGTGTCAATGTGTTCTTTTTTCCATTTCCAGGAGTGTACTTTAATGCTGGCGTTTGAATTTCAACGACACTCGGGCTCATTTTGGAAAAGGAAGGGGCCCTGCTTGGCAATGCAATTGGGACAATGAGCAACAAAGGTTCATGCTAAGTTGCTGTAATTTTGTGATGCAACAATTTTAAAAGTTTGAAAAGCTGGGGTCTGCCATACAGTTCTAAAACTTTACGTGCTTCCAGTCTTCCTTGTTGGTTGACTGAAGGTTTGAAGTCGTCGATCGAGGAGGTGGCGACAGTCACTCATTGTCGGCCGTCGCTGTTGCAGAAGCTGGACGTTGGCGCGCCCTCTTCTCGACACGGTCACCAGGCGAAACGGGCTCTTGATGTGCGCCAGCTAACGCTTCCCGTCCGCAACACCGTGCCAGAAACTATCATCGCGAGTCGAGCGCAATTACATGCTGCCAAACCCCGAAAGCGCGGCAACTCGCGGGAGCGTCACACAACACACCTGCTCCACTGCACCACCCCAGCCAGACTCCCTCTGCTCTGCCCGCGCTCCACGCGGCAGAGTTAACACTACCAAAGATCCTAAACACTTTGGTTCTCCACACGACCTATCGATGTATTCGTTCGATAGCATAGTTTTCCCTAGGCCAGACCCAGCGTAAAAATACAAATAATCTTTACACAACAAACCAATTATACATCGACATAAATGCATATATATACAAATAGTAAAACAATTACAATATACAAAGACACAGAAACGTCATATATTCAGGTAGCAAAATAGGGAAAAAAATTATATTACAATAGATGGAAATAGGGGGATATGCATTTCCGGCGTTACAAAGTCTTGTGAGATGAGTCTCACCCGCATAGCGTACTGTGCACGTCGTCGCCATCAAGAAGAATTAGACACATGCGTTGGTGCGACGGTGTCATTCACATTTTCCGCTAACCACTTGACCTCATGTTTTCGGATGAAAACAAAAAACACTTCCAAGATATCAGCTCCAGGAATCGATCCCGCACATAATTCTGATAGTAGGCAGTTATGACAGCTACGGAACTTCCGCGCGCACCTGCTGTTTGTCACTTGCCCCGAGCCACTGCAGCTGCTTAAGGGCATGGTGCGACGTACTGTGCAATGGAATGATTGCGAATTTCGAATCGCTGTTTTGACATTGTTTTGTTAGTTGTGTAAAGTGGGCGGTTTCTAAGCTATACCTGGCGCCAGAGATCTCTCTGCTTTGAACATGTTTGTATTGCGATTCACAAATGCAGTGTAAATGAACGAAACGAATGAGTGTGTCATTAGAGAAGTAACGCAGCGCCGTTTAGTCATTAAAATCATTGCAGTCAGTGGTTTTCTTTGGATTTTAAAGATGATGCCAATAAAGTGAAGCACTTTTGCAGGAGATGTGCTGTCGTTCAACGCCATTGGCATGATTAAATTGTTAATCGAAACTCATTACAATAATTTCATAATAGTTCTTCAGTTGCCTCGCCTGGGCCCCTCAACACCGACATTGGACTGTTGATGACTGGAAACTCATTTCAAATGGTATCGAGCTGACGGACGTGTACGGGTATGGAGACAATCTGATGAATCCATAGACCCTACATGTGAACACGGTACTGTTCAAGCTGGTGGAGGCTCTGTAATGGTGCGCGGAGTGTACAGTTGGACTGATGTGACACGCCTGATACGTCTAGATACGACTGTGACAGGTGGCACGTACGTAAGCGTCCTGTGCGATGACCTGCATCCATTCATATCCATTGTGCATTCCGACGGACAGTACAATGAGACACCCCACACATCCAGAATTGCTATAGAGTGGCTCGAGGAACACTCCTCTCAGTTTAAACACTTCCGCTGGCCACAAAACCCCCCAGGCATTGTTGAGCATATCTGAGAAGCCTTGCAAGGTGCTGTTCAGAGGAGAGTTCCACCCCTATGTACTCTTACGGATTTATTGACAGCCCTGGAGGATTCATGGTGTCAATTCCCTCCAGCACTACTTCAGACGTTATTCGAATCCATGCCACGTCGTGTTCCGGCACTTCTGCGTCTCGCGGGAGCCCTACACGACATTAGTTTCTTTGGCTCTTCAGTGTAGCTAGGCCTTGAAGAGATGAACTTTTTGGCACTTCATTTATATAGCTAGCAACAGCTAAATACAGGGTGGCGCACGAATTGTGTTACCATTTTGTTTTTGAATATAAACTTTATTGTCAATACAATCTGACCGTCCATGGAGATTTGTTCTAACTCAGCACATACTCAATATGTCCACCATTTCGTTTCCTAACTTCCTTCAAACGAACACTGAAGTTAGTTATTACCCTACGGCACATGTCTTCCGTAATTTCACTGCTAGCTTGAAGGATAAGTCTTCTGTGCTCCATTAAAAACACGTGGACGTTTCGGGAAATTTTTTTCCTTTAGGTACTCCCAAAGAAAAAAGTCACATGGATTGAGGTCTGGAGTATTGGGGGGGGGGGGAGGGAGGGGGGAGGACAATTTTGTCCGTCAATGAAGCGACCTGGAAACCTGAGTGAAATGATCCGCATATCGAAATGCTCGTGTAAAAACTCCAACACAGTGTTTGCAGTATGTGGCCTTGCTCCATCTTGCATGAACCACTGCGTGTTGAAGGGCAAGGCAGTAGCAAGAACCTGTGGATTTTTATGGAGCTGTCAGTGAAATTACGGAAGACATGTGCCGTAGGGTAATCACTAACTTCAGTGTTCGTTTGAAGGAAGTTCGGAAACGAAATGGTGGACACATTGAGCATATGCTGGGTTAGAACAAATCTCCAAGGACGGCTCTTCATTGTAGTATATGTTCCTTTCAGATTGTATTGACAATAATGTTTATATTCAAAAACAAAATGGTAACACATTTCGTGCGCAACCCTGTATATACCGCTGGTTAATTTGATACTCCGTTCGTACGTTTCCCTCTCATTCAGACAAAAATCGTCGTTTAATTTGCGGGGAGTCTTGTTTTGTCTCCGCTCAAACATTTGACAAACCATTAATCAATCACTTAGAGAAAACCGTAGAGATTACATGCCGAAGCTGGTCAAAATCGTTAGATCGCAGGTTCTGGCCTCTCCTTTACTGTAGGAACATTAGGCAAATGGCTCTGAGCACTATGGGACTTAACTTCTAAGGTCATAAGTCTCCTAGAACTCAGAACTACTTAAACCTAACTAAGCTAAGGAGATCACACACATCAATGCCCGAGGCAGGATTCGAACCGTAGCTGTCGCGCTGTTCCAGACTGTAGCGCCTAGAACCGCTCGGCCACCGAACATTAGGCAAGCAAGCAGAGATCGTGCACGAGTGTGATTGTCAGGACTTTGGAGTGATGAAGTCAGCAGCGTTGTCGGTCTCACGGGCGTACGGTTGCGCGTGTGGACGGCAGTAACTCGGCAGCGAGCACAAAGGCACGGACAGTAGCTGCTGCTGCGTCTTGTTTGGTGTGGCTCGGGGACAGGACAGGTTCCTGGCGCCACGGGGAACTCCTTGCCGAGCCCACCAGAATGGACGGCCGACTCGCGGCCACTCCTCCGCGGCAATTACCTGCTCAAACAAAGGCTGCGGCCGTCGGGCGAGTGGGGAAACCAGTAAGCACTGCCCGAAGACGGCGGGCGCCGTAATGCACAAATACAGCCGTGAGTGTTCTCGCCTCCGACGCAATAATTCTCTTCCGAAACGTGCTGCTGTGGCCTAGGGCACAAATAAAGTCTTGCTTGGGCTGTACCACAACACAGATGTGAAAGGAAGTGAGGAGGATTAGGGATTAACGTCCCGTCGACAACGAGTTCATTATGGACGCAGCACGGGCTCCGATTAGGGACGGTTCGGGAAAGAAATCCGCCGTATCCTTTCATAGAACCCATCTCGGCGTTTGCCTTAAGCGCTTTTAGGGGAGCCACGATAAACCCCTCCGGAATGCCTCGCGGGATTAGCCGAGCGGTCTGGGGCGCTGCAGTCATGGACTGTGCGGCTGCTCCCGGCGGAGGTTCGAGTCCTCCCTCGGGCATGGGTGTGTGTGTTTGTTCTTAGGATAATTTAGGTTACGTAGTGTGTAAGCTTAGGGACTGATGACCTTAGCAGTTAAGTCCCATAAGATTTCACACGCATTTGAACATTTTTTGAACCTCCGGAATACGAGTACAGCATCTCTCAGCTGCGCCCCCTCGATCGGTACACAGACTCTGACCGAGACTGTAAAAGCAACGGTCGCCGCATTTTTTTCCCAGAAATCAGTACTTTACGCTAAGAAATTAAATTTTCCTCCTGTTCCTACTGCATTCAGTTCCTTAACGCCCTGTTTCTGCACGATTTATATCGAAATTATGTGGAATGAACCGTTACATATGTACAGCTATTTGTGTTAGTTATCTGTCTTCTGACTGCTTTGATGCTCCATATTTAGCAATTATATACAACCACTCGCTCACAGAAAGATGCGTACCTAAAGACTGGAAAATTGCTCAAGTCACACCAATACCCAAAAAAGGGAAGTAGGAGTAATCCGCTGAATTACAGGCCTATATCACCAACGTCCATTTGCAGTAGGGCTTCAGAACATATACTGTAATCGAACATTATGAAGTACGTCGAAGAAAACGATTTATTGACATATACTCAGTACGGATTCAGAAAATATCGTTCTTGTGAAACACAACTAGCTCTTTATACTCATGAAGTAGTAAGTGCTATCGACAGGGGATGGCAAATTGATTCCATATTTTTAGATTTCCAGAAGGCTTTCGACACCGTTCCTCACAAGCGTCTTCTAACCAAACTGCGTGCCTGTGGAGTATCGCCTCAGTTGTGCGACTGGATTCCTGATTTCCTGTCAGAAAGGTCACAGTTCGTAGTAATGGACGGAAAGTCATCGAGTAAAAACATAACTAATATCCGGCGTTGCCCAAGGAAGTGTTATAGGCCCTCAATTGTTCCTGATCTATATTAACGACATAGGAGAGGATCTGAGTAGCCGTCTTAAATCGCTTGCAGATGATGCTGTTATTTACCGTCTTTTAAAGTCATCAGATGTTCAAAACGACTTGCAAAATGATTTAGATAAGATATCTGTATGGTGCGAAAAGTGGCAATTGACACTGAATAAAGAAAAGTGCGAAGTTATTCACGTGAGTACTAAAAGAAATCAGCTAAATTTCGATTACGCGATAAGTCACACAAATCTGAAGGCTGTAAATTCAACTAAATACTTAGGGATTACAATTACAAATAACCTAAATTGGAACGATCACATAGATAATATTGTGGATAGAGCAAACCAAAGACTGCGATTCATTGGCAGAACACTTAGAAGGTGCAACAGGTCTACCAAAGTGCTTACACTACCCTGTCCGCCCTATTCTGGAATATTGCTGTGCGGTGTGGGATCCGCATCAGGTGGGACTGACGGATGACATCGAAAACATTCTGTTGGCACCCACCTACATAGGGAGAAATGATCATCGTGATAAAATAAGAGAAATCAGGGCTCGCACAGAAAAATTTTAAGTGCTCGTTTTTCCCGCGTGCCGTTCGAGAGTGGAACGGTAGAGAGACAGCATGAAGGTGGTTCATTGAACCCTCTGCCAGGCACTTTATTGTGAATAGCAGAGTAATCACGTAGATGTAGATGTAGCCCGCCACGAATTCCTCTCCAGTGACAACCTCATCATCTCAGATTAGCATTTGCACGCTACCGTCTCAATTACTTGTTGGACATAATCTAATCTGTGTCCTTCTCTAGAGTTCGTACCTTGCAGTTATCCCTTGATGTCTTAACACGTCTATTAACATCCTGTCCCATCTTATTGTTAGTATTTTCCACATGTTCTATTCTCCGCCGATCCTCGAACAGTCTACTCATTTCTTACCTTATCAGCCCACCTAAGTTTTCTTCTGTATTACCACATCTCAACCGCTTCGATTCTCTTCTGTTCCGGTTTCCCTACAGTCCACTATTCCCTACCATACAACGCTGTGCTCCAAACGCACGTTCTCAAAACTTTCCTCGTCAAAAGGTCTATGTTTGATACTATCAGACTTCTTTTGAGCAGAAGTTCCCTGTCTGGCAGTTGTAGTCTTCTTTTTGTATCCTTCTTGCTCCGTCCATCTTACTTCATTTTGCTTCCAAGGAAGGAGAATTCCTTCACTTCATCTCTTTCGTGGTCCCCAAGTCTGATGTCAAGTTTCTCGCTGTTCTCGTTTCTTCTACTCCTCATTACTTTCGTCTTTCTCCAGCTTACTCTAAACCCACATGCTGTTCTCTATAGCCGGCCAGAGTGGCCGAGCGGTTCTAGGCGCTACAGTCTGGAACCGGGCGACCGCTACGATCGCAGGTTCGAATCCTGCCTCGGGCATGGATGTGTGTGATGTCCTTAGGTTTAAGTAGTTCTAAGTTCTAGGGGATTGATGACCTCAGAGGTCCCATAGTGCTCAGAGCCATTTCAACCATTTCGAATCATGCCTTGGGCATGGATGTGTGTGAAGTCCTTAGGTTAGTTAGGTTTAAGTAGATCAAAGTTCTAGGGGACTGATGACCTCAGAAGTTAAGTCCCATAGTGCTAAGAGCCAATTGACCATTTTTTTTCCATACCGATAGTAAATTATTCTTTGTCACGTCGTCAGACAGTTTCGCCCACTCACAGAAGCCTCCAATGTGGTGTTTTCATCCATCTGCCCTTCTCCTCTGCATTTAGCAGTAGAACGCCCATTGCACTTTTAATATTGTTCCTCCGGCTTTTAACTTCACTGAAGGTTGTTTTCACTGTCCTATGTGCTGAGCCACTTCTTCCGACGGCTATTTCTTTTTCAATTTTTTTCAATTTTTCCTGCAACCAATTTGTCTTGGCGTGCCTGCACTTCCTATGACTAAATACAGGGCATTTGCAGAGTGCTAAATAACACAGTCATTTAAAATTAATGATAATTGATATATTAGTCTTTGACAATAGTCATGTTACAAGAAAAACACGCAATCTTATCAGCAAAGTAAACATCTTTGCCTTGTGTATTGTACTTTTTATTAGTTTTGATATTTCCTGGAAGACTATATCTGTGTGCCGGGCCGGGAATCGAACCCAGACCGCTGACTTTCGTGAGCAACGCTCTGACCGACTGGACTATCCAGCCAAGAGTCACGACCCCACCCGCACAGCTCTCTACAACCTCTCATTTTTAATCGGGTAGGAAGTTTTAAAAACAGCGCGGGTCCACTGCAGAATACGAGTGCATTTTGGATAGTTTTCCGTGAAAACATCGCCAGTATAGTTGAAGGAGCTGCGTAGAAGAAACGATCTGAGATTAGTTGTGAGTACACCATTGGAGGCAAAAGAAACGCCGACGTAACGCCATCCTCATGACACTTGAGAACCGCGGGACAAAGTCAGCGCCGGACCTGGCGACCTTCGGAAGGTTCCGGTGCGAACAGGATTAGAACCGGAACTCATACAACTAAGAATGCTTGCATTTTCCTACAGGCGAGATGAACCAAGTTTCAGATGACCTACATGCAATTACCATCACCAGAAAAAATTAGTGATTTTATAGATTGTTGTTGTTGTTGTGGTCTCCAGTCCTGAGACTGGTTTGATGCAGCTCACCATGCTACTCTATCCTGTGCAAGCTTCTTCATCTCCCAGTACCTACTGCAACCTACATCCTTCTGAATCTGCTTAGTGTATTCATCTCTTGGTCTCCCTCTACGATTTTTACCCTCCACGGTGCCCTCCAATACTAAATTGGTGATCCCTTGATGCCTCAGAACATGTCCTACTAACCGATCCCTTCTTCTGGTCAAGTTGTGCCACAAACTCCTCTTCTCCCCAATCCCATTCAGTACCTCCTGATTAGTTATGTGATCTACCCATCTAATCTTCAGCATTCTTCTGTAGCACCACATTTCGAAAGCTTCTATTCTCTTCTTGTCCAAACTATTTACCGTCCATGTTTCACTTCCATACATGGCTACACTCCATACAAATACTTTCAGAAATAACTTCCTGACACTTAAATCTATACTCGATGTTAACAAATTTCTCTTCTTCAGAAACGCTTTCCTTGCGATTGCCAGTCTACATTTTATATCCTCTCTACTTCGACCATCATCAGTTATTTTGCTCCCCACATAGCAAAACTCCTTTACTACTTTAAGTGTCTCATTTCCTAATCTAATACCCTCAACATCACCCGACTTAATTCGACTACATTCCATTATCCTCGTTTTGCTTTTGTTGATGTTCATCTTATATCCTCCCTTCAAGACACATCCATTCCGTTCAACTGCTCTTCCAAGTCCTTTGGTGTCTCTGACAGAATTACAATGTCATCGGCGAACCTCAAAGTTTTTATTTCTTCTCCATGGATTTTAATACCTACTCCAAATTTTTCTTTTGTTTCCTTTACTGCTTGCTCAATATACAGATTGAATAACATCGGGGAGAGGCTACAACCCTGTCTCACTCCTTTCCCAACCACTGCTTCCCTTTCATGTCCCTCGACTCTTATAACTGCCATCTGGTTTCTGTACAAATTGTAAATAGCCTCTCGCTCCCTGTATTTTACCCCTGTCATCTTCAGAATTTGAAAGAGAGTATTACAGTCAACATTGTCAAAAGCTTTCTCTAAGTCTACAAATGCTAGAAACGTAGGTTTGCCTTTCCTTAATCTATCTTCTAAGATAAGTCGCAAGGTCAGTATTGCCTCATGTGTTCCAGTATTTCTACGGAATCCAAACTGATCTTCCCCGAGGTCGGCTTCTACTAGTTTTTCCGTTCGTCTGTAAAGAATTCGTGTTAGTATTTTGCAGCTGTGGCTTATTAAACTGATTGTTCGGTAATTCTCACATCTGTCAACACCTGCTTTCTTTGGGATTGGAATTATTATATTCTTCTTGAAGTCTGAGGGTATTTCGCCTTTTTCATACATCTTGCTCACCAGATGGTAGAGTTTTGTCAGGACTGGCTCTCCCAAGGCCGTCAGTAGTTCCAATGGAATGTTGTCTACTCCGGGGGCCTTGTTTCGACTCAGGTCTTTCAGTGCTCTGTCAAACTCTTCACGCAGTATCGTATCTCCCATTTCATCTACATCTACATCCTCTTCCATTTCCATAATCTTGTCCTCAAGTACATCGCCCTTGTATAGACCCTCTATATACTCCTTCCACCTTTCTGCTTTCCCTTCTTTGCTTAGAACTGGGTTTCCATCTGAGCTCTTGATGTTCATACAAGTGGTTCTCTTATCTCCAAAGGTCTCTTTAATTTTCCTGTAGGCAGTATCTATCTTACCCCTAGTGAGATAAGCCTCTACATCCTTACATTTGTCCTCTAGCCATCCCTGCTTAGCCATTTTGCACTTCCTGTCGATCTCATTTTTGAGACGTTTGTATTCCTTTTGGCTGTTTCATTTACTGCATTTTTATATTTTCTCCTTTCATCAATCAAATTCAATATTTCTTCTGTTACCCAAGGATTTCTACTAGCCCTCGTCTTTTTACGTACTTGATCCTCTGCTGCCTTCACTACTTCATCCCTCAAAGCTACCCATTCTTCTTCTACTGTATTTCTTTCCCCCATTCCTGTCAATTGTTCCCTTATGCTCTCCCTGGAACTCTGTACAACCTCTGGTTCTTTCAGTTTATCGAGGTCCCATCTCCTTAAATTCCCACCTTTTTGCAGTTTCTTCAGTTTTAATCTACAGGTCATAACCAATAGATTGTGGTCAGAGTCCACATCTGCCCCTGGAAATGTCTTAAAATTTAAAACCTGGTTCCTAAATCTCTGTCTTACCATTGTATAATCTATCTGATACCTTTTAGTATCTCCAGTATAGATAGAACTGACAAAGAGGAACACATTGGGTAGAGTGTGATATTGGACTCTTCTGGCGATAGACTGATTTATGAGGTAGCTCGGGGTCTAGGTTAGGTTTGAAAGTGACAATCTAATTGTGAGCTGCCGAAGCTAACGAACGGGAGTGTGAAGTAAAGGTTGTGGTAACAGGCTGATCTGTAGCATATCATACTGTTTACGTCTGGGCCATATTTTACGCATTTTTTGACATTGAAACTAAAACTGCAAGGAAAATTCAGAAAATTTCATTAGATGGTGGACAATTCTGCGACGAGTATTTTGCTGCATATAATGTACATAGAGAGTGTTTCAGAATTTCTGTTACAGGCTTAAGAGGGATTATAGTAGATGTGGCTTAGTAGATAAAGTTTTGATACGGAGCCCTTATCGGGACATCTACATCTACATGGATACTCTGCAAATAACATTTAAGTGCCTGACAGAGGGTTCATCGAACCACTTTCACAATAATTCTCTATTATTCCACTCTCGAGGCAACGGCCTTGCCGCAGTAGATACACCGATTCCCGTGAGAACACCAAAGTTAAGTGCTGTCGGGTGACCATCCAGGTCGCCATGCGCTGTTGCCATTTTACGGGGTGCACTCAGCCTCGTGATTCCAATTGAGGACCTACTCGACCGAATAGTAGCGGCTCCGGTCAAAGAAAACCACCATAACGACCGGGAGAGCGGTGTGCTGACCACACGCCCCTCCTATCCGTATCCTCAACTGAGGATAACACGGCGGTCGGATGGTCCCGATAGTCCAATTGTGGCCTGAAGAGGGAGTGCTTATTCCACTCTCGAACAGCGTGCGGGAAAAACGAACACCTATATCCTTCAGAGCGAGCTATGCTTTCCCTTATTTTATTATGATGATCGTTTCTCCCTATGTACGTCGGCGACAACAAAATATTTTCGTATTCGAAGGAGAACGTCGGTGATTGAAATTTCATGAGAAACGCCTTTGCTTTAGTGATGTCCACCCCAAATACTGTATCACGTCCGTGACACTATCTCCCCTACTTCTCGATAATGCGAACCGTGCTGCTCTTCTTTAAACTTTTCGATATACTCCGTTAATGCTATCTGGTAAGGATTCCACACCGAGAAGCAGTACTCCGAAAGAGGACAGACAAGGGTAGTGTAGGCAGTCTCTTTAGTAGATCTGTAGCGTCTTGTAAGTGTTCTGCCAATAATCCGCTGTCTTGAAATCGACTTCCGCACAACATCTGCAATGTGCTCTTTCGCTCTGAAGTTGTTCGTAATTGTAATTCCTAGGTATTTATTTGAATTTACGGCACCTAGATTTGTATGATTTATCGTGTAACCAATGTTTAACGGATTCCTTTTAGCACTCGTGTGGATGATCTAATACTTTTATTTAGGGTCGATTGCTAATTTTCGAAACTTACAGATATCTCTTCTGAACAGTTTTGCAATTCGTTTTGATCTTTTGATGACTAAAGTAAACGATAAACGCAGAATCATCCGCAAACAACCTAAGACTGCTGCTCAGATTGTCTCCTAAATCGTTTATATAGATAAGGGACAGCAGAGGTCCTATAACACTACGTTGGGGAACGCCAGAAATCACTTCTGTTTTACTCTATGACTTTCTGTTAACTACTACGAACTGTGACCTCTCTGACAGGAAATCACAAATCCAGTCACATAACTGAGACGATATTCCATAAGCACGCAATTTCACTACAAACTGCCTGCGTGGTACAGTTTCAAAAGCCCTCTGGAAATCAATACGGAATGAATCTGAAATCGCCTGTTGCAGGAACTCAACGCTTCGTGTGAGTAAAGAGCTAGGTGTGATTCACAAGAATAGTTTTCTAAACCCATGTTGAGCGTGTGTCAATAGACCGTTTTCTTCTACGTAATTCATAATGTTCGAAGACAATGGATGTTCAAAAACCCTGCAAATCGACGTTAGTGATATGGACCTGCCATTTAGTGGATTACTTCTACTGAACTTCCTTTCCAATCATTAGGTACGGATCTTTCGTCGAGCGAGCGGTTGTATATGAATGTTAAGTATGGATCTATTGCATCAGCATACTCTGAAAATCTAATTGGTATATAGTCTGGACGGAAGACTTGGTCATATTAAGTGACTTAAGTTGCTTCACTACAGCGAGAATATCTACTTCTAAATTACTCATGTTGACAGCTGTTATTGATTCGAATTCTGGAATATTTAATTCGTCTTCTTTGGTAAAAAAATTTCGGGAGGTTGTGTTTAGTGACTCTGTTTTAGCAGCACTGTTAACGATAGTATTTCCGTTGGATGTAAAATAAGTTTGAAGATCGGATCATTTTCACAGCTAAACTAAAAGAAGGGCTCCGTTGACAGTACCCATCTTGAAGCATCAAGGAATCGTGAATTTGGTAATGGATGCAAATTATGAGCGTAAAAATTGGGATTGCGACCAAGGCTTGATTACACTAACCAGATGGAAAGGGATATAGGGTGCAGTAGTGTTCAGAGATGAAGTTGCTTGGACAGGATAGACAAGCGTGGAGAGATGCAGCAGACCAGTTCCCGAGCGTAAGACCGCTCCACAAAGAACGGGTGCAGGAGTTTCTCCCGTAGAGTACGCGGGAGTAGGATCACTGGGAGTACAATGCCGGAAGAAGGCCGTGGGTTACCCTAGCGGAAGCGACAGTTGTGAAACGAATTGGATGTACTCAAGTGGAATGAATGCATTGTTAAAGCATTGATGCTGATGAAATGAATCAAGATGCAGTGACATGAAATGATACCAGGACACACCGTTCACACATGTTAAACTTGAAATGCGAAGAATATGTCGTAACGAATGAAAGTTTACCACAGATCGGGAGTCGAAACTGCAATCCCTGCCCAACGCGACTCTGGTTCAAATGGCTCTGAGCACCGTGGGACTTAACATCTGAGGTCGTCAGTACCCTAGAACTTAGAACTACGTAAACCTAACTAACCTAAGGGCATCACATACATCCATGCCCGAGGCAGGCAGGATTCGAACCTGAGACCGTAGCAGTCGCACGGTTCCTGACTGAAGCGCCTAGAACCGCTCGGCCACACCGGCTGGCTCGCGACAATGGCATTAACCAGTTGCGCGACCAACCAATTGCGACATCAGGGCAGGATAAGCTGTTGCTTTGGTTGTGTTATTCCTCCCCATACCGCATGGGAGAACCTGAGCTTATAGTTCGCGGAAAGCGAACGAGGAAATACCAGCGACAATGAAAATGTTATTCGGGCGTAGAGTCGTGGTCAGGTACTCTAATAGTTGAGACGACTGCATGCGAAGAGCCGTAAATCCAGATCCATCTCCTGGAGTAGCATAAATTTTTATTTGCAACGAGACGTTGGTTGCAAAAATGATTCTTTAGATCAATCTGCTGTTGGACGTTCCTGTACTTATGGTCAGATATGGGGGGGGGGGGGGGGGGGGTCGTTCAGTAAGTAATGCAACATGCTTTTTTCTGAAAGCAGGTTGATTTTATTCAGGTGAGGTTAGGTTGTTTGGGGGAGGAGACCAGACAGCGAGGTCATCAGTCTCATCGGATTAGGGAAGGACAGGGAAGGAGGTCGGCCGTGCCCTTTCAAAGGAACCATCCCGGTATTTGCCTAGAGCGATTTAGGGAAATCACGGAAAACCTAAATCAGGATGGCCGGACGCGGGATTGAACCGTCGTCCTCCCGAATGCGAGTCCAGTGTGCTAGCCACTGCGCCACCTCGCTCGGTATTTTATTCAGGATTCCAACACACCATATTATTTCCCACTCTTTTGCCTACAAAACCATTTTTGCCAATATGATCTCCGTTTAATGCGATACGCGTGCACTACCTTGCTGCGAAGGTAGAGTAAGCGTATCATGGTGGCACTCTATTGGTAGACGTCGGGGCCAGCGTCTTGCTGGATCAATAACCTCACCATCATCCACCTGCTGCTTCCCGCGCAGTGCATCATTCATTGGGCCAAACAGGGGAAACTGGGAAGATGCGAGTTCCGAGCTGTAGGGTGAATGAGGAAGAACAGTTCAACGAAAGTTTGTGATCTCCTCTGTGGTGCGCAGACTTGTGAGAGGCCTTGCACTGTCATGGAGAACAAGTTAGTTTGCATTTTAGTAGTGATGAGTACGGTCAAGCCGTTTCTTCCATTTTCTGGGGGTAACAGTGCTGTGAGCGACCGGCTAGTACGCGGGAGATAGGACACGTTTGTGCGACCTTATTGTGATGATGTTAGGCGCCTAGCCAGGCGACTCGCCGTGCTTTTGTTCGCTGTCAGGCCTCCGTAGACCATCTGGAAGCGCCTATGAATGTCTACAATGCTCTGGTTTTCCACCAAATGAAACTCAATGACAGCTCTCCGCCTGGACCGTACCTTCGTTACAGACACATTTTGAAGGCTGTCTATTGAGCCGCCACCAACATGAAAGTGTAGCGCTGAAGCGGGAGTATTCCACAATGTTCCACAACAAATTCTGCGTTTCTTCAAGCGAAACTGGCCGAGAAAAAAATGTGCTGCGTTACTTATTGGGCGCCCCTCGTATTCGACATGCGCTTTCTACAAACTTATCAGATCTGGTCAGGAAGATTACATTTGCTTGGGAGACACAGTTATGGATCATTGTTGATGAGGCAGCAAAGAAAAGTGAAATAATGAAATGTGAATTCAGAAAAATGTATGAGGGAAGTGAGAGTTGTGTGAAAGTGGGGAGGGAACGTACTGCATGGTTCAAGCTGGAAAATGGGCTGCGACAGGGAAGTGCACTTTCGCCTTTATTGTTTATTATTGTTATGGATGAAATCCTACAGCAAGTATCAGATGCAATTGGAGATCATAAAATGAAAGCAGTGCTTTTTGCCGATGAGCTGATGTTATGGGGAAATTGCGAGAAGGAGGTGCAAGAGCAGTTAGATGTATGGGAGGCAACGGCAGCACAATATGGAATGCATTTCTCTGCAAAGAAAAGTGAAATAATTGTCACAACAAGGAAGAAGAATAGGCCAAATGTGGATATAACTTGTGGAGGGGAAAAACTACAAGTGATAGAGAACTTCAAGTACCTGGGAAGCATGATTGAAAGTAGGGGGGGAAACGCAATGGAAATAAATGAAAGGTGCAGAAAAGCAGGGCAGTTCTACAAATGCATTAGGGGGCTTATTTGGAGCAAGGAGGTGCCACAGAAATCCAAGGGAATAATATACCGAACCTACTTTGTCCCCATATCGGCATACGGAAGTGAGACATGGGTAATGCACAAAAGCGACAAAAGTAGAATACAGGCTAGTGAAATGAAGTTCCAGAGGAGCAGGTTGAGTGTAAGAAGACGAGACAGATTGCGAAATGTGTATGTGAGGGAAAGACTAAAGGAGGAACCAGTACAGGACAGGATAGAAAAATCAAGACTGCAGTGGTATGGACACATGAAGAGAATGGATGAGGGAAGAATTCCAAAGAGGATGTTTAATCTGCAACTGGAGGGGAAGAGGCCCAGAGGAAGACCAAGAGATAGATGGGTGAAGGGAGTGAAGGAATGTGTGATGAGAAGAGGAGAGAACTGGACGAAGGTGGAAGAGGGGGAATGGTGGAAGGACAGAACACGATGGAGAGGCTTGTGTTCCCGACAGATCCAGCCAGTGGCTGGAAACTGTCCAAGATGATGATGATGATGTTGATGAGGCATCCAGATTCTTATCTGCAGACTTGTTCAGTTGTAGAGCCAACGCCAAATTGTCAGCTGCTCTGCTCATTTATACAGGATAGAGATGTAATAGTAACGACTAAATTCTGTACCCAATGTATTTGCTTTTATCGGGACACACACCCGTTACAAAATATTCGTTACTCATTAGTTTTGTCACTGATGTAGCCATTACTGAAATACTTTTTGTTGCTAACCTAGTACTTTGTGCGTTCTTTTGAATGCGCCATATGCCTGAACAGATTTTCCTTTTCAACATGCTGTGAATAGCTACTTTCGTCCGAGCATTGGAGCTTCCGTGTCAAAGGACAACGTCACTCGAAGTCACACGAGCGGCCGCGGCCTGCCATGCACTCTTACAAGGGAACCCCCCCATCGCACCCCCCTCAGATTTAGTTATAAGTTGGTACAGTGGATAGGCCTTGAAAAACTGAACACAGATCAATCGCGAAAACAGGAAGAAGTTGTGTGGAACTATGAAAAAAATAAGCAAAATATAAAAACTGAGTAGTCCATGTGCATGATATGCATCATCTAGGAGAGTCCGAGTTCAGGAGCGCCGTGGTCCCGCGGTTAGCGTGAGCAACTGCGGAGCGAGAGGTTATTGGTTCAAATCTTCCCTAGAGTGAAAAGTTTACTTTCTTTATTTTTGCAAAGTTATGATCTGTCCGTTCGTTCATTGACGTCTCTGTTCACTGTAATAAGTTTAGTGTCTGTGTTTTGCGACCGCACCGCAAAACCGTGCGATTAGTAGCCGAAAGGACGTGCCTGTCCAATGGAAACCGAAAACATTTGATCGCAAGGTCATAGGTCAACCGATTCCTCCACAGGAAAACACGTCTCATATATTCTATACGACACTGGTGACGGCATGTGAGTCACATGACAGGAATATGTTGTCGACCCACCTAACTTGGTGAATGGGTAAGAAGATTCTTCTACCTTGCCCAATTTAGGTTTTCTTGTGGATGTGATACTCACTCCCAAAAAAGTGTGAAAACATGAGAGTTTGTCACATTAACTGCAATAAATGAATGCAACAGTTTCACAGTCGCACAGTTTTGTCTGTGCTCTGCCAAAACAAATGTTTTTAACGTTTTCAAATTTTTCCGTGTGTAGACCGTCAAATCCTGCATATGTCCAAGCAAATCTGAACATGTCCTGGAATTTTGGAGAGCGAAGTTGATTATATGTGAGTGCCTGAACTTTAATAACTGTCTGAAAATAAAAAATTAAAATTTTCTCCCGAGGGAAGACTTGAACCAAGGACCTATCGGACCGCAGCTGCAAACACTAACCACGGGACCACGGCACTCATTGATACACTCCACCTGGATGTTGCCTATCTTACACATGGACTACTCAGTTTGTATATTTTGCTTATTTTTTCATAGTTCCACACAACTTCTTCCTGTTTTCTCGATTGATCTGTGTTTAGGTTTTCAAGACCTATCCACTGTACCAACTTATAACTAATTCTGAGGGGGGGGTGCGATGGGGAGGTTCCCTCGTTAGAGACATGGCGACGCGCAGTACTAACTACGCGCATACTTCTCCATGATTTTAAGTACAAACGTTTAGTGGTGGATCGAGAGTAAGTCTCTGCTCTGCTACAATACCAACTAAGTAACTGTCGTCAGCCTCGCTTTCACCCGCGAGACACGGTTAAGCTTCTCGCAGCACGAAATTTTTAACTGAAGGAGGAGAAGGAGATTACTGTTTAACGTCCCGTCGACAACGAGGTCATTAGAGACGCAACACAAGGTAGGATTAGGTAAGGATGGGGGAAGGAAATCGGCCGTGTACTTTCTACATCTACATTTATACTCCGCAAGCCACCCAACCGTGTGTGGCGGAGGGCACTTTACGTGCCACTGTCATTACCTCCCTTTCCTGTTCCAGTCGCGTATGGTTCGCGGGAAGAACAACTGTCTGAAAGCCTCCGTGCGCGCTCTAATCTCTCTAATTTTACATTCGTGATCTCCTCGGGTGGTATAAGTAGGGGGAAGCAATATATTCGATACCTCATCCAGAAACGCACCCTCTCGAAACCTGGCGAGCAAGCTACACCGCGATGCAGAGCGCCTCTCTTGCAGAGTCTGCCACTTGAGTTTGTTAAACATCTCCGTAACGCTATCACGCTTACCAAATAACCCTGTGACGAAACGCGCCGCTCTTCTTTGGATCTTCTCTATCTCCTCCGTCAAACCGATCTGGTACGGATCCCACACTGACGAGCAATACTCAATTATAGGTCGAACGAGTGTTTTGCAAGCCACCTCCTTTGTTGATGGACTACATTTTCTAAGCACTCTCCCAATGAATCTCAACCTGGTACCCGCCTTACCAACAATTAATTTTATATGATCATTCCACTTCAAATCGTTCCGCACGCATACTCCCAGATATTTTACAGAAGTAACTGCTACCAGTGTTTGTTACGGTATCATATAATCATACAATAAAGGATCCTTCTTTCTATGTATTCGCAATACATTACATTTGTCTATGTTAAGGGACAGTTGCCACTCCCTGCACCAAGTGCCTATCCGCTGCAGATCTTCCTGCATTTCGCTACAATTTTCTAATGCTGCAACTTCTCTGCATACTACAGCATCATCCCGTTCTAAGGAACCATCCCGGCATTTGCCTGAAGCGATATAGGGAAATCACGGAAAACCTAAATCAGGATGGCCGGAAGCGGGATTGAACCGTCGTCCTCCCAAATGCGAGTCCAGTGTGCTAACCACTGCGCCACCTCGCTCGGTCTTTTAACTGAAAGCCCCGTAGTTACGTAACTACTTTCAGCAAAGGTTCCGAGATCCGACCACTGAACTGAAGTACGTTCGCCGCTAACAGTTCACTAAAACGCCTCCAACTGACTTCGGGCATCTCGCGATGTAATCGCGACACAAGGGAGCAGAAATAGAGTTCACTGTGAACAGAGGAAAAAGTCTGACAATAACACGACACTCAAATTTCCACCGAAAGCAACATAATTTATTTGCCTCCTGATAAACCTCACCAAGTCCGTCTCGTTCTCCAGAACACTGCCGTGCAGCTAGCTATCGGCTCCGCGATTTGATGTGAGGACTCTGCTAAGCGAGCGCGTGCTAGCTTGCTTTTAGACGTCAACTGCGTGCGGCTGATACTAGAAGTCAGTAGTGAGATATGGACGAGCTCGTCCGTATCTCAAATGGCTCTGAGCACTATGGGACCTAGAACTTAGAACTACTTAAATCTAACTGACCTAACGACAGCACACACATCCACGCCCGAGGCAGGATTCGAACCTGCGACCATAGCAGTCCCGCGGTAGCGTCCGTATCTCAGCACTGACTTCTAGTATCATACAGTGGACGTTACATTTCAGATGTGTTACGACCCGTGGCTCCACCCTTCATTGGATTCCTGCGAAATCCTACATTTCAGCAGGATAATGCACGACCGCATGTTGCAGGTCCTCTACGGGTCTTCCTGGGAACAGAAAATGTTCGACTGCTGCCCTGGCCAGCACATTGTCGAGATCTCTCACCAATTGAAAACGTCTGGTCAATGGTGTGCGAGCAACTGGCTCGTCACAATACGCCAGTGACTACTCTTGATGAACTGTGGTATCGTGTTGTATCTGCATGGGCAGCTGTGCCTCTACACGCCATCCAAGCTCTGTTTGACTCAATGCCCAGGCGTATCAAGGCCGTTATTACGGCCAGAGGTGGTTGTTCTGGGTACTGATTTCTCAGGATCTATGCACCCAAGTTGCGTGAAAATGTAATCCCATGTCAGTTCTAGTATAATATATTTTTCCAGTGAATACTCGTTTATGATTTGCATTTCTTCTTGGTGTAGCAATTTTAATGGCCAGTAGTGTATGCAGTTGACGTCAACAAGTGTATGGGCCTGAAGATGACGTTGTTGTAATGTTGAAAGTAGTTGACAAAATAAAATCGACACCTTATGTACAGCTGGAGGAATTTCTTCATTTTTTATATAAATTTATACCAGCTGACGTCCCACTGTCCTCCATTCCAACTATGGATGTACGAGCCGGCACGAACTCCGAGTCCATTGAGGTTAACGAACTGGAGTAATGCGAAAACTACCGAGTCGGGCACGAACTGCGTTTGTGGAAGAAATCGTGCGAGTACGAAAACGTTTCCGGCAGAAACGAAACGGTACTTGGAGTCTCGTGGAACATTCGTTACGGAGGAACGAATCCGTACGACACGCAACAGGCTTAATACGGGGACGACCTTCGTGTAAAATGCAGCGGCAGTCGACTGCGTTATCGGTGGCCAGTGGCGCGTGTCAGCAGAGGCAACACGTGTGAACGGCGCAGCCACGGGGGAGATAGTGCGCCCGTTGAAGGCTGCTGGCCTGGCATAGGAGGCGCGTTGTCGCCCGCTCCACACAAGGGCCGCCTTCTGCAGCCTGCGTGTAGCCCCGCCACGGCGCCGGAGGCCGGGGACCCGGCCAGGCGTGCAGACCGCACCGCTGGCCTTGAGCCGCCGCGGCACAGTCCGGCTTAAAACCCGGCCGCACCATATGGGAGGCCAGGGGGCGCACCGGTGTCAGTGGCGACAACCAGCAGAGCGGGCACGGTAGCCAAACACGACAGGAAGGGTGTCCCGGCACGGAACATCAACACTCTACTCAGAAAAACACTGCTTTTGGGTCATCAGTCTTCTCACAGGTTTGATGAGGCCCTGCACGAGAAGAAATTCCTGTGCCAACCACCTGATCTACAACAAGCACCTGCACTTAACGTCCTCAGTTATTTGTTGGGTATTACACTACTGACTATTAAAATTGCTACACCACGAAGATGACGTGCTACAGACGCGAAATTTAACCGACAGCAAGAAGATGCTGTGGTATGCAAATGATTAGCTTTTCAGAGCATTTACACAAGGTTGGCGCCGGTGGCGACACCTACAACGAGCTGACATGAGCAAAGTTTCCAATCGATTTCTCATACACGAACAGCAGTTGAGCGGCGTTGCCTGCTGAAACGTTGTTGTGATGCCTCGTGTGAGGAGGAGAAATGCGTACCATCACGTTTCCGACTTTGATAAAGGTCGGATTGTAGCCATTCGCGATTGCGGTTTATCGTATCGCGACATTGCTGCTCGCGTTGGTCGAGATCCAACGACTGTTACCAGAATATACGAGGGCAGTTCAATAAGTAATGCAACGCATTTTTTTTCTCGGCCAATTTTGGTTGAAAAAACCGGAAATTTCTTGTGGAGTATTTTCAAACATTCCCGCTTCGTCTCATATAGTTTCATTGACTTCCGACAGGTGGCAGCGCTGTACGGAGCTGTTAAAATGGCGTCTGTAACGGATGTGCGTTGCAAACAACGGGCAGTGATCGAGTTTCTTTTGGCGGAAAACCAGGGCATCTCAGATATTCATAGGCGCTTGCAGAATGTCTACGGTGATCTGGCAGTGGACAAAAGCACGGTGAGTCGTTGGGCAAAGCGTGTGTCATCATCGCCGCAAGGTCAAGCAAGACTGTCTGATCTCCCGCGTGCGGGCCGGCCGTGCACAGCTGTGACTCCTGCAATGGCGGAGCGTGCGAACACACTCGTTCGAGATGATCGACGGATCACCATCAAACAACTCAGTGCTCAACTTGACATCTCTGTTGGTAGTGCTGTCACAATTGTTCACCAGTTGGGATATTCAAAGGTTTGTTCCCGCTGGGTCCCTCGTTGTCTAACTGAACACCATAAAGAGCAAAGGAGAACCATCTGTGCGGAATTGCTTGCTCGTCATGTGGCTGAGGGTGACAATTTCTTGTCAAAGATTGTTACAGGCGGTGAAACATGGGTTCATCACTTCGAACCTGACGCCACACCCACTCCCCTACCAAGAAAAAGTTTAAAGCCATACCCTCAGCCGGTAAAGTCATGGTTACAGTCTTCTGCGACGCTGAAGGGGTTATTCTGTTCGATGTCCTTCCCCGTGGTCAATCGATCAACTCTGAAGTGTATTGTGCTACTCTTCAGAAATTGAAGAAACGACTTCAGCGTGTTCGTAGGCACAAAAATCTGAACGAACTTCTCCTTCTTCATGACAATGCAAGACCTCACACAAGTCTTCGCACCCGAGAGGAGCTCACAAAACTTCAGTGGACTGTTCTTCCTCATGCACCCTACAGCCCCGATCTCGCCCCGTTGGATTTCCATATGTTTGGCCCAATTAAGGACGCAATCCGTGGGAGGCACTACGCGGATGATGAAGAAGTTATTGATGCAGTACGACGTTGGCTCCGACATCGACCAGTGGAATGGTACCGTGCAGGCATACAGGCCCTCATTTCAAGGTGGCGTAAGGCCGTAGCATTGAATGGAGATTATGTTGAAAAATAGTGTTGTGTAGCTAAAAGATTGGGGAATAACCTGGTGTATTTCAATGCTGAATAAAACAACCCCTGTTTCAGAAAAAAATGTGTTGCATTACTTATTGAACTGCCCTCGTAGAATCGGTGGGTTCAGGACGGCAATACGGAACGCCGTGCTGGACCCCAACGACCAATAGCAGTCGAGATGACAGGCATCTTATCCGCATGGCTGTAATGGATCGTGCAGTCACGTCTCGATCCCTGAGTCAACATATGGGGACGTTTGCAAGACAACAACCATCTGCACGAACAGTTCGACGACGTTTGCAGTAGCATGGACTGTCAGCTCGGAGAGCACGGCTGCAGTTACCTTTGACGCTGCATCACAGACAGGAGCGCCTGCGATGGTGCACTCAACGACGAACCTGGGTGCACGGATGGCAAGACGTCATTTTTTCGGATGGATCCATGTTCTGTTTACAGCATCGTGATGGTCGCATCCGTGTTTGGCGACATCGCGGTGAACGCACATTGGAAACGTGTATTCGTCATCGCCATACTAGCGTATTACCTGGCGTGATGGTATGGGGTGCCATTGGTTACACGTCTCGGTCACCTCTTGTTCGCATTGACGGCACTTTGAACAGTGCACGTTACATTTCAGATGTGTTCCGACCCGTGGCTCTTCCCTTCATCCGATCCTCAGCGAAACCCTACATTTCAGCAGGGTAATGCACGACCGGATGTTGCAGGTCCTGTACGGGCCTTTCTGCATAGAGAAAATGTTCGACTGCTGCCCTGGCCAGCACATTCTCCAGATCTCTCACCAACTGAAAACGTCTGGTCAATGCTGGCCAAGCAACTGGCTCGTCACAATACGCCAGTAACTACTCTTGATGAACTGTGGTATCGTGTTGAAGCTGCATGGGCAGCTGTACCTGTACACGCCATCCAAGGTCTGTTTGACTCAATGCCCAGGCGTATCGAGGCCGTTATTACGGCCAGAGGTGGGTGTTCTGGGTACTGATTTATCAGGGTCTATGCACCCAAATTGCGTGAAAATGTAATCACATGTCACTTCTAGTATATTTTTCCAGTGAATACTCGTTTACCATTTGGATTTCTTCTTGGTGTAGCAATTTTAATGGCCAGTAGTGTATGTTAACGATTACGTTCAGGCCGTCAGCTCCAGTTGCCATTGTTTGTGTTTCGAGACGCATTGCAGTTGGTTTTATCATAGCATCACCAGTGGCCTTTCATGTGTATGTAGAGTACTTTCAACTTACATATTCTGCTGACATACAATGTCTTTTCGACAGACCCCCCGCCGTAACGCGGAACCGACAACTAGATGTCAGACCTAGGGGACTCGTCAGTATAAAAGGAGGCGGCGAACGTTGTGTTGTCAGAGGCGGACGGAGTGGCTGGATCAGGAGAGCTCACTGACTTCGAACGTGGACTAGTCATTACACGTCGCCTGGGTATCAGATCCATCAGGGGCATTTCAACCTTTCTGAAGCTTCTCAAGTGGACTGTTGCTCATGTGTCTGTGAAGTGGAAACGGGAAGGAACAACCGCGGCTAAACCAAGGCCCTTTTGCTGCTCCAGTCGAGTATTGCTTCTCGGGAAGAACGGTTGTTGGTAAGCCTCAGTATGAGGTGGAATGCCTCTACTTTTACTTTCTGATCTTTCTGGAACATGAACTCAGGAGCTTAGGACGAAGTAATTGCACACTGTGTATGTTGATGTTGCTCTTCATGTGCTCTTGCGTCGGCAGCTCGCGGGCTAGTGGCTAGAGTCCCTGCCTCTGGATCGCGGTGTCCCGAGTTCGATTACCGGCGGTGTTGGGGATTTTGTCTGCCCTCGGACTGGGTGCTTCTGTTGTCCTAATCGTTTTATTATCGTCATCATCATTCGTGACAGTGGCTGGATTGGACTGTGTAAAAATTGGGACTTTGTACGGGCGCTGATGAAGGCGCAATTGAGCCCCCCACAAACCAATCACCACCACCACCACCATCATCATCATCATCATCACCATCATCATGTGCTCTTGCTTTATTGTCGATGAAGCTGCTATTCTGCCTGTAGCAACACAGTCATGCATTTTCAGCGTGGGACACAAATTGCATACACATTGATCCAACAAACTACAGTTTTTCTCGAAATAATTCCCTATAGGTTGAACGATACGAACATGAATGTTGTACTGACGTTCAGATTTTTGTCGCTTCCGGACTCAGAAACGAAGATAAGGGCACTGTAAACTACTCATTATAACGTCAACCTTTCCATCACATGACAAAAACTTGTAATTACATTGTATGAGTGGCAGATTGAAAGACATGGGCCTCTACCCTAGAACGCCAATCATATTTCCCATTTGGTATTCCTTCTGCGCCTCTCCCAGTCTGTTGGGCTATTTGGCTGAAAAGGGAGACGTCCTGCAACAGCCTGCCCTGGACAAAAACAGAAAAAGATCATGCGAAGACAAGCAGCAGCTCCATTACTTCCTCGAAAATGTTGGTGTCAAGGAGCAAATGGATCTGATTTATGTCTCTGTTCTCCTGGTTTAAATTTTCTGTTTTTTCTTAAGATATTAGTGCGGATGATGCACTAAGGTAGGTGCCCTTATTTCAAGCACTATTGGAGGTAGCAAATGATGTGTAAGCGCCCAGTCAAACTAATAAAATTACTGGGAAGAAAATAAATGCCCCAAAATAGTAACTATAGTGTATAGTGCTGGCAAAAATGCTTAACATGGCTTCTCATATTTTATATGTACTATTTCAAAATGTTTATTAAAGATCTACGCAATGTAATTTTTTTAAATTCTGGTGCGTTCTAAGAGACTCACCTCGTAAATATCCCCTTAGCTACAAAAGTTAAATTAACGTAATTAACACTGATGTGTGTTGAATGAGGCGTCATTATTTATGTCTGTGCATCAGTCATTTCCTTCTTTATGTTTCTGACTAGCGTAGATTCTGTGGCCAACTATTGTAGTGGTTCAAATGGTTCAGATGGCTCTGAGCACTATGGGACTTAACTGCTGAGGTCATCACACCCCTAGAACTTAGAACTACTTAAACCTGACTAATCTAAGGACATCACACACATCCATGCCTGAGGCAGGATTCGAACCTGCGACCGTATCAGTCACTCAGTTCCAGACCGTAGCGCCTAGAACCGTTCGGCCACTCAGGCCGGCTATTGTAGTGGACTTAACTTAGTAGCTACGGAAGGAACATTATCTACTCAAGACTGCAATGGCTATAATAAATACACTCCTGGAAATTGAAATAAGAACACCGTGAATTCATTGTCCCAGGAAGGGGAAACTTTATTGACACATTCCTGGGGTCAGATACATCACATGATCACACTGACAGAACCATAGGCACATAGACACAGGCAACAGAGCATGCACAATGTCGGCACTAGTACAGTGTATATCCACCTTTCGCAGCAATGCAGGCTGCTATTCTCCCATGGAGACGATCGTAGAGATGCTGGATGTAGTCCTGTGGAACGGCTTGCCATGCCATTTCCACCTGGCGCCTCAGTTGGACCAGCGTTCGTGCTGGACGTTCAGACCGCGTGAGACGACGCTTCATCCAGTCCCAAACATGCTCAATGGGGGACAGATCCGGAGATCTTGCTGGCCAGGGTAGTTGACTTACACCTTCTAGAGCACGTTGGGTGGCACGGGATACATGCGGACGTGCATTGTCCTGTTGGAACAGCAAGTTCCCTTGCCGGTCTAGGAATGGTAGAACGATGGGTTCGATTACGGTTTGGATGTACCGTGCACTATTCAGTGTCCCCTCGACGATCACCAGTGGTGTACGGCCAGTGTAGGAGATCGCTCCCCACACCATGATGCCGGGTATTGGCCCTGTGTGCCTTGGTCGTATGCAGTCCTGATTGTGGCGCTCACCTGCACGGCGCCAAACACGCATACGACCATCATTGGCACCAAGGCAGAAGCGACTCTCATCGCTGAAGACGACACGTCTCCATTCGTCCCTCCATTCACGCCTGTCGCGACACCACTGGAGGCGGGCTGCACGATGCTGGGGCGTGAGCGGAAGACGGCCTAACGGTGTGCGGGACCGTAGCCCAGCTTCATGGAGACGGTTTCGAATGGTCCTCGCCGATACCCCAGGAGCAACAGTGTCCCTAATTTGCTGGGAAGTGGCGGTGCGGTCCCCTACGGCACTGCGTAGGATCCTACGGTCTTGGCGTGCATCCGTGCGTCGCTGCGGTCCGGTCCCAGGTCGACGGGCACGTGCACCTTCCGCCGACCACTGGCGACAACATCGATGTACTGTGGAGACCTCACGCCCCACGTGTTGAGCAATTCGGCGGTACGTCCACCCGGCCTCCCGCATGCCCACTATACGCCCTCGCTCAAAGTCCGTCAACTGCACATACGGTTCACGTCCACGCTGTCGCGGCATGCTACCAGTGTTAAAGACTGCGATGGAGCTCCGTATGCCACGGCAAACTGGCTGACACTGACGGCGGCGGTGCACAAATGCTGCGCAGCTAGCGCCATTCGACGGCCAACACCGCGGTTCCTGGTGTGTCCGCTGTGCCGTGCGTGTGATCATTGCTTGTACAGCCCTCTCGCAGTGTCCGGAGCAAGTATGGTGGGTCTGACACACCGGTGTCAATGTGTTCTTTTTTCCATTTCCAGGAGTGTAGTTCCTAAGCAATGTGCTGAAAAAGTCCACAATTTTTTGGAAAAGATGCAGGCATTCCTAACACTTTTCCATTTCGTAACTCGGGTTATAAGTATTATTCAATAACTTTTGATGTATTCGTAATAATTAAATGTTGCAACATATTGCGACTACAACGAAAACATCACATGGAAGTCATTGCTTCTAGCGTAGATAATCAAATTATTTCATCTCTTTTTACACTAATAATTAAATATGTTGTGGTGTTTAGCTGAAGCTGCAAAACTCCCGTCGCACATTTTGCGACTGCGCTGAGTGGAGAAAACTAGGACGCCGCCTGGACAGTTCGCCAGTGCGAATTAAATCGACCTTCCGCGATCGTCTAGCGTTTCGCAAATTAGGCTGTGGAACCCAGTTGACCCTTGCATTCGCGTAACGAGATCTTAATGAGTGTCATCAGCTGACCTGCTGGTGCACGAGCGCGGCTTTAAAAGCCGTCTCGGGACCTCCGAAGTTTAAATGCCTGTTATAAGTACGGCAATAAAAACCCGTGCAGCAGTACACCTGGATTTAATGTTCCGTGCCCGTTACTGCAAAAACCGATTAACAACTTCCGCCTTGTAGCAAGACAATTATCTGTTTGTCTCTTCTCTACAAAACTGACGTCACACTTGTGGCACCAAAGGCGAATATTTCCTTTTAGACTAAATTTTGTGTTTTCTTTGTCGGTCATTTTCGCAACAAATATATAGTAAATGCAACAATTCGTTTTAACAGTGCACCTGTCCTGGCCCTTATTAGCTGGATTATTAGCGTTTTTAAGTATCTGATAGGAAATTTTGTGTTTTTGGGAATCTTTTCTCATTTTTCTCCACGGTTCTAGTTGTCACTCGCTTGACAACACGCTTTCGAGCTTACTTCGCTGCACTTTGTGTTAATGCCACTAATGCATAAATATGCATTTATTGACAATCCTAACTTCAGTTAATGTATGAATATTCAGTAAGTAATTGTCATGCCATGGGCAGTCATCGCATTTATCATATAGTTATTATTTTATCGAAATATCTATTCTATGGCCCTACAGTTTTACATTTTACGACAGAACATAACTGATTATCCAGAATAAGATTTTCACTCTGCAGCGGAGTGTGCGCTGATATGAGTCTCGGTCGGGCACACAGTTTTAATCTGCCAGGAAGTTTCAAAAATGGTTCAAATGGCTCTGAGCACTATGGGACTCAACTGCTGAGGTCATTAGTCTCCTAGAACTTAGAACTAGTTAAACCTAACTAACCTAAGGACATCACAAACATCCATGCCCGAGGCAGGATTCGAACCTGCGACCGTAGCGGTCTTGCGGTTCCAGACTGCAGCGCCTTTAACCGCACGGCCACTTCGGCCGGCCCAGGAAGTTTCATAACTGATTATGTCAATGATAAAATGTTTATACACACAGATACGAAACTAGTTCTCATGCTTTTCTGATGTATAGCTGAACAGACAATACTCATGTCCTTCGATAATAAATTATGTCAATTGATGTTCCCTTATTTCAGTGTAAATGTCAATTGTCATAAAATTTTGAGATATTGCCTCTTTTTCCTAATACGCTATATGGTCTAAACTCTGAAGTATTCTGACTCCTCAAAAAACCCGCTCTGTGTGACGTAAAACTATGTATTCGAGCGTAGAAATTACATAATGCAGTCGTTTTTATTGCAGTGTTGGAATTGCAGTTATAACAACGGCTTGCTGATTTCTTTCAGTATGACCCTCTTACATTAACATAAAATATGCTCCGCAGTTCTATAACATAGACCCTGAGCGTGAGGACATTCCAGTTCTAGATTCGATACATTTGGATCGATAATACCTAAACATGTGCATCGATACTTTGGTAATATCTAAACAACATATGTTGGAAACGGAACATGTCATCAACAGACTAGGAAATAATTTAGTAGTACCACATAATGAAGCCACTGATGGTAAGACCTAAATTTGTTAGAACAACTGGCGACATGTCTCCACAAAATCAAAAAGCAGAATCTATATTAAACGAACAAACGATTTCGCAAGCACAGTTATTTCAGTAATTTTAAAGACCTGTTCTAAAGTTATTCCCTGCATATGTCAATTGTTAAACAATTAGATCTCTGGCGCTACGAATAAATTCATCTTTGATCACACCATGTACAAAAACATCTGTGAAGTGTTTACAAACATGTATATTCAAATGTACCTGTTGAGTGAAGTGATATGTCCGAACAGGATAGAGAACAGAATGTATGAAGGTGTGTCAAAAGTTAAAAACGCTTGTCTTGGCTTATGTGGTAAGTTTACAATGTTCATTTTTTCCCACTATTTCTCACATACGTTCCGCTATTGACTTACGAAATTCATAACCTAACATCAAACCTTTGAGTAACAGGAATATGCATTTCATCTTATTCAAGAGAAAAAATAAAGCACCTTTTAAGGCAAATTACACCTGACGATAGACACACAAGATCCGAAATGCATCGTGTATTTAATATAGCACGAAAAGTTGTGACTGAAGGCATTTTTTAATTCATACTTCCAGTCTAAACAAAAGTATCGAAAGTGGCAATATCGGAAGGTACTGACTGGCCAAGTATTTTTAAGCTTTTCCTGAAGGAAAAGGACTTATGTAGAGTATGAGAGAGAATACAGAAAGCCGGCCGCGGTGGCCGAACGGTTCTAGGCGTTTCAGACCGGAACCACGCGGCTGCTACGGCCGCAGGTTCGAATCCTGCCTCGGGCATGGATGTGTGTGATGTCCTTAGGTTAGTTAGGTTTAAGTAGTTCTAAGTTCTAGGGGACTCATGACCTCAGATGTTAAGTCTCATAGTACTCAGAGCCATTTGAACCATTTTTGACGAATACAGAAATTATGCTGTTTTTCATGAACAGACTGGAATCTAATACTGAATAAAATGTGAGCTGTAAACGAGTAATATTCCAACTGCAAACAAAATATAGGCCTTCACATACATTTTTTGCTGCCCATACGTGCATTATTAGAAGCTGTTATTTGCAATAAGCATCTGTTTTTTACTATGCTTGCACGAACCATATCGGTATAAAATTAATACTGGAAGCAGTAACCAAGGCAGTAGGTACATGCTTAATATTACTGTTGTATGTTGGAGAAATATGATCTGTTTATTATAGTCTGCGTGTGGTATGTATTTTTTACTACCGTACTTGTATTTCGTGCACGCTACATATACTGTCAAGTCACATTAATGCGACCACCTGTGAAAGGCCTGAATAATGACTTTTTGCAACACGGACTGTTGGGAGGCAAAAAAATGTTCAAATGTGTGAAATCTTATGGGACTTAACTGCTAAGGTCATCAGTCTCTAACCTTACACACTACTTAACCTAAATTATCCTAAGGACAAACACACACACACCCATGCCCGAGGGAGGACTCGAACCTCCGCCGGGACCAGCTGCACAATCCATGACTGCAGCGCCCGAGACCGCTCGGCTAATCCCGCGCGGCCACACTTTACTCTTGGACTTACTGTCATTTCTGTTTGATTCAAGTTCATCATCATCATCATCACCATCAAATGTTCAAATGTGTGTGGAATCTTATGGGACTTAACTGCTAAGGTCATCAGTCCCCAAGTTTACACACTACTTAACCTAAGTTATCCTAAGGACAAACAAACACACACACACACCCATGCCCGAGGGAGGACTCGAACCTCCGCCAGGACCAGCCGCACAGTCCATGACTGCAGCGCCTTAGACCGCTTGGCTAGTTGTGAGACATGGATGAAGAGTGTCAGTGAGGTTCTGGAAGCTATGGACAAGAATGTGGCACCATGTCAAGTGTGGTGCCATGAACAGCTGCGCTAGGTTACTCTGTTGAGCATCTATGGTGCGGAGAGCCCGATTGACGTGATCCCACAGTTTCTGGATTGGGTTTAATTCCGGGGAGTTTTGTGGCCAGGGGTGTACGGTAAACACATACTGGTGCTATTTGAATGACGCATGTGAGCTTTGTGACACGTTGCGTTGTCCTGCTGGTAGATGCCATCGTGCCGAGGAAAAACAAACGACACGTATGGGTAGACATGGTCCTCGAGGATAAATGCATACTTTGTTGATCCATTATGCCTTCCAGAATGGCGAGTTAACCCAGGGAATCCAGCGAAAATATCTCCCAGACCGAAACTGTTGCAGCGTCTTTGCTTTCACACATTTCACGTCGTACACGCGAACGGCCGTCTATCTCATGGACCATAAAACGTGATACATATGGAAAGGCCACTTGCGCTGTCCAGTTACGATATTTCCGTGCAAGGGCCAACTTTTGCCGTCGTTGAACAGCAGTCAGCATGGGTGGATGAACCAGGACGAGGCCCATATGCAGCAACGTTCGGTGAACGGTCGCTGAGGAGACTCTGTCGGGAGCACCTTGGTTCATCTGGGCGGTCAGTTGGTGAACAGTTGCGCGTCTATTCGACCTGCACACATCTCCCCAGCTGCCGTTCACTCTTGACATTTATGGCCCTTGGTGCACCACAGTTGCCTCGATGTCGATTATGGATAGCGCCATTTTGCCATGCACAGTCTACTTTAACCACGATGGCACGCGAACGGTTTAGAAACTTAGCCGTTTCGAAAATGCTTCCACACTTGACTCGAAAGCCAATGACCATTCGCTTGTGGACGTCGGATAACTCGTTCCGTTACCGCATTACGACAATTCCTTCATTCAATAAAACAGTGCCAATAGCCGTTATTTAGGTTTTATTTTTAGGCTACCAGTTTCGACGATACACCACGTCGTCTTCAGGCCTCCTTTAATCGAGTAACCTTCGTTACAGCACTTTTAACTGGTCTCGTAACGATAATTACGGGCATGCGTGCTCCTTGGACGTCAGCAACTGTCAACTGACAACTGTAGTGTATCGCCGAAACTGGTAGCCTGAAAATAAAACCTAAATAACGGCGATTGGTATTATTTTATTGGCTGTTGACCAGCCGTAGTCCCATGCACAATGCAGAAGATGGAGCTACATTCAATGCCTGCACTGTTTTCCGCGTCCCCCTACACGCTTTATGTACCCTAGTGCTGCCGCCTGCCGTCTGTGAGTGGTTATTACACATTGACTGCGAGTACAGACGGTGCTCACGTTAATGTGACGGGGCTGTATAGATACCGCATACATTTGAATTCTCACTCAATTAGTAGCGAAAGGTTATTACACTACTGGCCATTAAAATTGCTACACAAAATGTAGAGTGGAAGTAGGTGCCAAGGAATAACTCCTGAAATTACACACAATTTTCAGTAACACTCTTTATTCAAATTTGGTGCAAGACTTTACGATTTTTTTAAAAAAAACCAACAATGATTCAACAAATAAGTCACAATTTACGATAGGAAAGGACTTTTAAATTATTAAATTATTATAAAAAATTTCACGCCAGTAAAAGGCAAGTACAAAAATGGCTCTGAGCACTATGGGAGTTAACATCTATGGTCATCAGTCCCCTAGAACTTAGAACTACTTAAAGCTAACTAACCTAAGGACAACACACAGCACCCAGCCATCACGAGGCAGAGAAAATCCCTGACCCCGCCGGGAATCGAACCCGGGAACCCGGGCGTGGGAAGCGAGAACGCTACCGCTCGTCCACGAGATGCGGGCAAAGGCAAGTACAGGGAAGCACTTTAACGTATACAACGCGACGCTGTATAATATTTCAAGCTCAGCTAAAATGCAGGTGAATTTCACTCCATTCATTAAATGGCGCAGAATCTAACTTGTCTGCAACATATAAAGACACTCTTGTTTACATAGGTTCTCAAAATAGAAGAACCAAAACGCATGAGTCATGTACACGGGGGGACATTCACAGTTAATAACATTAACATTTCCAAAATATATAAAAAATAAATTTTACAAATTTCTGCCAAGCAGCCCGCGCAGGAAGGCGCGCCGATTTTCAGAACCTCCTCGCCGGTCGACAGCATACGGCCGAACTGCAGACTAGGCCCCTCCCGGACCCACGCTCAGGAAGATTCCTTTCGCGACGAGCAGTTAACGCCGCATACCACGGAGCCGCTGCTCGCGTCGCTTACGCTGATGCCGCGGTCTGCGTGCTGTCCCTCTAGAACCGGCAGAGAAGTCGCTTCTTGATACCCCGACTGCCCACTTTCCACCAGAGCCCATACAGCCACTTCTTAAACCCACGCGAACCTCCCACTTTTCCCCTTTCCCGCTAGAGGGAGACATCTAAGTCTTCAATTGCGACGAAGACGCCACCGCCAAAAAACGGAGGACGACTGCTTCACGCTACGCGCTGCGGCGCGCTTTTCAAAGCTAACTTTACCTAAATAACGGCGACTGGTATTGTTTTATTGGCTATTCACCAGCCGTAGTCCCATACTGCAGACAGGACATGGAGTTACATTCAATGTCTGCATTGTTTTCCGCGTCCTCCTACACGCTTTATGTACCCTAGTGCTGCCGCCTGCCGTCGGTGAGAGGTTGTTGCACACTGACTTCTAGCAGAGGCGGTGGTCACGTTAATATGACTGGACCGTATAGATATCGCACTCAGTTAGTAGCGGAAAGGTTATTATTTACTTCAATGACATTGTTTACTAACGCTACCGATACTCTGATATACCTTTCGTTACATTCAAATGCTCGTGTACTTGGTATCGATACCCGTTTCATAGGTCATATGAACAGTGATATGTCCGCAGCTCGTGGTCGTGCGGTAGCGTTCTCGCTTCCCACGCCCGGCTTCCCGGGTTCGATTCCCGGCGGGGTCAGGGATTTTCCCTACCTCGTGATGACTGGTTGTTGTGTGCTGTCCTTAGGTTAGTTAGGTTTAAGTAGTTCTAAGTGCTAGGGGACTGATGACCATAGATGTTAAGTCCCATAGTGCTCAGAGCCATTTTTGAACAGTGATATGATCAGTAATATCGGAACGCCATAGGTGAGCCACTCCCCCCTTCAGATGAGAGATCAGGGTGACGGACGCTGTGGCTCGGAGATCTCCGTTCCCAGCAGGTGGGAAGCGAGTGGCGTTACAAAAAACGGCAACGGCGCGCCGTAGCAGCAGCAGCGCTTGTTTACGATGCAAATATCGCGTCGCAGTGCGCGGCGACATCCAGCGGTAAAGCGGGCCGCACGCCACCGGCGCCCAGCAACTAACTATAGATGGGCGGAGTCGCTCATCAAAAAAATGGTTCAAATGGCTCTGAGCACTATGGGACTTAACATCTGTGGTCATCAGTCCCCTAGAACTTAGAACGACTTAAAGCTAACTAACCTAAGGACATCACACACATCCATGCCCGAGACAGGATTCGAACCCGCGACCGTAGCAGTCCCGCGGTTCCGGCTGAGCGCCTAGAACCGCTAGACCACCGCGGCCGGCAGTCGCTCATCCTTGGCAACTAGTCCGCTGGTGATCGCTCCTTTTTAGGAACCGTTCATTTTCACTCGTTCACCGTTCATTCTGCTTGGTATGTGGTTCTTATGAAAAATTGAAAATTAGTAGCGTAGGTAGGCTGACCAGATGAAATTGTTTAAAAAGGAGGACAAACAGCTTCAAAAAGGAGGACAAAGAAAGAAAAAAGAGGACACATAAAACGGGTCAACTGCAGATGAGGACACCACCCGACAGCTTTGGACAAGTCACGTGACTGCCGGGAATTACCGGTAAAACTTGTAGTAAATTGTTACTGATGGTCAGGTGGTGATTAACTGAGCAATATGAAAAAATTAAAAACCTCAATTGTGGTGACAGTGGGGCGTCAATTGTTTTGTTATGTCAACAACACGGGATTGTTTACAAAGCGAAAAACGTAAGACCATACACCCCCTTACGCACCGCTACCAACATTTACAATTCAAGTAGCAGCTGACGACATGTAAACTGCACTTTAACCTTCCGAATACAAATAAATTGAAAAAATGAAACAATGAAATAAAACCATGACAGTTAATCTGTTGAGTTATTTATTAGTTTTATTGGCCACTGATACATACGTTCCAAAAAAATGGTTCAAATGGCTCTGAGCACTATGGGACTCAACTTCTGAGGTCATTAGCCCCTACAACTTAGAACTAGTTAAACCTAACTAACCTAAGGACACCACACACATCCATGCCCGAGGCAGGATTCGAATCTGCGACCGCAGCAGCATAGCGGTTGCAGACTGAAGTGCCTAGAACCGCTCGGCCACATTGGTCGGCTAAGGGACTCGTGACCTTAGCCGTTAAGTCCCAGAAAATTTCACACACACATTACATACCACGTAATTTTTACGTAGTTTACGTGATTACGAAATACATTTTAATTATCGGCCATGGACGCTGAATAGAATACGAAAAGAACCAAAAGTTCAGAGTTCAAAAAATGTTTGAAACAGATATAGAATGGGCGTGCGAAGCGAACGGAACGATCAACAGTAGCTCGATACTAAACTCACTAGGAGCGGTCGGCAGTGGAACTGCGACGAGTGGCCACGCGAAGAAGGACGAGTCCGGCAGAGGGAGACCGAGACAGAGAGGGGAACGAGAACGAGACAGAGGGGGGAACGAGAACGAGACAGAGAGGGGAACGAGAACGAGACAGAGGGGGGAACGAGAACGAGACAGAGGGGGGAACGAGAACGAGACAGAGAGGGGAACGAGAACGAGACAGAGGGGGAACGAGAACGAGACAGAGGGGGGAACGAGAACGAGACAGAGAGGGGAACGAGAACGAGACAGAGGGGGGAACGAGAACGAGACAGAGGGGGGAACGAGAACGAGACAGAGGGGGGAACGAGAACGAGGCTGGAACGAGACTGGCCGACGTGCCGTTGCCGAAACGAGAGCGACCGTTTCCCGTTCCCGGGGACTATACGTAGAAAGCCGCCACTGAAGTGAACTATGAAAGACCGTTCCTTAGAATTCGTTCCTCGCTCGTTCCGTTCATCTTGGTGAACCGTTCCTTTGGGCCGTTAGTTCGCGAACGACCCATCTCAACTAGCAACCTACACTACTGGCCATTAAGATTGCTACACCACGAAGATGACGTGCTACAGACGCGAAATTTAACCGACAGGAAGAAGATGCTGTGATATGCAAATGATTAGCTTTTCAGACCATTCACACAAGGTTGGCGCCGGTGGCGACACCTACAACCTGCTGACATTAGCAAAGTTTCCAACCGATTTCTCATACACAAACAGCAGTTGACCGGTGTTGCCTGGTGAAACGTTGTTGTGATGCCTCGTGTAAGGAGGAGATGCGTACCATCACGTTTCCGATTTTGATAAAGGTCGGATTGTAGCCTATCTCGATTGCGGTTTATGGTATCGCGACATTGCTGCTCACGTTGGTCGAGATCCAATGACTGTCAGCAGAATATGGAATCGGTGCGTTCAGGAGGGTAATACGGAACGCCGTGCTGGATCCCAGCGGCCTCGTATCACTAGCAGTCGAGATGATAGGCATCTTATCCGCATGGCTGTAACGGATCGTGCAGCCACGTCTAGATCCCTGAGTCAACAGATGGGGACGTTTGCAAGACAACAACCATCTGCACGAACAGTTCGACGACGTATGCAGCAGCACGGACTATAAGCTCGGTGACCGTGGCTGCGGTTACCCTTGACGCTGCATCACAGACAGGAGCGCCTGCGATGGTGTACTCAACGACGAACCTGGGTGCACGAATGGCAAAACGTCATTTTTTCGGATGAATCCAGGTTCTGTTTACAGCATCATGATGGTCGCATCCTTGTTTGGCGACATCGCGGTGAAAGCACATTGGAACCGTATATTCGTCATCGCCATACTGGGGTATCACCCGGCGTGATGGTACGCGGTGCCATTGGTTACACGTCTCGGTCACCTCTTGTTCGCGTTGACGGCATCTTGAACAGTGGACGTTACATTTCAGATGTGTTAAGACGCGTGGCTCTACCCTTCATTCGATCCCTGCGAAACCATACATTTCAGCAGGATAATGCACGACCGCATGTTGGAGGTCCTGTACGGGCCTTTCTGGATACAGAAAATGTTCGACTGCTGCCCTGGCCAGCACATTCTCCAGATCTGTGACCAACTGAAAACGTGTGGTCTATGGTGTCCGAGCAACTGGCTCGTCACAATACGCCAGTCACTACTCTTCACGAATTGTGGTATCGTGTTGAAACTCCATGGGCAGCTGTACCTGTACACTCCATCTAAGCTCTGTTTGACTCAATGCCCAGGCGTATCAAGGCCGTTATTACGGTCATAGGTGGTTGTTCTGGGTACTTATTTCTCACGATCTACGAGGGCGGTTCAGAAAGTAACCTCCGATTGGTCACAGTGCGGGTTGTGGGGGGAGTAGCGACGCCATCTGTGCGTTCACGCACTCAACAGGTCATTCGGCATCAAGCCGTGGTCGAGTGAACGTCGTACCTGCGCTAGTTTAGTTTTTGTGACAGTTTGAAATGTGTGCTGCAATAGAAAACCCCGCCAAATGTGAAGTGCGTGCTGTCATAAGGTTTTTTACAGCCAAAGGATATTCTGCAGCAGCTATTCATCGTGAGCTTTGTGCCGTGTACGGACCAAGAGTTATGAGTGAAGGAGTTGTCCGTGAATGGGTACGTTTATTTAAAAGTGGACGAGAAAACGTTCATGATGAAGAGAGGAGTAGTAGACCATCATTGGTGACTGACGAACTCGTTCAGACAGTTGATGCAAAAGTTCGTGAAAATCGACGTTTCTCAATGTCGGAGTTGTCTACTGGTTTTCCACAGATTTCTAAGACTCTCTTGTACGAGATAGTGACAGCAAGATTGGGTTACCGTAAGTTCTGTGCACGATGAGTGCCCAAAATTCTTACCGACCACCACAAAACTCAAAGAATGGCCTCTGCATTAGACTTTCTGTCACGTTATGAAGACGAAGGACAACCATTGTTAAACAGAATCGTGACCGGTGACGAAACCTGGATTAAGTACGTGAACCCTGAGACAAAAGAACAATCAAAGATGTGGACACATTCAAATTCGCCTACCAAACCAAGAAAAGCCTCGCAAGATTTTTCTGCCAGAAAACTGATGGCAACGGTATTTTGGGATGCCAAAGGGGTGTTGTTGGTTGAATTCATGGAACGTGGTACGACCATTAATCAAGACGTGTACTGTGAAACAATAAAAAAGTTACGACGGGCTATACAGAACAAACGCCGTGGTATGCTGACTTCCGGTATCGTTTTTTTGCACGATAACGCCCGTCCTCACTCTGCTCGCAGAACAACGGCCCTTCTTGAGTCCTTCAAGTGGGACGTTATCAACCATCCACCTTACAGCCCAGACCTGGCGCCAAGTGATTATCACCTCTTCATGCATTTGAAGAAATGGCTCGGGTCACAGCGGTTTGATGACGACGAAGAGCTCAAAGATGCTGTCACAGGCTGGCTCCAGGCACAAGCGGGTGATTTTTATGCAGAAGGAATTTCAAAGCTTGTGAAGAGATACGATAAGTGCCTCAATCGCTATGGAGACTATGTAGAAAAATAGTGCAAAGATGTAGTTGTAAGATGTATATATTAAAATATTTTTATTTAACTTGGTGTATTTTTTTAAATCAACCGGAGGTTACTTTCTGAACGGCCCTCGTATGCACCCAAATTGCGTGAAAATGTGATCACAAGTCAGCTCTAGTATAATATATTTGTCCGATGAATACCCGTTTATCATCTGCATTTCTTCTTGGTGTAGCAATTGTAATGTCGAGTAGTGTACCACCGAGGCTTCTCGTCCGCCGCTGTGTGCACGGGCAGCAGGCGAACCACTACCTGCAGCGGCGGCTACACCGTACTGGACAACTCACCCTGCATCTACGTCACCTCAGGGAGCAAAATAAAAGTCACCCCCTTAGCCAGCAAGAAACGGCGGAGAATGAGTTTTGGTGACACTACTGCAACTATAAGAATCAACTAATTCTGAATTTTTACATCTGTCCTGCATCGGTTTAAGATGCAGTGAGGCTTACGATACCTCCTAATATCGTGTCGGACCTCCTCTTGGCGGCGCAGTGCAGCAGCTCGACGTGGTAACGACTCAACAAGCCGCTGGAAGTCCCCTGCAGGAATATTGAGCCATACTGCCTCTACAGCCGTGCATAACTGCGGAAGCGCTACCGATGCGGGATTTAGGCGAAGAACAAGAAACGTCGTGTGGCTAGGGCCTCCCGTCGGGTGGACCTGTCGCCTGGTGCAAGTCTTTTTAGTTGATGCCACTTCGACGACTTGCGTGTCGATAGGGATGAGATGATGATGAGGACAACACAAAACCCAGTCCCCGCAGCGGAGAAAGCCTCCGACGCAGCCGGGAATCGAACCTGGACACCTTCGCATGGCAGTCCGTCGGTCTGATCACTTTTTTTTGACGATTTTGTTCGGCAATGTTCGTTTCCTTTGGTCTGGGCGGACGTCACATGACATCTGATCAAGTTGATCGTTCATTCCTTCACTCAGTTTTTTTTTGTTACAGAGGACAATCGGCCCTCTGACCGAACACGCTGAGTTACCGTGCCGCCAACCACTCAGCTATTGGGGCGGACCAAGGTGATCTCTCGCTTATGTACCATAAATGTTCGATGGCATTCATGTTAGGCGACGTCGGTGGCCAAACCGTTCGCACGAAATGTCCAGAACGTTCTTCAAACCATACAGGTACAACTGTGGCCCGGTGACTTTTTTATCACAGAGGACAATCGGTCCTCTGACCGAACACGCTGAGCTACCGTGCCGGCAACCACTCAGCTATCGGGGCGAATCAAGGTGACTGTGGAGAATGTTATTCAAACCATTTACGAACAACTGTGCCCCGGTGACATGCCGTAGCGTCAGCCATCAGAATTCTATCGTTGTTTAGGAACATCAAGCCAATGAATGGCTGCAGATTGTCTCCAGGTAGCGGAACACAGCCGAGGATCCAGTCCATTCGATATAAACAACCCACGCCACCACCAGCTTGCACAGTGCTTTGTTGACAACTTGGGTCCATGGCTTCGGAAGTCTACGTCGCACTCGAACCCTAGTATCCGGTTTTACCAACTGAAATCGGGACCCATCTCACGAGGCCACGTTTTTCCATTCGCCTCGGATCCACTCGATATGGTTAGCTGGCCGGGAGAGGCGCTGCAGGCGGCGTTGTGCTGTTAGCAAACCAACTCACGTAGGTCTTCTCCTGCCATAGTTGATTAACACCAAATTTCTCCACACTGTCCTAACATCCGTCCCACATTGATTACTGTCATTTTTTCACGCAGTGTTGCGAATGTGCCAGCATTAATAATGACTCAACGACATAAGCCTTCAAGACATACTATGATAACCAAGACAGGAAACTAATATAATATGGCCATGTGCTAGTGTACCGGTTAATCTCGTCGTTTATGCAATCAAAGGATGTGGGTTCGCATGCCACTACATGCAAATGTTCTCTTTTTTTCAAATGGCTCTAAGCACTATCGGACTTAACATGTGAGGTCATCAGTCCCCTAGAACTTAGAACTACTTAAACGTAAGTAACCTAAGGACTCCACACACATCGACGCCAGAGGCAGGATTCGAATCTGCAACCGCGGCAGCAGCGCGGTTCCGGACTGAAGACAATGTTTTAATTTCGAGTCAGAAGTCGGATATGAAATGACAAAAGAAGCGTGGTTCCTGACTGAAGCCCCTGGAACCGCTCGGCCACAGCGGCCGGCATAGGGAGACAAGCTGGTTGCCGTGTTTTGAGTTCCTGATGAAAGTCGTTGGGAACGATCGCTGCGGTAAAAAGAAGGCAGAGCAGCAATGCTACAAATGCCAAAAGATGGGGCATGTAGCCAAGTAATGCAAGGGCACAGTCGCATGTTTGAAATGCACGAAGGTGTACGATAGACGTGACTGTGACAAGCCGAGAAGTGTTGCTGCCACGTGCGCGAATTACGGACGTTCTCACGCTGCCAACTCGCGCAGCTGCACTTACATAAAATCCTGGAAACTGCAGAAGAGTGCCGCTTACACGCCCAAAGGCGGTCTCCGGCAACACGACAGCCGCCTCACCCCCCCCCCCCCCTCCCACCCCCGCTCCACGCCGGAGGGGAAGCGGGCAGTGGCCACGATGGAGACGCCGCAGACGACGCGCTGGTTGCCCTCAAAGCTGCAGAGAGGGTCGCCATGTAGGAGGCGCTCGCAGCTCTCCACCGCCAGCCGCAACAGCTGCGGGACGACGGGACGAGCTGAGGGCCGAAAAGAAGACGTCCGTCGCCACCACCACGTCCCCTGTGAGGCGGAAGGCGGGGGTGGGCGCTGCCACCGAGGCGGACACAGTCCCGCCCCCTGCAGAAAAGCGGGAGGCCGCGATGGTGCCGATGGACGTGGAGGTGCCTGCTCTCCCTCCCGAAGGGGAGGCTGCCCGGCAGACGCGTGACCAAGAGACGCCCACCCATGCAACCTCACAAGACCAGGAACAACTGCACGAATGCCTGCCGCTCCCAGACGGGAGCAGTGTGCAGCCTGTGCACAAGAAGATAGCCACGTCGCTTCAGGACGGGACGCACCAACATGTAACGCCGGGAATGCATATCCTCCTATTTCCATCCATTGTACTATAAATCCCTTCTTTATTTTGTTACCTGAAGAAATGACATTTCTGTGTCTTTATATATTGTAATTGTTTTACAATTTATATACACTCCTGGAAATGGAAAAAAGAACACATTGACACCGGTGTGTCAGACCCACCATACTTGCTCCGGACACTGCGAGAGGGCTGTACAAGCAATGATCACACGCACGGCACAGCGGTCACACCAGGAACCGCGGTGTTGGCCGTCGAATGGCGCTAGCTGCGCAGCATTTGTGCACCGCCGCCGTCAGTGTCAGCCAGTTTGCCGTGGCACACGGAGCTCCATCGCAGTCTTTAACACTGGTAGCATGCCGCGACAGCGTGGACGTGAACCGTATGTGCAGTTGACGGACTTTGAGCGAGGGCGTATAGTGGGCATGCGGGAGGCCGGGTGGACGTACCGCCGAATTGCTCAACACGTGGGGCGTGAGGTCTCCACAGTACATCGATGTTGTCGCCAGTGGTCGGCGGAAGGTGCACGTGCCCGTCGACCTGGGACCGGACCGCAGCGACGCACGGATGCACGCCAAGACCGTAGGATCCTACGCAGTGCCGTAGGGGACCGCACCGCCACTTCCCAGCAAATTAGGGACACTGTTGCTCCTGGGGTATCGGCGAGGACCATTCGCAACCGTCTCCATGAAGCTGGGCTACGGTCCCGCACACCGTTAGGCCGTCTTCCGCTCACGCCCCAACATCGTGCAGCCCGCCTCCAGTGGTGTCGCGACAGGCGTGAATGGAGGGACGAATGGAGACGTGTCGTCTTCAGCGATGAGAGTCGCTTCTGCCTTGGTGCCAATGATGGTCGTATGCGTGTTTTTGCGCCGTGCAGGTGAGCGCCACAATCAGGACTGCATACGACCGAGGCACACAGGGCCAACACCCGGCATCATGGTGTGGGGAGCGATCTCCTACACTGGCCGTACACCACTGGTGATCATCGAGGGGACACTGAATAGTGCACGGTACATCCAAACCGTCATCGAACCCATCGTTCTACCATTCCTAGACCGGCAAGGGAACTTGCTGTTCCAACAGGACAATGCACGTCCGCATGTATCCCGTGCCACCCAACGTGCTCTAGAAGGTGTACGTCAACTACCCTGGCCAGCAAGATCTCCGGATCTGTCCCCCATTGAGCATGTTTGGGACTGGATGAAGCGTCGTCTCACGCGGTCTGCACGTCCAGCACGAACGCTGGTCCAACTGAGGCGCCAGGTGGAAATGGCATGGCAAGCCGTTCCACAGGACTACATCCAGCATCTCTACGATCGTCTCCATGGGAGAATAGCAGCCTGCATTGCTGCGAAAGGTGGATATACACTGTACTAGTGCCGACATTGTGCATGCTCTGTTGCCTGTGTCTATGTGCCTGTGGTTCTGTCAGTGTGATCATGTGATGTATCTGACCCCAGGAATGTGTCAATAAAGTTTCCCCTTCCTGGGACAATGAATTCACGGTGTTCTTATTTCAATTTCCAGGAGTGTATATACCGGGTGATCAAAAAGTCAGTATAAATCTGAAAACTTAATAAACCACGGAATAATGTAGGCAGAGAGGTAAAAATTCACACACATGCTTGGAATGACATGGGGTTTTACTAGAACAAAATAAATAAATAAATAAATAAATACAAATAAATAATAAAAAAATAAAAAAATAAAATTAAAATAAAATTCCTAGATGCGTGAAAGATCTCTTGCGCGCGTCGTTTGGTGATGATCGTGTGCTCAGCCGCCACTTTCGTCACGGTTGGCCTCCCAGGTCCCCAGACCTCAGTCCGTGCGATTATTGGCTTTGGGGTTACCTGAAGTCGCAAGTGTATCGTGATCAACCGACATCTCTAGGGATGCTGAAAGACAACATCCGACGCCAATGCCTCACCATAACTCCGGACACGCTTTACAGTGCTGTTCACGACATTATTCCTCCACTACAGCTATTGTTGAGTAATGGTGGTGGACGTATTGAGCATTACCTGTAAAGAACACCATCTTTGCTTTGTCTTACTTTGTTATGCTATTCTGATCAGATGAAGCGCCATCTGTCGGACATGTTTTGAACTTTTGTATTTTTTTGGTTCTAATAAAACCCCAAGTCATTCAAATTTGTACCTCTCTATCTACAGTATTCCGTGACTTATTCAGTTTTCAAATTTATATTGACTTTTTGATCACCCGATATATATATATATATATATATATATATATATATATATACGTCGATGTACAATCGGTTTGTTTTGTAAATATTATTTGTATTTTAACGCTGGGTCTTGCCTAGGAAAAACTATGCTATCCAACGATTACATGGATAGGTCGTGTGGAGAACCAAAGTGCTTACGATCTTTGGTATTGTTAACTCTGCCGCGTGCAGCGCGGGCAGTGAGAGTCTGGCTGGAGTAGGGCGGTGGAGCAGGTGTGTTGTGTGACGCTCCCGCGAGTTGCCGCGCTTTCGGGGTTGGGCACCATGTAATTGCGCTCGACTTGCTATGTTAGTTTCTGACACGGTGTCGCGGACGGGAAGCATTAGCTGGCGCACATCAAGAGCCCGTTTCGCCTGGTGACCGTGTCGAGAAGAAGGCGCGCCAACATCCAGCTTCTGCAACAGCGACGGCCGACAATTAGCGATTGTCACCACCTCCTCGATCGGCGACTTCAAACCTTCAATCAACCAACAAGGAAGACTGGAAGCACGTAAAGTTTTAGAACTGTATGGCAGACCTCAGCTTTTCAAACTCTTACATTTGCATTAGTAAAATACAGCAACTTAGCATGAACCTTTGTCCTTCATTGTGCTAATTGCATAACCAAGCACGGTCCCTTCCTTTTCCGAAATGAACCCGAGAGTAGTTGAAATACAAACGCCAGCATTAAAGTAATATCATTCCATTTCACTGCTTTAATTTCAAAGTTCAGTTGAAGTATTCGTAACTCGCTACAATAACCAAACAGAACTATATTTAGATTACACAAGCACAAAGTAAGAGTGCGAGTTTTGTTACTGTATTTTAGCTTACCTGTGACTGCAGCTCAGCTTGGTACGTACTAAATTTTAGTATTGTTAATTATTCAGAATCATTTAATTCAGCTCAAAGTTAAATCTCTTATTTCTAAATTCCGTAGATTCAAGTAGCTTTTGAAATTGTTGAGGTAGCCCAAGGCTAACCTTATTTTACTGAATTTCGTAGTGCTTCAGAAACAAAGCTCACTATTAATTTCAGTCACTAAATCAAATTTCAATTTTCCGGTTTTATTAATTCTTTTACTAAATTAAGTCAGAGTGTAGCGAATCTTATTAGTTCTGACAAACATTCAGTTTTCACACAACACGCATCAGCCTTCAGTTGCCACGCTTCTAGTGCTAAATATATGCCGCCGGTGTGGCCGAGCGGTTCTAGGCGCTACAGTCTGGAACCGCGCGACCGCTACGGTGGCTCAACTGGCTCTGAGCACTATGCGACTTAACTTCTGAGGTCATCAGTCGCCTAGAACTTAGAACTAATTAAATCTAACTAACCTAAGGACATCACACACATCCATGCCCGAGGCAGGATTCGAACCTGCGACCGCAGCGGCCGCCCGGTTCCAGACCGTAGCGCCTAGAACCGCACGGCCACTCCGGCCGGCGGACCGCTACGGTCTCAGGTTCGAATCCTGCCTCAGGCATGAGTGTGTGTGATGTCCTTAGGTTAGTTAGGTTTAAGTAGTTCTAAGTTCTAGGGGACTGATGACCTCAGAAGTTAAGTCCCATAGTGCTCAGAGCCATTTGAACCATTTTTTGCTAAATATATGTGCATTAACCCTTCTTTTTCAGTTATTATAGTAGTTGTTCATAGGACTGGCGACCGTAATTTTCCCCAAATCTCAAATATCTAATTAACGTCAGTTAATTGTTAACGTAACGACCGCACATTTACTTTCTTTATTAACTTTACCCTTTTTCAAAATTAATTTTCACCAATTTCATTTGCATTTTTCCTTTCATTTAGATGTAACCCTTCCTCTCTCTTTAGCGTTAGATTAACTTCGATGACGATTGCTTTTCCCAAATTTCCATTAGGTACACGCGGTTTCATTTTTCACTGTCATTAAGGTCGTTAAATGAGGGGGAGGTTACACAAACCTGAGCAACCCATATCCCTTTACTCCTCCGGACATCCCTAAATCTCCTCTTCCCCACAAGGCACATGATTTCCGCGGAATCCGCGACCTCATGTTTGATATCATATCGAAGGAGGGGCTTAGGATCGTAAATGGCAATCCTGTATTCATCCCCGCCGACTTTACACCTCGGCGGTGTCACAGAAAAGTGGGTGAAGGAGGAGTTTCGATCGGGAAGGAGGAAGCCTTCCTCTGAGTACATGGAAGCCATCAACTACTTCAGCACCTCGAAGAAGTTGGGGATGATCAAAAATGAAGTCAACCTCCTATGTGCCATGGTTTTTTCTTCTAACCCAGTACAGCGTCAGGACAATCCATCAAGTGAGGCCCACCATCATCAACCAGAGAAGATCGAGGAGGAACAGCAGACTTCTGCTTAGCCTCCAACATCTCGGACCGAAGGATAGGTCCGTCTGTCTTGCGTCCTGCAACCGCTCAGTGAGTCGTGTACTTGGTCCGTTGGCGCTCGCTTTCTATCTTCAACCTACTACCGACTACTCGCCGGGGACTTCGCTTTGATTTTCTCTCTGGTCTCGATTTGGATTGTGGTAGTATTTGATCTGTTGACAGCGTTGTGTCAAAAGTTCATCGCACTTCTTTGTAGCCTAGACTGGCTTGATCTCTTTGTGTCGGTTCCGCCGTTCGTCTGCGCTGTCGCCCGACTCCCACGTGCGTTTGAGTTCCGGTCTTCCCGCCTTGCGTTGTCATCGTTTCTCGCCTGTTCGCTGACGTCTGCACCGGTATGCGGCGACTCGTGGATGTAGGAAGCACAGTGGCCGCTCTGCAGCGCCGTGCAGTATGCGGAACTGGTGCCAGACTGTCACGTGACCCTCTCCCGCTGGGCCAACGTGGAGACGTGACTGAAGGCAGAAAGCAGCAAGAGCAGTGGTCGTCACACGATCCCGACTGACAGGCACCGCAAACGAGTGCCATGCCTTGTCACTGACAGTTGGTTTCAAACGCGGCAAGAATGCTGTTATTATTTTCAGCCATAATGACTATGTTTGTGGAGCGTGACTGTTTGGGATAATTAGTTATTTCAACTTTCTGCTACCAGTCATTTTTATTTTATTTTATGCTTAATGTAACATAATGCAACGCTTGAAAATAAACAGAACATGTTCGAAACGCGTTGCATTATGTTAGATTAAGCATCAAATAAAATAAAAAGTGACTGGTAGCAGAAACTTGAAATAAATAAGAATCCTGTTCTTCATTATTGTGGCTACTGATGCTACTGACAAGAGATTTCAAATAGATTCTGTATTTTTAGATTTCCATAAGGCTTTTGAGACTGTACCGCACAAGCGGCTTATAATCAAATTGCGTGCTTATGGACTATCGTCTCACTTACGCGACTGGATTCTCGATTTCATGTCAGAGAGGTCGCCAGTTCGTAGTAAGTGACGGAAAGCCATCGAGTGAAACAGAAAGGATTTCTGGCGTATCCCAAGATAGTGTTATAGGCCCTCTGCTGTTCATTATCTGTATACGATTTAGGAGACAATCTCAGCAGCCGTTCTAGACTGTTTGCAGATGATATTTTCGTTTATTGTCTAGTAAAGCCACCAAAAGATCAAAACCAATTGCAAAACGATTTAGAAAAGATATCTGTTGGTGTGGAAATTGGCGATTGACTCTAAATAATGAAAAGTGCGAGGTCATCCACATGAGTGCTAAAAGTAAGCCGTTAAACTTCGGTTACGCGATAAATCAATGAAATCTAAAGGCCGTAAATTCAACTAAATACTTAGGTTCAAAAATGGCTCCAAGCACTATGGGACCTAACATCTGAGGTCATTAGTCTCCTAGACTTAGAACTACTTAAACCTAACGACATCACACACATCCATGCCCGAGGCAGGATTCGAACCTGTGACCGGAGCAGCCGCACGGTTCGGGACTGAAGCGCCTAGAACCGCTCGGCCACACCGGCCGGCTAAATACTTAGTGTGGTGTCACCGCCAGACACCACACTTGCTAGGTGATAGCCTTTAAATCGGCCGCGCTCCATTAGCATACGTCGGACCCGCGTGTCGCCACTATCAGTGATTGCAGACCGAGCGCCGCCACACGGCAGGTCTAGAGAGACTTCCTAGCACTCGCCCCGGTTGTACAGCCGACTTTGCTAGCGATGATTCACCGACAAATTACGCTCTCATTTGCCGAGACGATAGTTAGCATAGCCTTCAGCTACGTCATTTGCTACGACCTAGCAAGGCGCCATTACCAGTTACTATTGATGCTGTAAAACATGTACCGTCAAGAGCGATGTTCACCATTTACGGATTGAAGTTGAGTATTCCAACAGCTACGTCCTTTTTTGCAAAGTCTAATTTCCTTGTCCTGTTCCAGACCTCACGCCAGCCTGCGTGAGCTAAAACGCGTGCCTTTCGGCTTCCTCTCAAAGTGGGTTGGCTCTCTTGCCAATGGACAACACTTAGGAATTACAATTACAATGAACATAAATTGGAAAGAACACATAGAAAATGTTGTGCAGAATGCGAACCAAAGACAGCGATTTATTGGCAGAACACTTACAAGACGCTACAGATCTACTAAAGAGACTGCCTACACTACGCTTGTCTGTCCTCTTTCCGAGAACTGCTGCTCGGTGTGGGATCCTTACCAGGCAGCATTAACGGAGTACATCGAGAAAGTTCAAAGAAGAGCAGCAGGATTCGTATTATCGAGAAGTAGGGGAGAGAGTGTCACTAACATGATACAGGATTTGGGCTGGACATCATTAAAACAAAGACGTTCTTCGTTGCGGCGGAATCTTCTCACGAAATTTCAATCACCTACTTTCTCCTTCGAATTCGAAAATATTTTGTTGTCGCCGACCTATATAGTGAGAAACGATCACCACGATAAAATAAGGGAAATCAGAGCTCCCACTGAAGGATACACTCGTAGGTGTTCGTTGGTCCAGCGCGCTGTTCGAGAGTGGAATAATAGAAAATTATTGTGAAGGTGGTTCGAAGAACCCTCTGCCAGACACTAAAGTGTGATTTTCACAGTATGTATGTATTTGTAGGTGTAGAGGGAGATACGGATGTAGATATAGAGGGTGTGCATAAAGTCCCTTTACAACTTCAAAATTGTATTACAACGGCACTTGTTGAAATATTTTAACGAAATTACTTTTATTGTAATCAGTGTTTACTAAAGTCTTTATATATACTAAAATTCTATGTTTCAGATAGTCTGTTCACGGAAGGAACTGAACCTCTATAAAATGGCAACTCCTGAAGAGTAGGCACAATGTGTGTCCTGGTCTATTGAGAGAAAATCGGATCATCGGACTCAACGAAACTTCAGAACGAAGTATGGAAGAGATCCACCATCGTGCCCTTCAATCCGTGCATGACTCGAAAAATTTATGGAGACGGGGACAGTGTTGGATAAAAGGAGGAGCGGGCGAACAAGAACACCCGAGGAAAACATCGGTCGCGTGTTAAATGGTTCAAATGGCTCTGAGCATTATGGGATATAACTTCTGAGGTCATCAGTCCCCTAGAACTTAGAACTACTTAAACCTAACTTACCTAAGGACATCACACACATCCATGCCCGAGGCAGGATTCGAACCTGCGACCATAGCAGTCCCGCGGTTCCGGACTGAAGCGCCTAGAGCCGCTCGGCCACTCCGGCCGGCTCGTTTCTAGGCCCTCGGTTAACACACAATACAATGGGGAAGGGAATCGGCTTGCCGTTTCAATCGAACCATCCCGGCATTTGCCACAAGCGATTTAGGAATATCACGGGAAAACCTAAATTAGGATGGGCGGACGCGGGTTTCAGCCGTCGTCCTCCCATATGCGACTCCAGTTTGCCAACCACTGTGCCACCTAGCTCGGTCCTCGGAGTGGCTTTTTTTCGGTCAGATTAAAAGTTCCACAAGCCACCGTTTAGTGCATGATAGAACGTACATTGCGCAATGTCGTCGATTTTCTGTCGTATTCCATCGCGTGTAGGACGAAGCTAAAATGACCTCCTTGTAATTCTGCACGCACTGTAGTTACTGAAACACTTCTAGACTCTGTTACGAGGAGTCAGCGACTAACTTGTGAGAATAAATACGGGAAGACGAAATAAAGATGCCCTGGACTGAATGCTCACCATCAGTTGTAATGTAACGTAACAAGGTGGTGGTGTTGGTGGTGGTGTGTTGGGGTTTATGGGCGCTCAACATCGAGGTCATCAGCGCCCTGACACACATTAAAAGGAACGAATGTGGACAGACCTAATAAAACTGAAGCACACACTCAAAGTAAGCAGGAAAAGAAGGGAAATGCTACCTAAGAAAGTAAAACCTAAGGAAAGGGGAAACATAGCAACAAGAATGTCACAGGAAATTGTTATTGGCTGGCCACTTACATAAAATATGGGCGAGCTTGTCACACAGTGAGCAAATTAAAATCCTCTCCCTAAAATCTTTGACAGGGCACAGAACTTTAAAACTTTAACCACATTCGTCCGAGTGTTGCCTAAAAGAGATGGCAGGTCCGCTGGCAAGTCAGCCGCGACCCGCTGGTCAGAAAATAAAACGCAGTCCAGTAAAACGTGCCGCACAGTGGCCTGGACGCCGCAAGCACCACACATTGGAGGGTCCTCTCGCCGGAGCAGGAAGCCGTGCGTCATAGGGCTGTGGCCTATCCGAAGCCGAGTGAGGAGAACCTCGTCCCGTCGATGGGGCTGAAAGGAAGTACACCACACACGCGTTGTGGGCTTGACTATACGGAGCTTATTGTCAGTCACTTCCAGCCACTCATCCTCCCACCGGCGCATGACCCGTGAGCTCAACAGCGAGGTGAGTGCGTGCAAGGGGATAGCACACTGAGATACTTGTGGGGCGAGACACGCCTCCTTGGCTGCGAGATCTGCCCTTTCATTCCCAGCAATGCCGACATGCCCCGGAACCCAGCAGAAAGCTACAGCCTTCCCCAGTCGCTGTAGTCGGAGGAGGGCATCCTGGATGGTCTGGACAATTTTGTCTGCCGGATACAAACGTTGCAATGAGTGAAGGGCACTGAGTGAATCGGAACAGACAAGAAATTTAGGAGAGGAAGAATGTCTCATGTGCTCCAGTGCGCGCAGGATCGCAAACAATTCTGCATCAAAGACAGTAAAAGTCTGAGGCAGTCGGACCTTGAGGACACGATATGGAAAAACAACTGAGCAACCAACAGAATCCCCTTGTTTCGACCCATCCGTAAAAACAGCTACATAGTCGTGGCGCTCAGATAAAATGGCAGAAAATGCTGCATTAAAAACGGTGGCAGGAGTGCAATCTCTCTTGTACTGCAATAAATCTAAAATCACTCCGGGCCTCTTCAGTAACCAGGGTGGCAGGCGGTTAAAACCTTGGATTTGGGGTTGTACAGACTCCACACCGAGGGACTCTAGTACACGTTGCACACGGATCCCAAAAGGCAACGTAGCCCGCGGACGGCGGGAAAGAAGAACTTACTACTTGCTCCATGTTCGTTGCAACATGTAAAAGGCACCCTCTAAACTCCGTTAGGACAGGAAAAGTGGAAATGCGTAAGATGAGAAAGACGTCCGTACACACAGCGGAAAGCCTGCCCGCCTGCTGATGCGGTGTCTGGTAGCGAGTCGCTATAGGCAGACCGGCTGTTTACTTGCCGAGCGTCCTTGACATACTGCTGATCTCGACGTAGTGAAATGCACGGCGGGTGAGTGCTACAGGAAGAACGTGGGTTACGGCACGCCAGCGATACGCTAGCCTTGCAGTACGTAGACCAAGAGCTGGGCTCTTAGCAGACGGAAAATCACGCACGGCAGCAGCGCAACGCAAACAGAGTTATGAAGGATCCCAGTCTCAAACTTTCGAGCGTTCAATGAGCTGTCTCTCTCTACCTCTCTCTTCCCTCCCCCTCCCCCCCCCCCCCACCTCCCCCCGAAGCCCCACGCCAATAGATTTTTCCTTGTCGCCACTTTCGAAAGTTATCCTAGAAACATTTACACCTGTGCGCCGTGTGACAATGCTTGCCCCACACGCAAATTGAGGCACACATGCACAATACTGGCCAGTAAAATCGCTACACGAAGAAGAAATGCAGATGATAAACGGGTATTCATTGGATAAATTGGATAAATTTATTATACTTGAACTGACATGTGATTACATGTTCACGCTGTTTGGGTGCATATATCCTGAGAAATCAGTACCCAGAACAACCACCTCTGGCCGTAATAACGGCCTTGATAAGCCTGGGCATTGAGTCAAACAAAGCTTGGATGGCGTGTACAGCTACAGCTGGCCATGCAGCTTCAACACGATACCACAGTTCATGAAGAGTAGTGACTGGCGTATTGTGACGAACCAGTTGCTCGGGAACCATTGACCAGACGTTTTCAGTTGGTGAGATATCTGGAGAATGTGCTGGCCAGGGCAGCAGTCGATCATTTTCTGTATCCAGAAACGTCCGTACAGGACCTGCAACATGCGGTCGTGCATTATCCTGCTGAAATGTAGGGTATCGCAGGGATCGAATGAAGGGTAGAGCCACCGGTCGTACCACATCTGAAATGTAACGTCCACTGTTCAAACAGCCATCAATGCGAACAAGAGGTGACCGAACCGTGTAACTAATGGTAACCCATACCATCACGCCGGGTGTTACGTCAGTATAGCAATGACGAATACACGCTTCCAATGTGCGTTCACCGCGATGTCGCCAAACACGGATGCGACCATCGCGATGCCGTAAACAGAACCTGGATTCATCCGAAAAAATGACGTTTTGCCATTCGTGCGCCCAGGTTCGTCGTTGAGTACATCATCGCAGGCGCTCCTGTCTGTTATGCAGCATCAAGGGTAACCGCAGCCACGGTCTCCGAGCTGTTAGTCCATGCTGCTGCAAATGTCGTCGAACTGTTCGTGCAGATGGTTGTTGTCTTGTAAACGTCCCAATATGTTGACTCAGGGATCGAGACGTGGCTGCACGATACGTTACAGCCATGCGGATAAGATGCCTGTCATCTCGACTTGCTAGTGATACGAGGCCGTTGGGATCCAGCACGGCGTTCCGTATTACCCTCCTGAACCCACCGATTCCATATTCTGCTAACAGTCATTGGATCTCGACCAGCGTGAGCAGCAATGTCGCGATACGATGAACCGCAATCGCGGTAGACTACAATCCGACCTTATCAAAGTCGGAAACGTGATGGTACGCATTTCTCCTCCTTACATGAGGCATCAGGATAACGTTTCACCAGGGAACGTCGGTCAACTGTTGTTTGTGTATGACAAGTCGGTTGGAAACTTTCCTCATGTCAGCACGTTGTAGGCGTCGCAACCGGCGCCAACCTTGTGTGCATGCTCTGAAAAGCTTATCATTTGCATATCACAGCATCTTCTTCCTGCCGGTTAAATTTCGCGTCTGTAGCGCGTCATCTTCGTGGTGTAGCAATTTTAATGGCCAGTAGTGTAGGTGCATGCTTCTTCCTCAACATGTGCATGTAAGTGGATTCCATCCACACCTGTGTTCACACTGGACGTCTCTATTTCCGTGTGGTGCAAGCTGTATCCGGACGCACGAGATGTGAACGCGTCTTAACGGAGGGAATTCGGTTACGCCATCTGTCTGTGAATCAGGTACATCTTGTTCTGTGTATTATCGTATTTGAACTGACTGTATGTCGGAGATTCAGAACCATCCTAGCGTTTGCCTAGACGAGCGTGATGGACGGCCTAAGAACCACACTCAGCCTGGCCTGTGTACCAGACCAACGGTCCTTAATCCGCCGCGCAGGTTCGATCCGCGTCGGTTAACCTCTCTGTCCCACAAGATAGCGCGGGGCTCTCTAAGCCCACACGAGCAGGTCAAAGATGTGCCAGACTGATCCTGTCATACCGCCACCACGCTGTTAGATACCTGGTAATACCTAAGAAGACATCATCAGTTCTGCCATTTGCCTTACAACCAAGGGAATTTCCCTCCCCCGAAAATCGTGCATGAAACAGCGAGGATTGAAAGAATTTTCAATTTATTTCTGACACATTATGCTACAGATGAAAATGGCCTACTTATGTTTTGTGTGTATGGATGAATAAGATCGATGACATGTTAAATGTGTGCAGTGTTTTTGTATTTGTACTATCACCTGATATGTTTTATTTAGTAATCTGTAGCTGTTACGGAAGCTAGAGAGTTTGTGAAGGGTATAACTGCTGACTACAAGCAACTTTTTTGATAGTTTTTTCTATATGCCGTGCTCTTGGCAACATAACTGCACGCATAGCCACTAATCCAAAATTCCAATTAATGGGGAGAGTACTTTCGCAAAATTTCAGTCTACATCATCAGCAGACGAGAAACTGGCGAAGAAAAAGAAGTGTTAGTTGGGAGCATACGGTAGGTTTGTGGCCTTTCGGGTGTTTAAGTCTTAAACTAATGTTCAGTGAAGAACTGCATTCGTGATTTTCTGTCAGAAAGATCGGAGTACGTAGTACCTGCCAGGTTAGCCGAAAGCGCTAACGCGCTGCTTCCTGGAGTCATCCAGGCACGCCGGCCCCGGATCGTACCCGCCCGGCGGACTAACGACGTCGGCCAGTGTGCTGGCCAGCCCGGATGTGGGTTTTAGGCGGTTTTCCACATCCCGCTAGGTAAATACTGGGCTGGTCCCCATGTTCCGCTTTAGTTACACCACTTGCAGACATCTGAACACGTTCGCACTTTTCCATGGATTACACTAGCTGCAGACAACTGGGATACACTAATTCCTTCCGTCCTAGAGGGGGGGGGGGGAGGGGGGTGCGACAGGTTAGCGCCAGGAAGGGCATCCTGCCACCCCTTAAACTTAACCTTGCCAAATCCGTTCTTAACGATGCCGACCCAGCAAAACCGTGGGGCAAGGCACCGGCGAAAGAAGAAGAAGAAGAAAGATAGCAGGACGTAGTAATGGACGGTGCCGGCCGGTGTGGCCGTGCAGTTGTAGGCGCTTCAGTCTGGAACCGCGTGACCGTTACGGTCGCAGGTTCGAATCCTGCCTCGGGCATGGATGTGTGTGATGTCCTTAGGTTAGTTAGGTTTAAGTAGTTCTAAGTTCTAGGGGACTGGTGACCTCAGATGTCAAGTCCCTTAGTGCTCAGAGCCATTTGAACCATAATGGACGGTAAATCATCGAATAAAACAGATGTAATATGTAGCGTTGTCCAAGGAAGTGTTATAGGCCCTCTGTTCTTCCTGATCTACATCAACGATGTAGGAGATAAACTGAGCAGCCTTCTTAGACTGTTTGCAGAGGATGCTGTCATTTACCCCCTTATAAGGTCATCAGATGATCAGAACAAATTGTAAAATGATTTAGGCAAGATACCTATATGGTGCGAAAAGTGGCAGTTGACTCTGAATAATGAAAAGCGTGAAGCTGTCGACATGAGCACTAAAAGGAGACCGCTAAATTTCGGTTACACGACAAATCACACAAATCTAAACGCTGTAAACTCAAACTAGATACTTTGGGACTACAGTTACGAATAACTTCAACTGAAACGATCACATAGACAACGTTGTAGGGAAACCAAAGACTGCGATTTATTGGCAGAACAATTAGAAGATGTAACAGGTGTACTAAAGAGATTGCTTGCAATATGGTTCCTCTTCTGCAGCATTGCTGTGCGGTGTGCGATCCACATCAGACACAACTGACGGAGGACATCGAAAAAGTTCAACAAAGGTCAGCTTGTCTTGTATTATCGCAAGGTAAGGGAGATAGTGCGAAGGAGATGATATACGAATTGGGATGGTAATCATTACAACGAAGGTGTTTTTCATTATGGACGAATCTTGTCACGAAATTAAAATCACCAACTTTCTACTCAGTGTATGAAAATATTTTGTTGGTGCCCACCTACATATGCAGAAATGATCAACATAATAAAATAAGAGAAATCAGAGCTCGCACAGAGAAATTTAAGAGTTGGTTTTTCCCGTGCGCTGCTCGATTGTGGAGCCGTAGATAAATACCTTGAAGGTCGTTCGATGAACCCTCTGCCAGGCACCTAATTGTGAACTAGAAGTAATCATGTAGATGTAGATGTAGACTATTTGAGAGCAGGACGCTGCGCAAGACCTATAAGGCACTTTGGGAAAATAATTGTGTACGGATCTCTACAAGAAATGCTCACTTAGACCGCCTTGTACAAGGAGCTAACATTGTAAGATCAGTAAAAATAAAATAGCCTGTCTCGGACACGTTGTTGGGATGGAAGCTCAGAGGAGGATAAAGGAACGGGGAGTGTTCTAAACAAGACTGAAGGAGATATATCAATAGGTATTAACTGGGAGAAGACTGTCGAAGAGGATATAAAAGATCCTGGGAATTACGACGACGACGAAGATCTGCATTGTGGATGACGGACTGGTAGACATTTGTTGAGGAAGGGTAAGACCCACAAGCTTTGTAATGTCTTGAGAAGCAGAAATACTAAATAGACCGTAAATCGTCAGTTAGAGGTGCAAATAGAATACTATCGTGGATTGTAATTCGTTTATTGAAGGAGGTGTACAATTTGCATATTTGGTAGGTCAGGTGGCTTGGATTGTTATGGATTCGATGCTAGTGGGAAGAAAGGAAGGAGGGAATATTATGCTTCAGCGTTCCACCGACGACGAGGTCGTTTAGCAAGGATTCGGAATTGAAATCTGTCATACCCTTTCCGAAGGACCCATTCGGGCATTTGCCTTAGTTGATTTAAGGGAACGTTGGAAAACATAAATATGAGTTGCCTAGCGGGGGATCTGATTCGCCGTACTTATGAATGCGGATCCGGTGTCCTATCTTTCCGACATCTCCCTCGGTTGAAAGACGGAGGTTCCGGATTTGACCCTTGAAAGACGCAGTTTGTTTATTCATGTTTCTGAAATTTATGTGGGTGTTAACCGCATCGTACTTGCGCTCTAAGTGACATTAAATGTTTTCTAAAAGGTTTCTCCTGAACTTTATGTCATTTTTTCGAAGTCATGGGTTAGACATACCTCGTTTTAAAAACTGAGACGCCTTTTTCTTGCTGCACTCCGTACTTATTCATGTTCTGCAACCAACCCCCCAAAAGTCTTAACATAACGTCAACATTTATGAAGTGAAAAATATACAAGAGACACCAAGTGAACAAAAGTCACAGTTCTCGTAAGAAAATCTGCATATAGTACAAGACCAGTTGTGGTGTTTCACAGCAGTTACCTGACGAAATACGAACACGACAAAACAAAAAGATCGTGACCCGCAAATGAGTCGATGTTTTGTAAGCGAACTGACTCAAAAAAAAAAAAAAAAAAAAAAAAAAAGTCGGCTGAAACAGGGAAGTCTTTGGTATGTCTTGATGAAGAGAGGACGCAAACATTTATATCAGCTTTCCTACTGTAACAGTTTTGTTAATGATATTGGATTTTGGGTTAATAGAAATAGCGTGAAGTGAATTACAGCGCCTGTCTATTTGACAAACAGTTCCTCTCAATGCATCGAAATATGAGTCTCTTTCATTAGGCGACACGGTTAACAATTTTCAACTTATACGGCGGCTGTGTTCGAGACTATCATCGCAGCAGAAAGAAGAAAATACAGCTAAGAACGTTTACTATTAACATTCCTAGGAAGTCGGCAACCGGCCGTAGAAGCATTTTATTAACTTCCATCTACGACTTCACAGTTAAAAGTCAGAAAACATATTCAATTCAGAAATTCTAATTCATTATCCAGCCAGCAGTAAAAAATAGAATACAATACACACTGCACACCGACGACACCTCAAGCTCTGTTACTAGGCCAATATGCCACCTGTCGGACACACGACGAGCTTAAAGAAAGGAAGTAAGTAAATTCATGGTTTAACGCCCTATCAACGGATAGTTGACATTTCTAGTGAGTGGAATACACATTTTTCCATTTTCCGCATTGCTATAAGGAAATTCTATTATAACATGTTCCAGGCACAAATTGTCCCTCAGAATGTGTCATGATATCGTAATTAATCCCCAGACTGTCTTTGTTTACGTGTAAATTTCTGTCGAAGCTTTGGGGGCGGGCTGACAGGTGGACGTTCGTAGATAGATTCCTAAGAGCATCGTCCGCAGAAATAAAAGCCTAATGTTTGAGACACTGTCCAGCATACAGTTTGTAACGTTAGTAAGGTCATAACAGCTATACAACCATTTCAATACTTCTTTAAATGTTTATATGTTTCAAGGGGTAAACTAGAAATTCCAGATGGTTATAATTAAAATGCAGCTACTCACAGAGAGAGGTCCAATGTGGGCCTTAATTATAGTATGACAGTGAAAGTTGGTAGATATTCTAATACGTCAATACTGAGCCGATTTACGCTGGAAAAAATTAGTTCCAATTTTGGTCACGAGGTGCAAATCTCGCGCTGTGAATGCAAGAAAGACGTTTGGAAATGTTTCCATATGCAATGGGTAAGGAGAGGGATGTGGACAGAAGGCAGAATGTTGATTTTATTATTAAGCGCCGCTTACACAATTTGTTCAATATGAGCACGGGAAACGTCGATGATATGCTGTACAACGACAGTTTGCACCTGGCGCCCAAAATTGGAACTAACTTTTATCAGCATAAATTTGTACCGCATTAACGCATCAGCGTATCTACCAAGTTTCGCTGCTATACGATAATTACAGCCCACATTGGACCTCTCTCTGTGAGTAGCTGCATTTTAATTATAACCACTTGATACATGTAGTAGATAGTGAAAGTAATGACTTTCCCGAAGTAATGCATAATGTGTTGCATAAAGCCCCGTGTGGTTTGAAGGTTGGGAAGGAATGGTAAATTATGCCATTTCAACAGAAATCATTAATCAGTAATACAAATGAAATACGATACACGTAACAGGACCAATGCTGTAATTATTTTTCTTCGAAAGCAGACACACTGGACGTAAAAAAATTACAAACCTATCTGTCGCCTTTTGCACAACAATTATCACCAACCGCACGAGCTGGCTTTGGAAGTGGCTACAGAAGAATGGGCCGTGTGAGAGACGTGAAGTAAGTAGTAGAGCTGAACATACACTCTGAATTCATATGTGAAACTGGTACACCTGAGTAATATCGTGTAGGGCAGAAGTACCGCAACGCGACGTGGTATGCACTAGAGTAATGTCTGCAGTAGTGCTAGAGGGAACTGACACCACGAATCCTGCAGGGCTGTCCATAAATCCGTAAAGTACGAGGGGTGGAAATCTCTTCTGAACAGCACGTCGCAAGGCATCCCAGATATGCTCAATAATGTTCATGTCTGGGGAATTTAGTGGCCAGTGGAGGTGTTTAAACTCTGAAGAGTGTTCCTGGAGCCACTCTGTAGCAGTTCTGGGCGTGTGGGGTGTCGCGTTCTTCTGCTGGAATTGCCCAAGTCAGTCGGAATGCACAATGGACATGAATGGATGCAGGTGATCAGACAGGATGCTTACGTACGTGTCACCTGTCAGACTCGTGTCTAGACGTGTCAGGGGTCCCATATCACTCCAACTGCACACGCTCCACACCATTACAGAGCCCCCATCAGTTTGAACAGTCCCCTGCTGATATGCAAGGTCGATGGATTCATGAGGTTGTCTCCTTAACCGTACATGCCCATCCGTTTGAAAGGAGACTCATCCGACCAGGCAACATGTTTCCAGTCATCAACAGCTCAATGTCGTTGTTGACGGGCCCAGGTGAGGCGTAAAACTTTGTGTCGACCAGTCATCAAGGATACACGAGTGGGCCATCGGCTCTGAAAGCGCCTATCGACAATGTTTCGTTGAGTGGTTCGCACGCTGACATTTGTTGATGGCTCAGTTCTGAAATCTGCAGCAATTCGCAGAAGGGTTGCACTTTAGGCACGTTGAACGAGTTTCTTCAGTCGCTACTGGTCCCGTTGTTGCAGGATCTGTTTGTGGCCGCAGCGATTTCCTTTTTTTTTGGTGGTGGTGGGAGACGAGACGGGGGGGGGGGGGGGGAGGGTGACCCTGCATGGTACCACCAGGGTTCGAAGAGAGATGAGACACCATGTTTTGTTTCCAGAGACCACTCGCGACAGAAACTCATTCCCTTCCTTTGCATAGAGCTGCAGATGCTCTAATGACAGAGCATCATTCGACATGTTTCCTGTGCTGATTGAAGACTGTGCAGCAGCCATTTGGCGAACACTGCGAAATTTCAGTCCATTCTTAAAGATGGTGTGAACCCTTCCGACGGTCAATCCAACATTTGCGGCAATGGCCGCAACCGCCACTCGGCGGTCTTGAGTAAATGAGGGCATCCCCCTGTAGAACAATGGCATTGGTGGTGCAATGAGGCGTTTCAGACTGTGCGTCATCGGCGTACAATATCCAGTCTTCCCTAATTGGTTTGCCACGCCTTGATCCTCGCAATGGATATGCAGTGGTCTCCGGTCACTGGTCCCATTCTACGACGAATTTTCGTTGCCCGCACTCCTTCGGCTGTAAGGAAAGGCACTGCATCCATTTGCTTTTTATTTATTTATTTATTTATTGTTCCGTGGGACCAAATTAAGGAGAAGTCTCCATGGTCATGGAACGAGTCCATACATGAAATTATAACACGATAGTAGAAACAGATAAAATGAAATACAAGAAACGTATTCAGGCGACAAGTCGTAAGTTTAAATAAAGAAAATCAACAATGTAACACTGGAATTTGCTTAATTTTTCAGCTCTTCCAGGAGCTCTACGGCAGAATAGAAGGAGTGAGCCATGAGGAAACTCTTCAGTTTAGACTTAAAAGAGTTTGGGCTACTGCTAAGATTTTTGAGTTCTTGTGGTAGCTTATTGAAAATGAATGCAGCAGAATAGTGGACTCCTTTCTGCACAAGAGTCAAGGAAGTGCATTCCACATGCAGATTTGATTTCTGCCTAGTATTAACTGAGTGAAAGCTGCTAACTCTTGGGAATAATCAAATATTGCTAACAACAAACGACATTAAAGAAAATATATACTATCAGGGCAATGTCAGAATTCCCAGACTACTGAATAAGGGTCGACAAGAGGTTCTCGAACTTACACCACATATAGGTCGAACAGCCCGTTTTTGAGCCATAAATACCCTTTTTGAATCAGAAGAATTACCCCAAAAAATAATACCATATGACATAAGCGTATGAAAATATGCGAAGTAGACTGCTTTTCGTGTTGAACTATCACTTGTTTCAGATACTGTTCTAATGGTAAATAAAGCGGCATTTAGTTTCTGAACGAGATCCTGAACATGGGCTTTCCACAACAGCTTACTATCCATCCGAACGCCTAGGAACTTGAACTGTTCCGTCTCGCTTATAACATGCCCATTCTGCCTGATTAAAATATCGGTTCTTGTTGAATTGTGAGTTAGAAACTGTAAAAACTGAGTCTTACTGTGATGTAGCATCAAATTATTTTCTACAAGCCACGAACTTATTTCATTAACTACATTATTTGATACTGTTTCAGTATTACACACAAGATCCTTCACTACCAAGCTGGTGTCATCAGCAAACAGAAATATTTTTGAATCACCTGTAATACTAGAAGGCATATCATTTACATAAATAAGAAAGAGCAGTGGGCCCAGCACCGACCCTTGGGGAATGCCCCACTTAACAGTGCCCCATTGGGACTGAACATCACTACCACTCTCAATATTGTGGAGAATTGTCTTCTTCTTTCTGTTCTTAAAGTAAGAGGCGGACCAATTGTAAGCTACTCCCCTTACTCCATAATGGTCCAACTTCTGCAGTAATATTTTGTGGTCAACACAGTCAAAAACCTTCGTTAAATCAAAGAAAACACCTAGCGTTCGCAACCTTTTATTTAATCCGTCCAAAACCTCACAGAGAAAAAAGAATACAGGATTTTCAGTTGTTAAACCATTTCTAAAACCAAACTGTACATTTGACGGCAAATTATGGGAATTTAAATGCTCCAGTAAACTTGTATATAGGCTACAACCTTCTCGATAACTTTAGCAAACACCGATGGGATAGAAATTGGTCTATAATTGTCAACATTATCCCTGTCTCCCTTTTTATAAAGTAGCTTCACTACCGAGTACTTTAATCGGTCCGGATACCGACCACTCCTAAAGGAAAAGTTACAGATATGGCTAAGTACTGGGCTAACATACACAGAACAATACTTCAGTATTCTGCTAGATACCCCGTCATGTCAATGAGAGTTCTTGGTCTTTAGTGATTTAATTATTAACTCACTCTGCCTCTTGTCAGTATCAGCTTCTTCTGAAGCCTCCGTTTCTGTGTTGTCAGTACGGTCGAGTGCAGTAGACGGTCGAAGCGGGCGTATGCTCGCTCTGACGTCACGTGGCTGTGGGCCCTGCCCCTCTGGCATCGAGTTTGGGATCTCAAAGCTCTTAAAGAGACCGGACGTTGTTTCGTAGGCCATGACATTGCCATCCTTTCAGCAGTTGTGATTTTACAGCCACCACCTAATTTCTTTTTGAGTGCTCCTTATATTCCGTTAAAGTTAACTAATGTTCTTCTACGGATTAACGCTCGGTCTTCGGATTCATGACGATAAAGAAAATAACCTCGGAATGCTTCGCAGGTGTTCCGTGCTGCAGTCCGGAACCTGCAGCTGCATTAGGCGCGTGGGAGGGGCCGCCACGTGCCACGGAGTGAGCATCACGGGTGCTTCCGTCCGGCCCGGCCTGCCATAAGCGCAGCCGTGACGTCACTTCCGGGTCGCACCTGTTGGCCGCCTACTTCCGGCCGCCCCGATTGCGCAACAGGCGGGTTCAGCGGCCCACGGCCCACGGCTGCTCGCACATGCTCGCCGCCCACGCCACCAGCCGGCCAGCCCACAGGTGCGTGTGCGTGTGTGTGTGTGTGTGTGTGTGTGCGCCCGCGCTACACGTAACCCTGCTGCGGCCTCTACAAGGACGCGCTCTGACATAAGCCTCGGGCCGATCTGTAAGATAGGCGGACACCCGGACGAAGCAACAGTTAAAACGTACACTACTGACTGTCAGAACTGCAGCACCACGAAGGGACAGTGAAAGAAACGTCAGTCTGGCGTTAATTGTAAACTTGGCTGTGCAACCGATCAGCACTTCAGCGCAACAGCAAGTACTTAGGAGTAACGTCATCTACAGGGTGTTTCAAAAATGACCGGTATATTTGAAACGGCAATAAAAACTAAACGAGCAGCGATAGAAATACATCGTTTGTTGCAATATGCTTGGGACAACAGTACATTTTCAGGCAGACAAACTTTCGAAATTACAGTAGTTACCATTTTCAACAACAGATGGCGCTGCGGTCTGGGAAACTCTATAGTACGATATTTTCCACATATCCACCATGCGTAGCAATAATATGGCGTAGTCTCTGAATGAAATTACCCGAAACCTTTGACAATGTGTCTGGCGGAATGGCTTCACATGCAGATGAGATGTACTGCTTCAGCTGTTCAATTGTTTCTGAATTCTGGCGGTACACCTGGTCTTTCAAGTGTCCCCACAGAAAGAAGTCACAGGGGTTCATGTCTGGCGAATAGGGAGGCCAATCCACGCCGCCTCCTGTATGTTTCGGATAGCCCAAAGCAATCACACGATCATCGAAATATTCATTCAGGAAATTAAAGACGTCGGCCGTGCGATGTGGCCGGCCACCATCTTGCATAAACCACGAGGTGTTCGCAGTGTCGTCTAAGGCAGTTTGTACCTCCACAAATTCACGAAGAATGTCCAGATAGCGTGATGCAGTAATCGTTTCGGATCTGAAAAATGGGCCAATGATTCCTTTGGAAAAAATGGCGGTCCAGACCAGTACTTTTTGAGGATGCAGGGACGATGGGACTGCAACATGGGGCTTTTTGGTTCCCCATATGCACCAGTTCTGTTTATTGACGGAGCCGTCCAGGTAAAAATAAGCTTCATCAGTAAACCAAATGCTGCCCACATGCATATCGCCATCATCAATCCTGTGCACTATATCGTTAGCGAATGTCTCTCGTGCAGCAATGGTAGCGGCGCTGAGGGGTTGCCGCGTTTGAATTTTGTGTGGATAGAGGTGTAAACTCTGGCGCATGAGGCGATACGTGGACGTTGGCGTCATTTGGACCGCAGCTGCAACACGGCGAACGGAAACCCGAGGCCGCTGTTGGATCACCTGCTGCACTAGCTGCGCGTTGCCCTCTGTGGTTGCCGTACGCGGTCGCCCTACCTTTCCAGCACGTTCATCCCTCACGTTCCCAGTCCGTTGAAATATTTCAAACAGATCCTATATTGTATCGCTTTTCAGTCCTTTGGTTACATTAAACCTCCGTTGAAAACTTCGTGTTGTTGCAACAACACTGCGTTCTAGGCGGTGGAATTCCAACACCAGAAAAATCGTCTGTTCTAAGGAATAAACCATGTTGTCCACAGCACACTTGCACGTTGTGAACAGCACACGCTTACAGCAGAAAGACGACGTACAGAATGGCGCACCCACAGACTGCGTTGTGTTCTATATCTTTCACATCACTTGCAGTGCCATCTGTTGTTGAAATTTGTAACTACTGTAATTTCGAAAGTTTGTCCGCCTGAAAATGTACTGTTGTCCCAAGCATATTACAACAAACGGTGTATTTCTATCGCTGCTCGTTTAGTTTTTATTGCCGTTTCAAATATACCGGTCATTTTTGAAACACCCTGTACATTGTGTACACTATCCGACCAAAAACTTCCGAGACAGATTATTCCTGGGGTATGAACGACGTCAGTGCAGTAACTTTGGTTGCAACTTGAACTTGCACCTGTAGACACTGCTGTGCATTCGACTAGTCAGTTGTAAGCTAGCAGTGTTAACTAGTGGATGCGCTGCCGTAGTGTTTCGACGTTGTTTTGTCACAGATCACAATGGAGCAACGAAATGGACAACTCCAAATCAAGCGTTCAAGACAAGGCAAGACAATGCTCTTGTGTTTGGCGGGATCAGCAGGGTGTCATGTATTACAAGCAGCTAAGATGTGCTGAAACCGTTAACACTGATGGCTTTCAACCGCAAATGATCGATTTAAATCGAAAATTACTTGAAAAAGGCAATACAAAATCATATTTCTCCAGCATAACGCCCCGTCACACGCCGCTAAGCGGAGCAGGGAAACGTTCGGGATGTTCAGTTAGGAAATACTAGGCGATATCCAGACTTGGCTCCGTCCGATTATCATCACTGGGACACGCTCTCGCTCAACAACACTCCAATTCGTATGGCAATGTACGAAAATAGCTCGCCGACTGACTCGCTTCAGAAGAAGAACTGTTTTTTTGGCGTCGCATTCATAGCCTGCCCGAGAGGTGGGAGACAAGTACAGGGTTATTACAAATGATTGAAGCGATTTCACAGCTCTACAATAACTTTATTATTTGAGATATTTTCACAATGCTTTGCACACACATACAAAAACTCAAAAAGTTTTTTTAGGCATACACAAATGTTCGATATGTGCCCCTTTAGTGATTCGGCATGCATCAAGCCGATAATCAAGTTCCTCCCACACTCGGCGCAGCATGTCCCCCCCCATCAATGAGTTCGAAAGCATCGTTGATGCGAGCTCGCAGTTCTGGCACGTTTCTTGGTAGAGGAGGTTTAAACACTGAACCTTTCACATAACCCCACAGAAAGAAATAGCATGGGGCTAAGTCGGGAGACTGTGGAGGCCATGACTTGAATTGCTGGTCACGATCTCCACCAAGACCGATCCATCGGTTTTCCAATCTCCTGTTTAAGAAATGCCGAACATCACGATGGAAGTGCGGTGGAGCACCATCCTGTTGAAAGATGAAGTCGGCGCTGTCGGTCTCCAGTTGTGGCATGAGCCATTTTTCCAGCATGTCCAGATACGCGTGTCCTGTAACCTTTTTTTCGCAGAAGAAAAAGGGGCCGTAAACTTTAAACCGTGAGGTTGCACAAAACACGTTAACTTTTGGTGAATTGCGAATTTGCTGCACGAATGCGTGAGGATTCTCTACCGCCCAGATTCGCACATTGTGTCTGTTCACTTCACCATTAAGAAAAAATGTTGCTTCATCACTGAAAACAAGTTTCGCACTGAACGCATCCTCTTCCATGAGCTGTTGCAACCGCGCCGAAAATTCAAAGCGTTTGACTTTGTCATCGGGTGTCAGGGCTTGTAGCAATTGTAAACGGTAAGGCTTCTGCTTTAGCCTTTTCCGTAAGATTTTCCAAACCGTCGGCTGTGGTACGTTTAGCTCCCTGCTTGCTTTATTCGTCGACTTCCGCGGGCTAGGCGTGAAACTTGCCCGCACGCGTTCAACCGTTTCTTCGCTCACTGCAGGTCGACCCGTTGATTTCCCCTTACAGAGGCATCCAGAAGCTTTAAACTGCGCATACCGTCGCCGAATGGAGTTAGCAGTTGGTGGATCTTTGTTGAACTTCGTCCTGTTATGACTGACTGATGTGAGTGCATTTCAAGCACGACATACGCTTTCTCGGCTCCTGTCGCCACTTTGTCTCACTGCGCTCTCGAGCGCTCTGGCGGCAGAAACCTCAAGTGCGGCTTCAGCCGAACAAAACTTTATGAGTTTTTCTACGTATCTGTAGCGTGTCGTGACCATATGTCAATGAATGGAGCTACAGTGAATTTATGAAATCGCTTCAATCATTTGTAATAGCACTGTATAAATAACGATGATTATTTTGAATAAAATATTGTTTATCAGTTTCAAACAACGGACATGTAATTATTGCAACCACCGCTCGGCGTAGCCACGCGGTCTGAGGCGTCTTGTCACGGTCCGCGCGGCTCCCCCCGTCGGAAGTTCGAGTCCTCCTCGGGCATGGGAGTGTGTCTTGTCCATAGCGTAGGTTAGTTTAAGTTAGATTAAGTAGTGTGTAAGCTTTCGGAGCGATGACCTACGCAGTTTGGTCCCATAAGGTCTTACCACAAATTAAATTAATTATTGCAACCAAATTACGGTTTCATGTTTCTACACCTGGAATACAGGCATAGGAACGTAGCCTGTCTAGACTGCGGTTTATCGTGCCGTGATGTGCTGCTCGCGTTGGTCTGGTTACCGCAGACGTCTCGAGAATATGGAATCGATGTTCAAGAGCACCCTACTTACCGGCGTTCAGACTCTTAATGGTACTACGTGACTCGCGCCTGAGGGGGAACACATGTACTCAGCTCGGTTGTGTAAGTTCGTACAGCCACGTCACGTATCAGAAGCCACGAAATGACAAGTATCCAAGCGGATTGTGCGTCGACGTCTCGAACATCACAGACTGTCAGCAGGGTGACGTTTGATGCGGATCCCTTGACGCAGCGCGTCGTCGGCCGAGAGCCCATCAGCACTGGACACGACAATGGCGCCATGTTGTGTTTTCGGGTTCTGCATACAGCATCACAATGGACGTATCAGTGCATGGAGGTTCCGACGAGAACGAACGTTGCCATGTTGCACTAGTCATCGTCATACGGGCTTAGCAACTGTCGTGCCCATAGCGAAATACATCCCGTACACAATACGGTTATCTCTAGTACTCGGAGCCAGTAATTTGGGTAGTGGGAGTACTATACAGGGTGATTCAAAAAGAATACCGCAACTTTAGGAATTTAAAACTCTGCAACGACAAAAGGCAGAGCTAAGCACTATCTGTCGGCGAATTAAGGGAGCTATAAAGTTTCATTTAGTTGTACATTTGTTCGCTTGAGGCGCTGTTGCCTAGGCGTCAGCGTCAGTTGATGCTAAGATGGCGACCGCTCAACAGAAAGCTTTTTGTGTTATTGAGTACGGCAGAAGTGAATCGACGACAGTTGTTCAGCGTGCATTTCGAACGAAGTATGGTGTTAAACCTCCTGATAGGTGGTGTATTAAACGTTGGTATAAACAGTTTACAGAGAATGGGTGTTTGTGCAAAGGGAAAAGTTATGGACGGCCGAGTACGAGTGATGAAAATGTAGCACGCATCCAACAAGCATTTGTTCGGAGCCCAGGAAAATCGACTCGCAGAGCTAGCAGAGAGCTGCAAATTCCACAATCAACTGTATGGAGAGTCCACATTGGCACTTATCTGTCCGTAACTACCTGAACGTCAACTACCCGAGGCGATGGATCGGCCGCCACGCAGCCCGTGACAGAGCACTTCGTCACTGGCCTCCAAGAAGCCCTGATCTTACCCCCTGCGATTTTTTCTTATGGGGGTATGTTAAGGATATGGTGTTTCGGCCACCTCTCCCAGCCACCATTGATGATTTGAAACGAGAAATAACAGCAGCTATCCAAACTGTTACGCCTGATATGCTACAGAGAGTGTGGAACGAGTTGGAGTATCGGGTTGATATTGCTCGAGTGTCTGGAGGGGGCCATATTGAACATCTCTGAACTTGTTTTTGAGTGAAAAAAAACCTTTTTAAATACTCTTTGTAATAATGTATAACACAAGGTTATATTATGTTTCTTTCATTAAATACACATTTTTAAAGTTGTGGTATTCTTTTTGAATCACCCTGTATGTTTGAAGTCTCCGTCCTGTTATCTTTCAATAAGATAACGCAACACATGTTTTGTCCGTGCTGTCCTGACCCACCTCGACACAGGGCGACCAGCGCGTTCGCCCACTGACGACATCTGGTCGTGGTTTGCCGAGAAACTACGGTTCATGAACTATGGCGCACAATTGAAGCAGCATGGAATTACGCACCCGTCTCTTGACGTGGTCCGCAGCTCGTGGTCGTGCGGTAGCGTTCTCGCTTCCCGCGCCCGGGTTCGATTCCCGGCGGGGTCAGGGATTTTCTCTGCCTCGTGATGACTGGGTGTTGTGTGATGTCCTTAGTTAGGTTTAAGTAGTTCTAAGTTCTAGGGGACTGATGACCGTAGATGTTAACTCCCATAGTGTTCAGAGCCATTTGAACCATTCTTGACGTGAAATTTAAAACTTTTCCGGCGAATTAAATGTTCGAAGAGATTTCATGATTGTAGCCAGTCGTCCTAAACCTCACTCCACGATGTTTCGACTGGACACCTGCCAGTGATCTTCATGTGAGCCATCTCGACTGACAAAGATGTTCTCCGTTCCGCGCTATGTAGCGCGCTCAGAGTGTTGCCACAGTCTAACATAACAGTCGCGACACTCAACTGTTGTAAAAGTTGTTACCGTTCGACAGATGGAGCGACACTAGCGCTCCAAGCGGCGAGAAAGGAGAACGTCAGATGCGTCGTAAACATTATGTTTGTTTCGCATCCCTCTCCTACGTGATTTACGAAATATCCGAATTATTCTTTTGCCTCCAACAGTTTGTGTAATAACAGAAGACATAGATGTTTCTAAAAATGTCTCTAAAGTAAGCGCAAATAGGGATAAAAATCATGAATCCAGCACATTCATGAAGAAACACTTGCGACGTTGGACAGAACTGCAGATTACCACGTTGACATCGAAAGAATATAAATACACAGATTCACACGTAAGAAGCACAGACATGTACCCCTATGTGCAAAAGGGATCGACACCCCATTTGTCGTTCCACAGGCCAACTATGTTTTAGTGGTTGTCGCCTGTTGCCACAGTATATTATTCCAAGTGGGACACGCAACAGCCAAATATGCTGTGAGTGTAAACCGCAAGTCCTTAAAGCCAGTAACACTGTCAGAATTACTATCGTATGTTAAATTTGCCATTACAGACTTTTCATCCAATGACATATGCTCTAGTTTATCAGTATCGGAGAAATGCTGCACCACCTTCTGGTTCAAAAGGTGGCACATATTGTCACTTACCCCACACTTTATTTGTGTGCCTTCCATATACCTGTGTAATGTACGCACTCATAAAACAATCTGACAAAACCTGTGTGCCTGAGTGCTGTAGTATAATAAATGTAGGGCAAACAGCTTATTTTCGTCTTTCCATCTTGCAGACGGCACGCCACTCTGGCTTAAAAACAAGTCAAGGGCATCTTTCTTAAAATATCGAGATCCTATAGTCTTCAAAACTGTTTGTCCTTCTTCAATTGATCCTTCTGATACAGTTTCTGTTGCTGTCTGTACTTTAAATGATAGGCACTTTCCTTCTTCCGTAATAGTTTTGCACGAAGTCTAGCGATGTGTACATTCTGATACTACACACGCGTTTTCTAGACAGGAATAACTGCACTTAATTTTACCCTTCATCGTCAAAGCAGATCTGTGTTGACGATACAGGTGAATCTGGCACTGGTATATGGAGAGTTGAACTGGCTGCTTCTGTGCTTTAGACAGATGGTCGAACCTTTGTGGCAGTTTTCTCTTCATCGTTAGTTGAGGTGGCTTATTTGGGATGTCAAACGATGTGGGTACTGCATTCCACACGAGTTAATTATTATTGACTGGATTCATGAACTGGTTTTTCTCGATGTGTAGCGAACAGAACTTAACATTAGTACAGGGTTATTACAAATGATTGAAGCGATTTCACAGCTCTACAATAATTTTATTATTTTAGATATTTTCACAATGCTTTGCACACACATGCAAAAACTCAAAACGTTTTTTTAGGTATTCACAAATGTTCGATATGTGCGCCTTTAGTGATTCGGCAGACATCAAGCCAATAATCAAGTTCCTCCCACACTCGGGGCAGCATGTCCCCATCAATGAGTTCGAAAGCATCGTTGATGCGAGCTCGCAGTTCTGGCACGTTTCTTGGTAGAGGAGGTTTAAACACTTCACCATTAAGAAAAAATGTTGCTTCATCACTGAACGCATCCTCTTCCATGAGCTGTTGCAACCGCGCCGAAAATTCAAAGCGTTTGACTTTGTCATCGGGTGTCAGGGCTTGTAGCAATTGTAAGCGGTAAGGCTTCTGCTTTAGCCTTTTCCGTAAGATTTTCCAAACCGTCGGCTGTGGTACGTTTAGCTCCCTGCTCGCTTTATTCGTCGACTTCCGCGGGCTACGCGTGAAACTTGCCCGCACGCGTTCAACCGTTTCTTCGCTCACTGCAGGCCGACCCGTTGATTTCCCCTTACAGAGGCATCCAGAAGCTTTAAACTGCGCATACCATCGCCGAATGGAGTTAGCAGTTGGTGGATCTTTGTTGAACTTGGTCCTGAAGTGTCGTTGCACTGTTATGACTGACTGATGTGAGTGCATTTCAAGCACGACATACGCTTTCTCGGCTCCTGTCGCCATTTTGTCTCACTGCGCTCTCGAGCGCTCTGGTGGCAGAAACCTGAAGTGCGGCTTCAGGCGAACAAAACTTCATGAGTTTTTCTACGTATCTGTAGTGTGTCGTGACCATATGTCAATGAATGGAGCTACAGTGAATTTATGAAATCGCTTCAATCATTTGTAATAGCCCTGTAAAAAAGGTAAACAGCGTCTTTTTTCATAAGATCTTCTCCTCTGCTATTCACTAGCCATTTTCTGCTCCTAAAACGAAACATTAATCATCAATATACATGTAGTTTGCAAACGAATCCTGACGACGGTAACATGACGGTATATACGTTAGGAAATCTAAAAAAAGTCAGATATGGTGTGTTCTTCTTGTTGTTGCTGCAATTTATTGCTCTACGCTACGCTCCCATTTGTAAAAACCATTGTACCAACCGAAATAAACAACTACCATTCGCTTTCGCTTTCGCGATCTCGCCAAACTCAACCGTTTTACTTACTGGCCGCTTGGCACGCCACTGGCGCAGGAGGGAACAAAATCGAGGCGAAGATTCCCGACAGTCATGTTTAAGACTGTGGTATCGCCGCCCGTGCGTCAGAGTCACGGTGAAAGATGGACCAATCAGCGCCCAACGGCAGCGCCCTCGTTGCTGGAACTGCGAAGATCAACGGTCTTCGGCGTTGCCGCTCGCGGCAGCCACCGCAGTCTTGTCACCCAAGCTGAGTTCGACTCGACGGCTGGCCGGATAGAGGTGTTCCGTGTACTAAATTCCCCATCCTGCATACCCCCAAACCACCTACAAATTAGTTAGGTCTTCGAGGATTTTTTGGTAGGGAGGACACAGCATGTTATCTTGGATGGAGAGTCATCATCAGATGTCGAAGCAATTTCGGGTGTGCCCCAGGAAGTGTGTTCCAAGTTAATGAACATGTGGACGGTACTAATAGTAATCTCCGACTGTTCGCAGATCACGCAGTTATCTTTAATGAAGAACTGCCTGAAAGAAGCTGCTGGTAAGGTTTCAATGTGGTGCAAAGATTGGCAACTTGCTTTAAATGTTCAGAAATGTAAAATTATTCACTTCACAAAACAAAAAAAGAAAAAGAGTATTATCCTACGATTGTAATATCGATGAGTCATAATTGTAATTGGTCAACTCATACAAATACCTTGGTGTGACACTTCGTAGCGATATGAAATGGAATGATAACATAGGTTCAGCTGTGTATAAAGCAGGTGGTATACGACAATTTATTGGTAGAATACTGGGGAAGTGCAATCAGTCTACAAAGGAGATTTATTACGAATCACTCTTACGACCCATTCTAGAATATTGCTCAAGTGTGTGGGACCTGTACCAAATAGGAATAACAGGGGATATTGAGCATATACAGAGAAGGGCTTCACGAATGGTCTACAAGTTTGTTTCACTCTTGCGAGAGTGTCAGTGAGATACTGAAACAACTGAACTGGTAGACTCTTGAAGACAGATATAAACTATCCGGAGAAAGTCTGCTAACAAAGTTTCAAGAACCGGCTCTATGTCATGAGTATAGGACTATACTACAGACCCTACGTACCGCTCATACAGCCGGCCTGGGTGGCCGAGCGATTCTAGGCTCTTCAGTCCGGAACCGCGCGACCGCTACGGTCGCAGGTTCTAATCCTGCCTCCGGCATGGATATGTGTGATGTCCTTAGGTTAGTTAGGTTTAGGTAGTTCTAAGTTCTAGAGGACTGATGACCTCAGATGTTAAGTCCCATAGTGCTCAGAGCCATTTGAACCACTTTGATCCGCTCATACAGGGATCGTGTGGACAAGATTACAATAATTACTGCACGCACAGAAACATTCGAACAACCATTCTCCCCGTGCCGTGAATAGAACGGGAAGAAACCCTAATATCTGGTACAGTGGGTCGTGCCCTCTGCCATGCACTTCGCGGTGATTAGCAGAGTATAGATACAGATGTTTATGTAGATGTACATTTTTGTAAATTTTTGCATTCGTAGTTGTTCTACATTTTAATTTTTAATCAATTGAAAACACGTATTGTTGTTGTTGTTGTTCTTTGGTATACTCAACATCTTTGTTACTGGCGCTCGCTAATGTTTTCCTCTGACGAGAGAGACAAAAAAAAATAAAAGAAATGGTTCAAATGGCTCTGAGCACTATGGGACTTAACATCTATGGTCATCAGCCCCCTAGAACTTAGAACTAATTAAACCTAACTAACCTAAGGACATCACACAACACCCAGTCATCACGAGGCAGAGAAAATCCCTGACCCCGCCGGGAATCGAACCCAGGAACCCGGACGTGGGAAGCGAGAACGCTACCGCACGACCACGAGCTGCGGACCGAGAGAGACAAAAAACTATATCATTTTCATATTCATTCGTTATAACAACGTAAGATACTATAATTTTCATTGAAGAAACCAATAATAAGATACGGGTTGTATTCCAGAATTACCGAAATATACTGATTGAAATTATTACGTCTTACCTAAATCTTATTACAGCTTCAGAAGTTCATTTCACACCATGAGATAAATTGACAGCCCAACTGACTATCGACCAATACTGAACATGTTTTTGTGTTTAGGGCAATTGAAGATAAGGGATGGACAGCGGTGGAAATTACCTCCTTCTGCAAGAACATAATTGACGTAAGAAATGTGATGCAGTTTACAAAGGTAGACTTTCGACTCTGAGGTAGTCGATTCGAGCCATGGTTTAACAGTCCTAGATTGATATTACTTTTCCCAACTGAATCGATCGGTGCCAGTTTCGGAAATTACGAACCTTACGATGTCATTTTTGGCCGTATTTTCGCGGTGTATGACATTTGCGTTGAGCTTGGTTTTTTAATTGCATTATCCGTTATTTTTATTTTTTTATCCTATTTGATATTTACCAAAATATTCGGTACACTTTTTATGCGAAACAATGTACACGCCAGAAAGCTAGCCATCCTCGTATTTATTAAGATTAATTTGAATAAAAATGAGTAAAGTGGTATGTCATAAAGTGAAAAAAGAACAGATTATTGTATGTAAGCTAATTTAGTTCATAACATCGTAAAATAACAGAGAAAATTTTTCTTTTGCTGAAGATACGTATCTTTGGTGTAAGAAGGTCTTTGGAGGTTGCTGGTGCCATGCGAAGCGAGAAGTCGTGATTATGAGTCTGTTCTGTGATGTCATGCGGTATGTAAATTGTTTGTTGTAACTGCTAAAATCATCAATCTGAATTGAAAGGCAATGTCAATGAGATTGTTTCAATGTGTTCCAAAGCCTGTCATGATAATGTTTGCGTTCCAGAAAGCGTCGCAGTTGCAGCAGTTACTCAGAGATGAAGAGGCTTGCACAGGTTATAGAGTAGCGTGGAGAATTGCGTCGAGCCGGTGGCCGGACTGAACGCGATAACAAGAACGATAACAACAGCAAAAACCAGAATACTATGTAGCAATTTCGCTTCAGAACGAATTAGTATCTTTGTACTAAGCCTTTTCTCTCAATTATGTAAAAGACTTTTATTCGTTGCCAGTTGCCATGCTGTTTTATTATGATGTGTAATAAGATATTATGAGGTCTGTACGTTCTTAAACAAACTTTGAGTCACCTATGTTACATGCTGATGGCTGCATGTTATGTACAACAACCACCAACAAAAAGTGTCTGAAGTTGTGGGGCAAGGCAAGTACGGCGGGATGCGTCACACTGCTGCTGCGTTGTCAAGGTTACGAGGTCGCAGCAGATGGCGAATAATAAACACAGCTCGCAGTCTGTATAAGCAAAACTAATTGGGTCACCAGGCTTGGTTAAAACGGCGACCTTACGTCACGCCAGTTTGCTCTGGCCAGTGCAGAAAGAATCGTCCTAGAGTGTTAGTAAACATTAGTGCTTTCTGTGAATATCGTCGGGGTCAGGGATTTTCTCTGCCTCGTGATGGCTGGGTGTTGTGTGATGTCCTTAGGTTAGTTAGGTTTAAGTAGTTCTAAGTTCTAGGGGACTGATGACCATAGATGTTAAGTCCCATAGTGCTCAGAGCCATTTGAACCATTTTTGTGAATATCGCAGAGATATGACCAGTGGCACAAGCAGGTGCGTTGACACCTGACTCTTGGGTTTTGCAGCGTAGAGTGCGCTATTTTGAAACGTTAAAACTGCGTGCCGGACAGGGATTCGAACACTGAAATTTTTAATTTGCCAGTAAGTTTCAGAAGTAAACAACTACACTCATGACAATTAGGCATTCACATACCGGCGTGTAGTTCTGGTGACGGAAGCGTTAACTCCAACAGACATCAAATGTCCTGGACCTTGATCGCTCGACTGCCGTCCACAACACTACTCAAGGAGTCTGGTGGAGTTGGGTCGATGGCACGCCCCCCCCCCCTCCCCCCTCAGGTGGTGAATTCCCATATTTGTTCGAAAGGTTCAAATGGCTCTGAGCACTATGGGACTCAACTGCTGAGGTCATTAGTCCCCTAGAACTTAGAACTAGTTAAACCCAACTAACCTAAGGACATCACAAACATCCATGCCCGAGGCAGGATTCGAACCTGCGACCGTAGCGGTCTTGCGGTTCCAGACTGCAGCGCCTTTAACCGCACGGCCACTTCGGCCGGCTGTTCGAAAGGATTGAGGTCAAGTTCGTCAGTCGGTTAGTTAGTTAGTTAGTTTTATGACCCAAGGATCATATGCGCTATAAATTGCAATGATGTGGTGCGAGTCATTTTACACTGACGTCGCGAATTAACGTGTAAGTATGGCTACTTGCTGGAATTGTTAAGATTTGTTTTATTCTGTTGCTTTTTTATTATTATACAGACGTGAGTTACTAATTCCTAACCACCACCATTTATACATTACAGTAATAGAAATTCTTCTGCAGAATAGGAGCAGTTGTCAAGGAGGAACTTTTTCAGTTTGTTTTCAAAATTTCCTTTGCTGCATGTAAAACATTTTATATCACTGAAGAAGTGATCGTAGATTTTAGCTTCAGCTTTGTGCGTCCCTTTTTATGCCAGAAACAACCTTACTGTGGTGTAGTGAATGTCATTTTTCTTTCTGGTAATGCAATTATGTACAGCATTGAAACTTCCTGGCAGATTAAAACTGTGTGCTGGACCGAGACTCGAAATCGGGACCTTAGCCTTTCGCGGGCAAGTGCTCTACCAGCTGAGCTACCCAAGCACGACTCACGTCCCGTCCTCACAGCTTTACTTCTGCCAGTGCATCGTCTCCTACCTTCCAAACTTTACAGAAACTCTCCTGCGAAACAACCCCCAGGCTGTGGCTAAGCCATGTCTCCGCAATATCCTTTCTTTCAGGAGGTGCTAGTTCTGCAAGGTTCGCAGGAGAGCTTCTGTAAAGTCTGGAAGGTAGGAGACGAGGTACTGGCAGAAGTAAAGCTGTGTGGACGGGGCGTGAGTCGTGCTTGGGTAGCCCAGTTGGTAGAGCACTTGCCCGCGAGAGGCAAAGGTCCTGAGTTCGAGTCTCGGTCCGGCACACAGTTTTAATCTGCCAGGAAGTTTCATATCAGCGCACACTCCGCTGCAGAGTGAAAATCTCATTCTGGATACATCATTGTTCCTTTCGAACTGCAGTGAATTATTTACAACAAACTAGACGAAACAATAAATATTCTGTGAAGCAGCAGTCAGAATGGCCAACTCATTAAACAGATGTCTACGAGATGATCGTGAATGAGCAGCACATATTACATCTACATCTACATTTATACTCCGCAAGCCACCCAACGGTGTGTGGCGGAGGGCACTTTACGTGCCACTGTCATTACCTCCCTTTCCTGTTCCAGTCCCGTACGGTTCGCGGGAAGAACGACTGTCTGAAAGCCTCCGTGCGCGCTCTAATCTCTCTAATTTTACATTCGTGATCTCCTCGGGAGGTATAAGTAGGGGGAAGCAATATATTCGATACCTCATCCAGAAACGCACCCTCTCGATAGCTGGACAGCAAGCTACACCGCGATGCAGAACGCCTCTCTTGCAGAGTCTGCCACTTGAGTTTGCTAAACATCTCCGTAACGCTATCACGGTCACCAAATAACCCTGTGACGAAACGCGCCGCTCTTCTTTGGATCTTCTCTGTCTCCTCCGTCAACCCGATCTGGTACGGATCCCACACTGATGAGCAATACTCAAGTATAGGTCGAACGAGTGTTTTGTACGCCACCTCCTTTGTTGATGGACTACATTTTCTAAGGGCTCTCCCAATGAATCTCAACCTGGTACCCGCCTTACCAACAATTAATTTTATATGACTCTTACAGGTGACTAGGACGCGCACAGAAGCACCTTCACGTGCGTGGTCGGTGCCTTAAATTATTCTGACACATCTTGGGGAGATAGTGATTTGTCACTCCGACGGTACACTTCGCCAACTGGGTTCTTTGAGACAAAAAACGTATTGTGACGATCGAGTGGCCTACACTGTCCATTGGCGAGAGATTGTGGGAGATTTAACACAGAGGCTCTTTATCCCCTGTAAGCGTCCCCTACACGAGTGTTTCCCCTCCACCAACCAGCATGTTGCCCTGTTGCCAAGCAGATGTATCGATTCACATCATTTTCTAAATACTTGTCCGCTGCCATCGGCGTGTTCCAGTATGTCCAGTGATTGATCAGTCCTGGCGACCTCTATCCACATTAACATGCAGTAATGATGTATCTGTGGGAAGATGTAATAGTCACCACAGTCCTCCACTCCCCACGGCGACAGAAAATCGCTTTAAAGTGTAGCTCCTACAAAAATCAAGTAAAAGTAATATTTGAAAACCGCCAATCTTAGGCTTTTACTAGTGTGCCTAAGCCATTTGCCCAGATATCGTTCTGTCTTTTTGTTATTCGGAGCAGGTGATGGGTATCAACTATCCCGGAGTGATAGTTTACGGTATCATTTTGTCGTGTAACATAGGAAAATGAGCACGCCGAGAATCGAACCAAGATCACATGCTTTCCGAGAGTAGTCACCTTGACAATAATGCTATCTGGACACGCCTCCAGGAACGACTCAGGATTTTTGTCATCAATGATAGTTGCTTCCATTACTTCAATAGTACTGCAATCAAAATTCTCCAATGGACTGTTATGTGGTGAAAAACTTTCTATTGCTAAGATCGCATAAATACTTACTTATTTTCGACAGCCGATTTCAACAGACTGGTGTGCAAAAATTGTTGTTACAACACTTGTTCACTGCGAATTGGAACCTCATGCCAAGTTGTCATATTAGTGGATAAAATGTTGCACATTGTGCAAAGGTTTGTCAGAAATAAAACATTTACAACCTTGTGCGCATGGCCATGTCCGTATATACTGGTGATTGTTAAGTCTTAAAAAACACAGTGTGCAGCAAAATATACAGCAGCACATCTGTTTACTTTAGCTTGACATGTATACATTGATGAACCACCTTAGACACCGCATATACCGTGTACGACCCTAGAGGGTTAAACGATATAATTCATTTCATAGACCCATAAAAGAGGGAATCCTCCTGGGTGTGGAACATGTCAGATAAACACATTACAAAAATGTAATTAGAAAAACTTGAGTTTCATTAATTTTAATGATCCTCAGTCAATAAACAGTAAAATTATGTACATGAATTAAATTTAAACTTCTAATATTTACAGGTTTAATACTTACATCTGCTTTCATTAAATCCATCATTGAGACATTTGCTGGTTTCTTGGCTATTACAACCAAGTATTGTCAAAAATTAAAGTAAATTATTCATTTCAGTGATTCTCAGTTAAGAGCAGTCAGATTATGTACAAGATTTAAAATTAAACTTCCACTATTTACAGACTTAAGAGTTACATCTGCTTTCCCTACATCCATCATTCACACAGTAGGTAGTTACTTGGCTTTTACAACCAAGTATTGTCAAAAATTGAAGTATAATAAATTTTCATTAAAATGGTCTACTGCACTTAATGAGAAATTCATGGATGAAATAGAAGGAGTTGGCCACCAAAAATTCTTTTAATTATGTTTAAATTGTGCCTTGTCTGAAACTAAACTCGTAATGGTTGCTGGTAACTTATTGAAAATTTGCGTTGTTGGATACTGGACTCCCTTCTGGGCAAGAGTAAGTCATTTTAAATCTTTATGTATATTGTTCTTATTCCTAATATTGATACTGTGTAGTAAGCAGTTTGTTGGAAACAGAAATTTATTATTTACAACAAACTTCATTAAGGAACAAATATACTGAGAAGCTGTGGTTAGTATGCCCAGTTCTTTGAATAGGTTTGGACATGATGATCTTGGATTTACACTACACATTACTTTTATTATACGGTTCTGTACTCTAAAATTTTTTTCTCGGTTTGAGGAGTTACCCTAAAATACAATACCATATGACATAATGGAGTGAAAATAAGCAAAATATGCCAGTTTTTTTAATATTTATATCTCCTATGTCTGACATCATTCGCATTGCAAACACGGACTTGTTTAGACGCTTTAGCAGTTCGTTAGTATGTCGCTCCTAACTGAATTTATTATCAAGTTGTAATCCCAAGACTTTTACACTCTCAACTTCTCCTATATCCATGTCATCATATTTCCACCGATTGTCGAAAATAAGCCTTTGTTTATGCGATGCTGGCTGTAGAAAGCTTTTTGCAACTTACAGCAGACCGCTCCTTCTGATTTCTCAACATGACAAATTTCAGCCGAATTGTTACGTAGTAAGCATCATAAGGGGAACTGATTCCGCAATTATCCAGTGTAACAGGCAGTCCTCTCTAGATCTCTCACTGTGTTTGGGTGCTGAGGTTTCAGTTCAAACGGAACAGAAGAGTAAGAGGGGGTGAAGGGGAGGGGAGACTAAGTTATTCGTGGCATTTCACGCACAACGCTGAATAGCTTCACTTATTCACTACTGGGCATTAAAATTGCTACACCAAGAAGAAATGCAGATGATAAATGGTTATTCATTGGACAAATATAGTATACTAGAACTGACATGTGATTACATTTTTACGCAATTTGGATGCATAGATCCTGAGAAATCAGTACCCAGAGCAACCACCTCTGGCCGTAATAACGGCCTTGATACGCCTGGGCATTGATTCAAACAGAGCTTGGATGGCGTGTACAGGTACAGCTGCCCATGCAGCTTCAACACGATACCACAGTTCATCAAGAGCACTGAATGGTGTATTGTGACGAGCCAGTTGCTTGGCCACCGTTGACCAGACGTTTTCAATTGGTGAGAGATCTGGAGAATGTGCTGGCCAGGGCAGCAGTCGAACTTCTTCTGTATCCAGAAGGGCCCGCACAGGACCTGCAACATGCGGTCGTGCATTATCCTGCTGAAATGTAGGGTTTAGCAGGGATCGAATGAAGGGTAGAGCCACGGAACGTAACACATCTGAAATGTAACGTCCACTGTTCAAAGTGCCGTCAATGCGAGCAAGAGGTGACCGAGACGAGTAACCAATGGCACCCCATACCATCACGCCGGGTGATACGCCAGTATGGCGATGACGAATACACGCTTCCAATGTGCGTTCACAGCGATGTCGCCAAACACGGATGCGATCATCATGATGCCGTAAACAGAACCTGGATTCATACGAAAAAATGACGTTTTGCCATTCGTGCACCCAGGTTCGTCGTTGAATACACCATCGCAGGCGCTCCTGTCTGTAATGCAGCGTCAAGGGTAACCGCAGCCATGGTCTCCGAGCTGATAGTCCATGCTGCTACAAACGTCGTCGAACTGTTCGTGCAGATGGTTGTTGTCTTGCAAACGGCCCCATCTGGACTCAGGGATCGAGACGTGGCTGCACGATCCGTTACAGCCATGCGGATAAGATGCCCGTCATCTCGACTGCTAGTGATACGAGGCGGTTGGGATCCAGCACGGCGTTCCGTATTACCCTCCTGAACCCACCGATTCCATACTGTGCTAACAGTCATTGGATCTCGACCAACGTGAGCAGCTATCTCGCGATACGATAAACCGCAATAGCGATAGGCTACAATCCGACCTTTATCAAAGTCGGAAACGTGATGCTACGCATTCCTCCTCATTGCACGAGGCATTACAACAACGTTTCACCAGGCAACGCCGGTCAACTGCTGTTTGTGTATGAGAAGTCGATTGGAAACTTTCCTCATGTCAGCATGTTGTAGGTGTCGCCACCGCCGCCAACCTTGTGTGAATGCTCTGAAAAGCTAATCATTTGCATATCACAGCATTTTCTTCCTGCCGGTTAAATTTGGCGTCTGTAGCACGTCATCTTCGTGGTGTAGCAATTTTAATGGCCATTAGTGTATAAGTGAAGCTTATGTTAGGATCCTGCAGTAAACCTGAGAAGAATACCGTGTAGGGTATCCAGACCTCGTGCTGTGAGACAGTACAGTCCACGTATAGAGGCCCGCTGTGGCGTGGATTTATCGCCGGCCGGGAGGCTGGCGTCCGCCATACGTCACGGGCGTCGACCAGAAGACAGGCGCGCCGGCGTATCGCGCGCCGCGCTAAAAGCCGCCGTCTAATTCCGTCACCGGACTATCTGGGCGCGCCCGGACCACCTCCCCTCCCCTCTTCTTTTTTGTTTACTGCTTTCTTCCCCGGCCCGCAGCTTTTTTTCTCCCGCGCGGCAGAAGCTCCGGTTATGGGCGGGATGAAATACGGCCCGGGAACTGGTCCGCCCAGCGAAGCGCGTGTCTCTGCGCGCTTCCGCCTGCTGGTGCGCGAAGCCTCGTCCACCTGGCGGCCTTCCGCGACGCCTCGGGGCCAGCCCGTGCTGTCCTAGTGACTAGTGACCTAGTGATGGTGCTTCATCTTGATTGATCTCCAAAAGTACAAACACGTGCATGAATGTGTAAACACCTGAAGATGGGCGCAAGCCCTAAACCGCTCGTGTGAAAATAAATAACCTTTTATTGTGACTGGTAGCGGATATCTTTCTACACCCTACATCTGAATATCTGTAGTGACGTTGATACGTTGAATAAAGTGTGTGGATGCCGTACTTTGTTCATAATTTCCGTTTTTCTCGTATAGCTCAATAATAGTCACCCGGTAAATACACTCCTGGAAATTGAAATAAGAACACCGTGAATTCATTGTCCCAGGAAGGGGGAACTTTATTGACACATTCCTGGGGTCAGATACATCACATGATCACACTGACAGAACCACAGGCACATAGACACAGGCAACAGAGCATGCACAATGTCGGCACTAGTACAGTGTATATCCACCTTTCGCAGCAATGCAGGCTGCTATTCTCCCATGGAGACGATCGTACAGATGCTGGATGTAGTCCCGTGGAACGGCTTGCCATGCCATTTCCACCTGGCGCCTCAGTTGGACCAGCGTTCGTGCTGGACGTGCAGACCGCGTGAGACGACGCTTCATCCAGTCCCAAACATGCTCAATGGGGGACAGATCCGGAGATCTTGCTGGCCAGGGTAGTTGACTTACACCTTGTAGAGCACGTTGGGTGGCACGGGATACATGCGGACGTGCATTGTCCTGTTGGAACAGCAAGTTCCCTTGCCGGTCTAGGAATGGTAGAACGATGGGTTCGATGACGGTTTGGATGTACCATGCACTATTCAGTGTCCCCTCGACGATCACCAGTGGTGTACGGCCAGTGTAGGAGATCGCTCCCCACACCATGATGCCGGGTGTTGGCCCTGTGTGCCTCGGTCGTATGCAGTCCTGATTGTGGCGCTCACCTGCACGGCGCCAAACACGCATACGACCATCATTGGCACCAAGGCAGAAGCGACTCTCATCGGTGAAGACGACACGTCTCCATTCGTCCCTCCATTCACGCCTGTCGCGACACCACTGGAGGCGGGCTGCACGATGTTGGGGCGTGAGCGGAAGACGGCCTAACGGTGTGCGGGACCGTATCCCAGCTTCGTGGAGACGGTTGCGAATGGTCCTCGCCGATACCCCAGGAGCAACAGTGTCCCTAATTTGCTGGGAAGTGGCGGTGCGGTCCCCTACGGCACTGCGTAGGATCCTACGGTCTTGGCGTGCATCCGTGCGTCGCTGCGGTCCGGTCCCAGGTCGACGGGCACGTGCACCTTCGGCCGACCACTGGCGACAACATCGATGTACTATGGAGACCTCACGCCCCACGTGTTGAGCAATTCGGCGGTACGTCCACCCGGCCTTCCGCATGCCCACTATACGCCCTCGCTCAAAGTCCGTCAACTGCACATACGGTTCACGTCCACGCTGTCGCGGCATGCTACCAGTGTTAAAGACTGCGATGGAGCTCCGTATGCCACGGCAAACTGGCTGACACTGACGGCGGCGGTGCACAAATGCTGCGCAGCTAGCGCCATTCGACGGCCAACACCGCGGTTCCTGGTGTGTCCGCTGTGCCGTGCGTGTGATCATTGCTTGTACAGCCCTCTCGCAGTGTCCGGAGCAAGTATGGTGGGTCTGACACACCGGTGTCAATGTGTTCTTTTTTCCATTTCCAGGAGTGTAACAATGAATTAAGGATGGGTTCATTTTTTTGCAAGTACACAAATGTAGATGATTTTAGAACACCTGCTACGTTGGCAGATGACATGTGTACTAATGTAGACCTGTGACTGATTTTGGTTGGCAGCCACAGGACACACAATGCAAAATAAAAGGTAAAGTGCACATACAGTTTAAATGACAACAAAATCTGATGTAACATATTTCTTAACATTAAAATAACCTGTATTTGTGAATTTCATGAAAAGAATAAAAAATCGACTGAGGATGCCACAACCGTGGTGAAACATGTTTGGCTGATAAAACAATAGTTTGTGTGGAACTTCCTGGCAGATTAAAACTGTTCCGGACCGAGACTCGAACTCGGGACCTTTGCCCTTCGCGGGCAAAAAGGGCTGACCCTTCCTTTATTCATTGCTACGCTACATTTGTTTATGTTGAGGGTCAGCTACCACTCACTAAACCAAGCGCCGCTGGACTGCAGGTCTTCCTGAATTTTCTAACGTCCCGACGTCTCTGTATGTGTGGGCAGCATCCGCAAACAAGTCGTACGGAAATTTCGACGTTATGCAGCATGTCATTTATGTGTGTTGTGAAAAATAACGGTCCTTACGTTCGCATATTTCTCTGCGCTGAAAATGACGTGTTGTTACCCATTTACTATAAACTCTTCAGTCCAGTCACACAGCTGGTCTGATACTGCGTATGCTCTTATTTTGTTCATTAGGCAGCTATGCGCATCTCTGTCGAACGCCCACCGGAAGCCTAGAACAGCGATATCGGCCTGGGTCTCATGAGGAAGAGTAAGAGCTGAGTTTCACACTATCGTTGTTTTCGGAACCCAGGGTGATTCCTCCAGAGGAGATTTTCGGTCTCCAGAAATTTTATAATGTTGTTGTTGTTGTGGTCTTCAGTCCTGAGACTGGTTTGATGCAGCTCTCCATGCTACTCTATCCTGTGCGAGCTTCTTCATCTCCCAGTACCTACTGCAACCTACATCCTTCTCAATCTGCCTAGTGTATTCATCTCTTGGTCTCCCTCTACGATTTTTACCCTCCACGCTGCCCTCCAATACTAAATTGGTGATCCCTTGATGCCTCAGAACATGTCCTACCAACCGATCCCTTCTTCTGGTCAAGTTGTGCCACAAACTTCTCTTCTCCCCAATCCTATTCAATACCTCCTCATTAGTTATGTGATCTACCCATCTACTCTTCAGCATTCTTCTGTAGCACCACATTTCGAAAGCTCCTATTCTCTTCTTGTCCAAACTATTTACCGTCCATGTTTCACTTCCATGCATGGCTACACTCCATACAAATACTTTCAGAAATGACTTCCTGACACTTAAATCTATACTCGATGTTAACAAATTTTTCTTCTTCACAAACGCTTTCCTTGCCATTGCCAGTCTACATGTAGTATCCTCTCTACTTCGACCATCATCAGTTATTTTCCTCTCCACATAGCAAAACTCCTTTACTACTTTAAGTGTCTCATTTCGTAATCTAATTCCCTCAGCATCACCCGACTTAATTCGACTACATTCCATTATCCTCGTTTTGCTTTTGTTGATGTTCATCTTATATCCTCCCTTCAAGACACCATCCATTCCGTTCAACTGCTCTTCCAAGTCCTTTGCTGTCTCTGACAGAATTACAATGTTATCGGCGAACCTTAAAGTTTTTACTTCTTCTCCATGGATTTTAATACCTACTCCGAGTTTTTCTTTTGTTTCTTTTACTGCTTGCTCAATATACAGATTGAATAACATCGGGGAGAGGCTACAACCCTGTCTTACTCCTTTCCCAACAACTGCTTCCCTTTCATGTCCCTCAGCTCTTATAACTGCCGTCTGGTTTCTGTACAAACTGTAAATAGCCTTTCGCTCCCTGTATTTTACCCCTGCCACCTTTAGAATTTGACAGAGAGTATTCCAGTTAACATTGTCAAAAGCTTTCTCTAAGTCTACAAATGCTAGAAACGTAGGTTTGCCTTTTCTTAATCTTTCTTCTAAGGTAAGTCGTAAGGTTAGTATTGCCTCACGTGTTCCAACATTTGTACGGAATCCAAACTGATCTTCCCCGAGGTCCGCTTCTACCAGTTTTTCCATTCGTCTGTAAAGAATTCGCGTTAGTATTTTGCATCTGTGACTTATTAAACTGATAGTTCGGTAATTTTCACATCTGTCAACACCTGCTTTCTTTGGGATTGGAAGTATTATATTCTTCTTGTAGTCTGAGGGTATTTCGCCTGTCTCATACATCTTGCTCGCCAGATGGTAGAGTTTTATCATGACTGGCCGTCCCAAGGCCATCAGTAGCTCTAATGGAATGTTGTCTACTCCCGGGGCCTTGTTTTGACTCAGGTCTTTCAGTGCTCTGTCAAACTCTTCACGCAGTATCTTATCTCCCATTTCGTCTACATCTACATCCTCTTCCATTTCCATAATATTGTCCTCAAGTACATCGCCCTTTTATAATACGCTATGTAAAATGAACTGCTGTTTTCAAAAGAACTGACAGTTGATCTCTTCATGTCTCTTAATATTTAAAAAAAACTGAATTTAAAACTTATTATACTGAGTAGTGCATTTTCTTCGAACTGTAGGGCACAATGGGACACAATACACTACACATATTATTTATTGTCGTCAAGTATATAACGTTTATTGTTGTAGTGTTCTTCAGTCCAAAGACTGATGAACACCTTACCAATATGTATTTTGGCATTACATCATAAAGTCATCAGATCCTTTTTAATTTATTACTGTTTTAGTTTAACTACAATTAATTACACGGTAGCTTCGCAACATCATTGTGTCCATAGTAATGTAACACTGCTGGTTTCCCTAACTCTTGTAAATTGTATGTGGATCAGTTCGAGTATATGAAATGACAATCGACTTGTACGGCTCCAGAATAGATTTACCCTAAACACTTAAATTAAAATATCTCCTTAAAATTCTGTGTAGAAGTTAGAAACTTTAATAATGCGTATACTACACTCCTGGAAATGGAAAAAAGAACACACTGACACCGGTGTGTCAGACCCACCATACTTGCTCCGGACACTGCGAGAGGGCTGTACAAGCAATGATCACACGCACGGCACAGCGGACACACCAGGAACCGCGGCGTTGGCCGTCGAATGGCGCTAGCTGCGCAGCATTTGTGCACCGCCGCCGTCAGTGTCAGCCAGTTTGCCGTGGCATACGGAGCTCCATCGCAGTCTTTAATACTGGTAGCATGCCGCGACAGCGTGGACGTGAACCGTATGTGCAGTTGACGGACTTTGAGCGAGGGCGTATAGTGGGCATGCGGGAGGCCGGGTGGACGTACCGCCGAATTGCTCAACACGTGGGGCGTGAGGTCTCCACAGTACATCGATGTTGTCGCCAGTGGTCGGCGGAAGGTGCACGTGCCCGTCGACCTGGGACCGGACCGCAGCGACGCACGGATGCACGCCAAGACCGTAGGATCCTACGCAGTGCCGTAGGGGACCGCACCGCCACGTCCCAGCAAATTAGGAACACTGTTGCTCCTGGGGTATCGGCGAGGACCATTCGCAACCGTCTCCACGAAGCTGGGATACGGTCCCGCACACCGTTAGGCCGTCTTCCGCTCACGCCCCAACATCGTGCAGCCCGCCTCCAGTGGTGTCGCGACAGGCGTGAATGGAGGGACGAATGGAGACGTGTCGTCTTCACCGATGATAGTCGCTTCTGCCTTGGTGCCAATGATGGTCGTATGCGTGTTTGGCGCCGTGCAGGTGATCGCCACAATCAGGACTGCATACGACCGAGGCACACAGGGCCAACACCCGGCATCATGGTGTGGGGAGCGATCTCCTACACTGGCCGTTCACCACTGGTGATCGTCGAGGGGACACTGAATAGTGCACGGTACATCCAAACCGTCATCGAACCCATCGTTCTACCATTCCTAGACCGGCAAGGGAACTTGCTGTTCCAACAGGACAATGCACGTCCGCATGTATCCCGTGCCACCCAACGTGCTCTACAAGGTGTAAGTCAACTACCCTGGCCAGCAAGATCTCCGGATCTGTCCCCCATTGAGCATGTTTGGGACTGGATGAAGCGTCGTCTCACGCGGTCTGCACGTCCAGCACGAACGCTGGTCCAACTGAGGCGCCAGGTGGAAATGGCATGGCAAGCCGTTCCACAGGACTACATCCAGCATCTCTACGATCGTCTCCATGGGAGAATAGCAGCCTGCATTGCTGCGAAAGGTGGATATACACTGTACTAGTGCCGACATTGTGCATGCTCTGTTGCCTGTGTCTATGTGCCTGTGGTTCTGTCAGTGTGATCATGTGATGTATCTGACCCCAGGAATGTGTCAATAAAGTTTCCCCTTCCTGGGACAATAAATTCACGGTGTTCTTATTTCAATTTCCAGGAGTGTAGTTTCATAAGCAACTCAAAATCACCAGAACGAGCCCAGTATAGAGTGGTCATTACTATGAATTTTTACTTCGACAGGACAAGCTACAAATGCTGCTCGCTGCAAAACCTATGAGTGTCAGTGTTTTTAGGTTTTTATTCCTTCATCTACAGCTACAACTACATCTACATGGATACTCTGCAAATCACACTTAAGAATCTGGCAGAGGGTTCATCGAACCACCTTAACAATAATTTTCTATTATTCCAATCTCGAACGCTGCGCAGAAACAACGAACACGTATATCTTTCCGTGCGACCTGTGATTTCCCTTATTTCATTATGATGATCGTTTCTCCTTATGTAGGTCGGCGCCAACAAAATATTTTCGCATTCGGCGGAGAAAGTTGGTGATTGCAACTTCGTGAGTAGAATACGCCGCAATGAAGAACACCTTTGTTTTGATGATGTCCACCCCAAATCCTGTATCATGTCAGTGACACTCTCCCCCTATTTCGCGATGGTACAAAATGTGCTACTCTTCTTTGAACTTTCTCGATGTACTCCGTTAATTCCACCTGGTAAGAATCCAACACTGCGCAGCAGTTCTCCAAAAGAGGACGAACAAGCGTAGTGCAGGCAGTCTCTTTAGAAGACCTGTTCTCCCAATAAAACGAGGTCCATGGTTCGCCTTCACCACAACATTTTCTACGTGCTCTTTTCAATTTAAGTTGTACGTAATTGTAATTCCTAGGTATTTAGTTGAATTTGCGGCCTTTAGTTTCGTCTAATTTATTGTGTAACCGAAGTTCAATGGATTTCTTTTAGCACTCATGTGGATGACCTAACTCTTTTCATTATTGAGGGTCAATTTTCAGTTTTCGCACCATATAGATATCTTTTTGCAATTTATTTTGATCTTCTGATGACTTTACTAGACGATAAACATCTGCAAATAACCTAAGACGGCTGCTCAGATTGTCTTCAAAATCGTTTATATAGATAAGGAACAGCAAAGGGCCTATAACACTACCTTGGGGAACGCCAGAAATCACTTCTGTTTTACTCGACGACTTTCCGTCAATTACTACGAACAATGACCTCTCTGACAGGAAATCACGAATCCAGTCGCGTAACTCAGACGATATGCGAGAAGAACGCAATTTGAGTGTTTGTGTGGTGCAGTGTCAAAAGCCTTCTGGAAATCTGGAAATAGGGAACCAGTTTGAAATCTCTTGTCAGCAGCACTCTACACTTCGTGTGAGTAAAGAGCTAGTTGTGTTTCACAAGTATGATGTTTTCTAAATCCGTGTTGACCGTGTTGCAATAGACCGTTCTCTTCGTCGTAATTCACAATGTTCTTAATAAAGCGGCAACTTCGTCTACAGGTTCACTTTTCACAGTGCTCGTGCTCCATAATACCTATAAATTCTAACGTAAAGCCCTTACTCGACGCGGGTGCAAAGAAACGAAACTAGAGTAAAGAACCACACTTAATATATAGACAAACAAGTTGTAACCGGGCAGCCACACTGCCACATGTGGGCAAGTCGCCGCACGCAATTCCTTAGATGGCTTGGGAATTACCGACGACTAGCGTTCGAGCTATTGCCGCCACCTATGATTTAGTGCGATACGCGGACAGATCGCGCGACCTGGAGATGGATTGCTGCGATCCGTCTCTCGTGTGTGGAGGGCTGGTAAGTTTAGCAGGTACGCGAGCGGCCGGTGCCCCGGAGAGTGGGGGTACGCAGTGTGAAGCAGTTGCACCAACGGGATGCGGGCCCTACGGCTGATTGGCCGCGATGCCGTAGATGGGAGCCCAGCTGGGTAGTCAGTCCGTGGGAACTCCGGGGCGCTGCCACAGCTGAGACGCCTTCAGCCTGAGCAGAACTGCCCGAGGCGTTTTCACCAAAGTACGGAATACTCACGTTTGTTTACATACGAGTCTCGCTGCGAGTAAAGATTTCTAATTAAATGTACTGAAGAATTCGTCGTAAATAAGGGAGGCCGCTCAGCTGCGAATTGCACTATCCATTGCAGAAATTGTTTTCGCGTGTTGAGGTTTCCAAGCGATCCCGAATGAAGAAAAAGACAGACCATAAATTGCTGCAGAGACAATTGGGAACCAGGACCTGGTGCTCAGTAGTGTATTTTAGCTATATATTAATAAAAGTAGTTATGAACCAAATGCATACAACTGCATTTCTTCCCCAACTCGAAAACTACACTGAGACGGTTCGTCTCAAAATCTTTGTATTCCTGAAATCTTTTCTCCATTGGCAAAGTGGAGAGGAATATTTACTGTGATATACGTCTTTATCGTAAACACACAAACAAAATAAATAATATGCTTCAAATGGCTCTGAGCACTATGGGACGTAACATCTGAGGTCATCAGTCCCCTACAACTTAGAACTACTTGAACCTAACTAACCTAAGGACACCACACACATCCATGCCCGAGGCAGGATTCGAACCTGCGACCGTAGCAGTCGCGCGGTTCCGGACTGAAGCGCCTAGAACCGCTCGGCCGCCTTGGCCGGCAGTAGTTCAGGAAAAGTGTTACACAAATCAGTACCAAAACACAATTATTCTCCTGACAATGAAAATCACGGAATATGGCACAACAAAACATTTGCTGATAGCTTTGGCATAGCTCACAACAATGTTTTTTACGTTCTATGAAGTTTTGTGGGGAATGTACGCACCACTACATATAAATTATGTACAAAGTAGCAGAATTACTGGGGTGTGTAGTAATGTTCCAAAACAATGTGTGCGATGTACGAGAAAATACAATTAGGTACTTCAAACATTCTTGGAATGGAGAAGACGGTGAGTCACTGTGTCACTTATAAACAAACGCCACGCAATTTGATCGCTCACAGCCTTCTACATATCCACTCCGTGGTCCACAGTATTTTTCTCCAAGTTTCAAAAGCAGCTCACTACATGTTAGCATTAGACAGATAAGAGATACAGAACTCCCAACGCTCAAAACTGCGTATTCCTTTAGTGGAACTTACGCATCCTATCAGCAAAGAAGGGGTTAAAAAGATACGGTGACGTCACAGGAGGGTTGAAAAACCATAAACGCGCTTTGCTGCTTCGGATCACATTCAAATTTCGTCGAATGATTTTGAACGGTCCGTAGTGTTTCGTCCTGTATACCAGAGCAAAACGTGCACTACACTCCAAAGAGGTCACATTACGTTCAATGGGATTGCAGCCCCACAACGTCCTTAGAGAAGGGTTGAGTCTCCGGGAAGCGACAGTCAAAGTTTATCATTCTGTTGCACGTCGGTCTGAAAACTATCATTTTTTATCACAAAATGTGTGGAAATGAGCACCCCCAAGATTAGGGGTAGTTTCACTGACGCTCTTGATGCAACCTCCTGCGACCTTTTCATGTCACTCCTGAGCGGCGATGACTGAGTATCTTTTCCTCGGCGGGTAATTAGAAAACTGCTTGATTTCAACGCTGGGCATCGCGTTTCTGACCATCGCAGAGGCGTCAAGAGAAGGGGTGAGATGTGGTATTGACGGGTACTCGACCTTTCCAGAATGACACGTCCCCAGTGGCCTTCAGCAGAATTGTGGTTGCCGATGTGTCGACCCGTTCCTGTTTAAAGCGTCGCCGATTCGGAGGATAACGTCGCAGGACGCCACGCTTTTGCACCGTTACAGAGACACGTTGTAGACACTTACACGCCAAATTTTAAACTTCTGCGTAGTGTAACGCCGGAAATGCATATCCTCCTATTTCCATCTATTGCACTGCAAATTTTTTTCCTTATTTTGTTACCTGAAGATATAACATTTCTGTGTCTTTGTATATTGTAATGGATTTGCTATTTGTATATATATGCATTTATGTCGATGTATAATTGGTTTGTTTTGTGAATATTATTTGTATTTATACGCTGGGTCTGGTCTAGGGAAAACTATGCTATCGAACGAATACATCGATAGGTCGTGTGGAGAACCAAAGTGTTTAGGATCTTTGGTAGTGTTAACTCTGTCGCGTGGAGCGCGGGCAGAACAGAGAGAGTCTGGCTGGGGTGGTGCAGTGGAGCGGGTGTGTTGTGTGACGCTCCCGCGAGTTGCCGCGCTTTCGGGCTTTGGCAGCATGTAATTGCGCTCGAATTGCTATGATAGTTTCTGACACGGTGTCGCGGACGGGAAGCATTAGCTGGCGCACATCAAGAGCCCGTTTCGCCTGGTGACCGTGTCGAGAAGAAGGCGCGCCAACATCCAGCTTCTGCAACAGCGACGACGGCCGACAATGAGTGACTGTCGCCACCTCCTCGATCGACGACTTCAAACCTTCAATCAACCAACAAGGAAGACTGGAAGCACGTAAAGTTTTAGAACTGTATGGCAGACCTCAGCTTTTCAGACTGTTCCATTTTCGTAACTATAATTACAGCAACTTAGCATGAACAATTGTTGCTCATTGTCCGAATTGCATTACCAAGCAGGGTCCCTTCCTTTTCCGGAATGAACCCGAGTGTCGTTGAAATTCAAACGCCAGCATTAAAGTAAAAGCATTCGATTTCACTGCTTTAATTTCAAAGTTCAGTTAAGGTATTCATAGCTGGCTACAATATTTAGATTACACAAGCACAATTTAAGAGTGCGAGTTTTGTTACCGTATTTTAACTTACCTGTGACTGCAGCTCAGCTTGGTACGTACTAAATTTTACTATTGTTAATTGTTCAGAATCATTTAATTCAAGTTCAAAGTTAAATCTCTTATTAATAAATTGCGTAGATTGAAGTAGCTTTTGAAATGATTGTTGAGGTAGTCCAAGGCTAACCGTATTTTACTGAATTTCGATGTGCTTCAGAAAGAAAGCTCACTATTAACTTCACTCACTAAATTAACTTTCGATTTTCCGGTTTTATTAATTCTTTTGCTAAATTAAGTCAGAGTGTACCGAAATTTATTACTTCTGACAAACTTTCAGTTTTCACACTACACGTGTCAACCATCAGTTGCCACGCTTCTAGTGCTAATTATATGTGTAATCACCTTTCTTTTTCAGTTACTATAGTAATTGTCCATAGGACTGGCGACCGTAATTTCCCCCAAATCTCAAATATCTAATTACCGCTAGAAACTGTTAATGTAACGGCCGCACATTTACTTTCTTTATTAGCTTTACCCCTTTTAAAAATTAATTTACACTAGTTTCATTTGCATTTTTCCTTTCATTTAGATGTAACCCTTTCCTCCCTCTTTACCGACAAATTAACTTCGGTGACGATTGCTTTTCCCAAATTTCCATTAGGTACACGCGGTTTAATTTTTCACCGCCATTAAGGTCGATAAGTGAGGGGGAGGTTACAGTAGCTATGAGTAGATAATGAATGGGTTTCGAAAAAAGTGACTCTTCAATTCTTTGCGCAGTGTACGAGTATACAGGGTGGTTCATTGATCGGATGCAATCGATGTTGATGTAGCATTCTCAACACCGACGTTTTTGAGATTCCCGATGCTCGCGCAATTTGTCTGCTACTGATGTGCGGATTAGCCGCGACAGCAGCTGAAACACCTACTTGGGCATCATCATTTGTTGCAGGTCGTGGTTGACGTTTCACATGCGACTGAACACTTCCTGTTTCCTTAAATAACGTAACTATCTGGCGAACGGTCCGGACACTTGGATGAAGTCGTCCAGGATACCGAGCAGTATACGAGGTGCATTCAAGTTCTAAGGCCTCCGATTTTTTTTCTCCGGACTGGAAAGAGATAGAAACATGCGCATTGTTTTAAAATGAGGCCGCGTTCATTGTCAATACGTCCCAGAGATATGGCAGCACGGTACGGCAGATGGAATTTTACCGCCAGTGGCGAGATTGAGAACCGTTTTAAATACTTAAAATGGCGACGTTTTCCTTACTTGAGCAGCATGCAATCATTCGTTTTCTGAATTTGCATGGTGTGAAAGCAATTGAAATTCATCCACAGTTGAAGGAGACATGTGGTGATGGAGTTATGGATGCGTCGAAAGTGTGTTCGTGGGTGCGACAGTTTAATGAAGGCAGAACATCGTGTGACAACAAACCGAAACAACCTCAGGCTCGCACAAGCCGGTCTGACGACACGATCGAGAAAGTGGAGAGAATTGTTTTGGGGGATCGCCGAATGACTGTTGAACAGATCGCCTCCAGAGTTGGCATTTCTGTGGGTTCTGTGCACACAATCCTGCGTGACGACCTGAAAATGCGGAAAGTGTCATCCAGGTGGGTGCCACGAATGCTGACGGACGACCACACGGCTGCCCGTGTGGCACGTTGCCGAGCAATGTTGACGCGCAACGACAGCACGAATGGGACTTTCTTTTCGTCGGTTGTGACAATGGATGAGACGTGGATGCCATTTTTCAATCCAGAAACAAAGCGCCAGTCAGCTCAATGGAAGCACACAGATTCACTGCCACCAAAAAAATTTCGGGTAACTGCCAGTGCTGAAAAAATGATGGTGTCCATGTTCTGGGACAGCGAGGGCGTAATCCTTACCCATTGCGTTCCAAAGGGCACTACGGTAACAGGTGCATCCTACGAAAATGTTTTGAAGAACAAATTCCTTCCTGCACTGCAACAAAAACGTCAGGGAAGGGCTGCGCGTGTGCTGTTTCACCAAGACAACGCACCCGCACGTCGAGCTAACGTTACGCAACAGTTTCTTCGTGATAACAACTTTGAAGTGATTCCTCATGCTCCCTACTCACCTGACCTGGCTCCTAGTGACTTTTGGCTTTTTCCAACAATGAAAGACATTCTCCGTGGCCGCACATTCACCAGCCGTGCTGGTATTGCCTCAGCGATTTTCCAGTGGTCAAAACAGACTCCTAAAGAAGCCTTCGCCGCTGCCATGGAATCATGGCGTCAGCGTTGTGAAAAATGTGTACGTCTTCAGGGCGATTACGTCGAGAAGTAACGCCAGTTTCATCGATTTCTGGTGTGTAGTTAATTAGAAAAAAAATCGGAGGCCTTAGAACTTGAATGCACCTCGTACATATCAAACGCCCCCGTTGGGCATTTTGATCACAGTAGCCATACATCAACACGATACTGGCCTTTTCCGCAATTGGTAATCGGTCCATTAACACGGGTAGTGTATCACGAAGCAAATACCGTCCGTACTGGCGCAATGGTACGTGATACCACGCACTTATACGTTTGTGACTATTACAGTGCCATCTATCACAATACGAAAAAAGTGGTCCAACTAAAAGATTCATATTTCTTTACGTATTACACGAATATGTAATAAAAATGGGGGTTACTATTTTAAAAAACGCAGTTGATATCCGTTTGACCTATGGCAGCTCCATCTAGCGGGCCAACCATAGCGCCATCTGGTTTCCCCCTTCAAGCTAGACGAGTTTCGTTCTTTGTAGTTTTTTTCGTTTGACGCTTATTTTGTGAGATATTTGGCCCGGTCACTATCAATGGACTACCCTGTATAAGAAAATGGAAACACTGGGTCAAGTTTAAAATTTCGTAGCTCTTTTTCCTTACAAAATCACATCAATATTGGGCATTTCGCAGAAATTACGACTGTTGTGCTGCATGTCTAATACTAGTACAAAAAGCGCTCAGTTGATGTAATCAATGCTTCATCTCAGGTATAAATGAAAAAAAAAAACTGATTGTTAGCTCCAAATAACATAACATGAAATGGCAGGCGCTCAGCTTCATTCCACTTATCAGTTGACTTTGGTTTTGGTTTCAAAGCTCAGCACAGCAGATTATGGATCATGCGAGGTCGGAGATTACATTCGAGTTTCTTATGCCGGAATGGTACGAGCTTTGCAGTAAGATGTGAAGCACTGTCTCTTTTTGTTCCTATTAATGAAATATGCCAAATTACGGCTACACAGTTTAGCATTGTTATTAAGGCAGTGCCTTGACTTTGAGTACAGAAAGGCCCTCAATTCCTATTTATACCTCTGCTCCACCTTACGTTATTATATAATATTGATATCTCTGATTCATCTTACGTTATAACATAGTCTTTTTCTTCTTTTTTTCTTTTCAGGACTGTCGCCGCAAAATCATTGCAACTTTTGAGGCTTTTTTTGTTTCTTTGCCATAAGTAGACACGTTGCAAGGTCAATCCTGCGCGTCTTCACACACAGTATGGCGTTAAGTGTTTGTTGGAGACCAAAGGCGATGACTAACACACTGTTGTCACCAACATGCACAATTACACCAAAGAACGCCATTTAAGTGTCCTGCATCATATGAGCTATTTTTCTTATAACATTCGTTCAAATTACTAATTAAGCCTCATTTTGATGCAATGGAACTTCTGTTTGGATGTGATGGTGGACAATCTTCAAACAAATCCAGAAGATAAATGGTTATCGATTCTAAACTAGTTAATAGTTTTCAAACAGACAACACAAAAGAGTGACTGTTTGTGGCTATTATATGTATAACTTGTGTTACGTTAATATCAATTGCAACCGAAAGGGAAAGTAAGGAATCTTTTTTGTTACATCCGTACGAAATGCTTAAGAGGCACTTGAGAAATAGCGCACATTTACTCTCCATTTCCTTGAGTTGCGAATTTGTTTTCGTTTCTCTGGGAAATTGGATAAATATGTAAATATTGGCACGAATTCATCTTCACGAAATAAATTTCCGAGTCATTGAGGCATTGAAATAACTCAGTGGCAATAGATGAAGATCTGTGCCAGAGCGGTTTCGAACCCGGATTTCCCGCTTTACGCGAACGGTCGCCTTAACCGCTTGAGCTATCTTGAGTTAAGTCTCCAGTTCGAGCCAAGTCTCCATACGGCGCACACTACAGAGCAGAGCCCCCTGTCCATTGTTCCTCTTCGCTCTCTGGCCTACTGTACTCCAGCGGGAGCCCAGACAGTCTTGCGCATGCGCACTGACTGATCCGGGGCCAACGAGATATACGGGCCCTGAAACGAGCTTGTGACGTCACACTAGTAGGCTTGTCTGCCACATTTCGCGAACGCTCAGCTCCGTGCACGGCCCAGCGGGAAATCAATATCTAATTGGAAACGTATCCACTAAAGGTCATAATCTTGTCGTGGGCTTCCGAAAACTTGCATCCATTTAAAAACGCAGTCGAGAATTATGAACTCGCCTGAAATAGCTACTCGCGCTAGAGACGGTTGCTGACATTCCTAAAAGACCAAGAGTGTCACGTGCTGTGACGTATGTGCCACGTGTGGGTCTACCGACTGATCAATACGCCGTTAGGCGCATATGTTATATAGGTATTGTGTCTGTCCTTTCGTCGTGATTGTGCAAAAGAATAGACATCGCATCTACGTAACTAATCCACCTTTCGTCCCCTTGCGTTGTACAGTATATTAAGTTATGCTTATACGCATTGGTGCAATTTACTGTAGCATCCACGAGATAAATTTCAGCTACAGTACGACGAGAGGAAATTATACCTCTAACAGTTATAAACATTATATGACAAAACAGTGAAATAAAACGATGATAAATATTAATTATTTATATAATATTTTATGATGTAATTGGACATATCGATGTGTATCATACAAAGGCAATGATAATTGTAAATTCCTTTTACAATCTGCGTTTGTCTCCTTTTGTTTTTACCTTTTGTTGGTTGGCTTTTGTAGGTTGCAGACACAAGACGTATATCAAACTGAGGTCTGTTAAGAAATTGTAATTATTTGTTAATTATTACTTGAGAATAGAGTTCATTATTATTATAAATATGAGTGAATAATTATTCTAACTTTAATTCATCTCTCAATAAGCATTATCTGTGTTAATTATTTCTTTCTGCTGCAAGGAGTGCAGCCATTTATGATAGCGATTTGTATCGCGTCTTTATCTGTGTTTCTTACGAAAGTATCAAAGGTTCGCTTGATGAGAATTAGTCTAAATAGTGCACAATATGAAAGCAAAGTTTAATAAGCATTTCAAATACTTATCCTGTTAAAAGGCCGTTTCCTCTAACAATAGAAAGTCTCTATCAATTGTCTGCCGCCATCTTAACAATTATCTCAGCGGCAAATTCAAATTACGCAACTTTGCAGACATAAATGCCGAAGGTAATAAATATGTGTAAAAATAAATGTGCACCGGTGGTCCTGAACTCATTTTAATGACAATAATTCGAATCAGATTGGTTCTTTAAAAAACAGTGCCTCACAGCGCGATCCATATAACAAACTTTTCTTGCTGATGTATGGAGCCGAAATTAGTTACTTACGAGTTGCGAAGAATATTGTTTCAGGTAACATACGTCAGTGTTGTGCGGGGCTGATATTCGGTGGTTTTAATGACCATTTTGCTGAAGATAACTGTTTCCATCATAATCAATAGTTGTATAGAATCAGTTGTACGAACTGTGATTTAGTGACACTTACACAGCTTACAGACAACACTTTAACACATTGTTAACTTAGAGTTCTTTAGCAACTTGACCAAATCTTTAGCCGGGAGAAAAAATTATTTTATAATTAGTCACTGTAATGAAATAACATTATTATTTTCATTTACGAATTAGTTAAATA